>NW_028327178.1:29957500-30302500 GCF_987537825.1 Furipterus horrens
AAGAGAAAGCCAAGAACAACTGAAAGACGAATAGGAGGCTAATATGTTTTTAAACAATGAAATATTGTTTAAATTTAACCACACATCTTTATAATATTTTTACGATCTTCTTTCTTCCTATAAGAACATAGTTCAGGATGGCTCTGCTAATTCTAAACTTTGTTTTTATTCTTTCAAAATATGTTTTTCGGAGGGTTTCATTCTTTAATAGTTTTACAGGGAATGTATTTTTCTTTGATCATTAGTTCCTTTGTGGACTATTAATATTTTATTCCCTCTTTGAATTTTATTGCTGCTATAAAAAATCAGCTATTTGTTTGTTCTATTTTTGTAAAAAAATAGTTTTTCTATTTGCTAATAAGATGACCTATCTATTGTGTTCTTGTTTATAACAATAGATCTAATATTGATTTAATTTTGCAGTGTCTGATATCTGTTCTATTTGAGTTTCAGATACAATCCTGCCCTGGGATTCTAAAAATCCATCATATTCGAAGTCCAGAGGATTAGGCATGCTTACCAAGGGAAAGAGTCTTTGGGGGTACATCTTAGAATCTGCCTTCCACAATGGGTGTAGAGCAATTATCAATGAGTTCTACAATAATTAATTAAGAGAAAAATTGTTCAAGAGTGAAATTTTTAATAGGTAAACTTTTGTTTTGAGAGAAAAATCTCCCAATGTTTTAATATATTCACTTAGATACTTTGAATCCTCATGAATATATATTTGTGCCTCATGAATATATATATATTCATGAGGCACACACACACATACGTGTGTGTGTGTGTGTGTGTGTTATGTGCCTTTGAGTTGGCTTTGACACCTGGCAACCCTATGAATGAGTGAAGTCCAAAACGTCCAGTCCTCAGCCCTGCTCGACTCCAGTGTACTCAGGTCTGTGGTATTTTTTATGAAGTCCAACCATCTTATATATTTGTCTTCCTCTTTTCTCGCTGCCTTCTATTTTTCCTAGCATTATTTTCTTTTCCAAAGAACCCTGCTTTCTCATTATGTGCCCAAGGTAGGACAGTTTCAGTTTTGCCATTTTTGCCTCCAGCGATGGTTTAGGCTTAATTTCCTCTAGAACCCATTTGTTCATCTTTCTGGTGGTGCAGGATATCTGCAGGGTTTTCTAGCAATACTGTATTTCAAATGAATCATTTCCCCCCCCTATCAACCTTCTTCATTGTCCATACATAGTAACTGGTAATTCAGGATGTCATAGGGAAATCTAGACTAAGGGTCAAGAATGAAGCAGGCTCCCGGATTTTTGCAAGGCCAACAACTTGTCCCTCACAAACACATGGTTTAAACAACTGAACAGACAACTGTATACATGGATATCACCAGATGGCCAATATAGAAATTAAATAGACTATGTAATTGGAAGCATGAGATGGAGAAGCTGTATTCTCTCTGCCAAGACAAGCCTGTGAGCAGATTGTTGTATTGACCATGAACTGTTAATATCAAACATTAGAGAAAAACTGAAGAAGAGAACTAAAATAATTGTAGGGCCAAAACATGACATAAATAGCATTCCTGATGGATTTAAAGTCCACATAAAAAATAGATTTGCACTGTTAAATTTAATTGACTGAGAACCAGAAGAACTGTGGACGGAAACTAGAAATATTATAAGGGAAGAATGCAAAAAGACAATGCCAGAAATTAAAAGGAATGAAGAATCAAAATGGATGACTGAAGAAACTCTAAACATTTTTAGAGATAGGCAAGAGGTGAAAGCAAGACATGAGAAAAGCAGGGTCAGAACCTGAACATAATTAATTCAAGGATTATCATGTAGAGATAAAGAGAACTATTATAGTAGTTAATGTAGGAGATAGAACAGAATAACAAATAAGAAAAACAAGGGAGCTATATCAGAAGATTAAAAAAAGAAAGGAATATACTACATATTTACTGCTATACAAATGTTTCATTTGGTTTAAATTTAACATTGTATTGCTAACATATCAAATTTTAATAATGAAAGGAAGGAGATGAGAAAGTGTAGCGTATATTGTGGAATCTACATTTTAATTACAAGGAGAGTTCTGCATATATTAATTTAAGATTAAGACCTCTATTTAGTTTGCTTGCAGTTATTTCCTCTTTTACATCTTTGGCTGAAATTATTTTACTCCAGGCATGGCCTTGCCAATTTACCCCATTAAAAAGAATCACTAATTGAATTGCCTCTTAAGGTAATATATTTTGCGTACTTTGACAGTCCTTTGCCTGGTCCCAGTGTTGCTTGGAAATATGATTTGTCTGTGTGAGAATACTAATCTTCATCCATCTTCAGTTTATCTCCTTGTGCTTGATTTCATCCCGAAATTAGTTGGTGAAAACAGTGTAATGCACAAATGCCTTGCTTTGAAGCCTATTCCAGGTCACAGCCTATATTCATTGAAGAAGAAACAAAGTTTAGGAATATATTTTATATCATGTAATATTTTCTGAGACAGACCATGATTCACACATTTCTTTTTATTAGAAGTAGACCCTTAGACAAATGGCTTGAATTCACCACTTTCACCACCTCAATCTCCAGACAAGAAGAAAAGTTTCCCTTTCCTCCCTAATGGTTTTTCAGATTTCTCAATCCCAAGTCACCTTAGAACCAACAACAGAACCTAAGGGAATTTACTACCCGTGGTCCTTGTACTGAGCCAAGGGGCAAGCAAACAAACGCTGGAAGGCTCCCTCTTAAGAGAAGTGATAATGGAGGCAGGATATCAGAACGCTTTTCATGGCACAGAAATAAAGTCCTGCGGCCCTCACGTTTAGTCAGTCTATGATTTATCTGATTCTAATCCTAAATACTGTAGGAAAGGATGTCGACTTGTTCCCCTTTTCAGTAAAGAGGAAACCGAGTTTGGCGGGGCATGTTAGTTAGAAAGAAAAAAAGAAGGGCCCGGGTGTTGGGGGCTGGAGATGGGGGGGTGGCGGCACGGGGAACGCTTCGCGATGAGCTTGGTCTGGAGCGGAAAGGCGGGGCAGGAGACTAGACCCTCCAAGAGGCCGGGGAAGCGCGAGCAGGGAGGCCGGGCGGGAGGCTCCGCGGTTGCCTAGACACCCAATAACCGACCCGCGACCCGGAGGGCCTCGGCCGCCGGCGCCAGGCAGCCGGCGGGGTGGGCAGGCGCGGCGCTGGGAGACCGGCGGAGCCGGTGAGTCCTGAGTGCCTGGCCCCGGGAGCAGCCGGGCGCCCGCCCCTCTGGTTCCCTGCCTGGCTCAGCTCCCGCGGGCAGCGTCCAGACCCTAACATCCTGGGTCGCCTTCTCCAGAGTTGCACCCCTTTGGGTCATTCCCTCAGTTAATCAATCCCTTCAGAAGGCTTAGGCGACGCTGCCTCTGGGGGAGTTTGAGAATCATCCCCATGGCCTGGGAAGGGATGGAAAGTCTCCCTCCCCTGGCCGCCCCGCTGTACTCCACATTGTCTAGAAGTGCACCCCTACTGTCTTATTCTTTGAAAAAATTATTTTTACCATTTATTTTGCTTATAAGGCCTCCTTGTGGTGGCTTGTGTATTTATTACTTTGAATTACATATTTCTTCTTTCTGATATTTCATTTTTCAAGTGTCTCTCCAATCAAATACTGCACGCCTTCTTATGGGAGAGGCAGGGAATTTTGTATTTCTTTATTTGCTTTATGGCACTTGAAATGAACTGATCCACAACACCTCCCTTCTGCAGTGAGGAAAATGAGGCTCAGATTTGATACATGCTTGACCAAGCTTCAGTCCCAGGACACTAAGGGTTTCCGGACCCCCAGTTCAAAGCTTTTTCTCTTATTTCTTTCTTGACATTGATTGGCTGCTCAACAAACATTTGTGAGTTAACTTGGTTGCTGCCCAGGCTATTTACTATTACGTGATCTGCCTGGGTATGGTGACCCAAAAGTAGCATTCTTGAGATATCCCTACTTCCCACCCCATAATCATTTCTTGTCTATGCTATGCCAGTAAGTTTCAGGACATCATTCACCAAAGTTAAGAACTCAGAGGCAAATGGTTGGCTAATCGTGAGACACATCCAACAATCTGAAGGGTTTTGAGTTGTTAGTTTATGCTGAATTATTATCTGAACATTTACATGTGAGGATAATGCATTTCTGTCTTGAATATATAGTACTTCTCATTTTATTATTATTGGCTTTATTAGTAACATAGCCAGATAATTTCCATAACTATCAAAACTATGAATTTGAATGTTAATGCACCCTTTCTCCATGGATGAAGTCCCATTATGTTGGTAACTGCCAGAGCTCTTATCCACAACCCAACCTTCTCTCTTCTGTTCTCTCCTCAGACTCAACATGAACTCACACTCAACCAATCTGTCACTGCATCCTCAGAGTTTGTTCTCCTTCCCCATTCCCTATACCAGTGAATGATATCTACATACACAATTATTTTTCCTTTTCAATATAGGTTTCATTTCCACACTGGTTTCTTCCATCAGGCTAGAACCATGACTTCTAAGAGCTCTGGACTCACAAATTCCCATTCTTGCACCAAACAAGAAAATCCAAAAGTGCTTTGGGAGTGACTTTCCTTATCCCATTTGGTTCACATTCCTGTCCCTAGAACATTCATGATGAGATGAGGCTACTAGGGTTGACAGCAATCTATCAAACCATATGGATGGAGTGGGAAAACAATTTCAAAAGAAATTGGTTTGAGGAACTCTATTCCTCAAAAGAAAGGAACCCTCTATCATTTAAAGGAAGGAGAGTATCAAGGCATATGAAATTGTGGGTTAATGAGACTGTTGGCTACAGAATTGCTAAAATGTCAACTCGGAAAAAAAGGGGTATGATAAGAAAGAAAAAGAAGAGAGATTAAAAAGCTGGAATTATCAAAGTGGTTGAAGAATTTGTATTGTGGTGATAATGTAAAGAGAGAATTGGATTGATCACAAGCATTTGGATTATATACCTGGAGGACAAGTTGTACATCCACAAGCAGATGGTTGCTTGGGTGAGCCTTAATAATCACAATGTCTTTTTTAGCACAATAATAATACTAATAAAATAGGGCATTTTAAAATTGCCATTGAACATTTAACCTCAGTTATAATGCTGTGGAAACAAAGGCCACCCAAATGAAGACGAACAAAGGCAATTTATCAGAGCTTACTATAGCAAGAAAGTCAGCCACCAACCATCCCTTGTGTTTGGCAGAAAGTCAAAGGCAGGCAGGGGAGTGTGAAAAAGGGAAGGCTTCAGGTGTGCTCTGATTACGGGTTGTTGACATGGGGAACCTGGAGGTAGGCTAACTGGAAATGTGGGTGTCCTATATGATTGGTTTGGGGAGCTTATTTGGCTTTCTCTGGTTGACAAAAGTCCTGATTTTTCTGCACTGATTACTGCAGAGGTTGTGGTTTGACTTCCTGGGCTGGTTGGTGCAAAGGCAGTGGGTTAGAATTCTATTTTTATATATAGTCTGTCCATTGTCCATTTGTCTCTATTCAGTCTCTCTATGCTCATAAAAATTCAACTAAGTTAAATTTAATTTTACCATCATATTAAAAAACTGAGATATGGAGATATCTGGACAGGTTAAGTATTATATTCATGAATATGAAATTTGCTAATGAACCCTCATTCATTGAATTTAAAGAATTACAGCTTATTAAGTACCTATTATAGACTGGTCAGTGGACTAAACAATTTGCATATTTATTATATTAATCCTCACAATAATAATGTGAAGTATTACTGTTTTCACCATTTTTTTCAGAAGAGGAGACTGATGCTCAAATATATTAAGTATCTTTCTCAAGGTCATGTAGCTAGTAAGGAGCCCATCTGAAATTTAATCCCACATCTAACTGACTTAAATGCTATGTTCTTTGGCACTTTATTAAATTGTCTGATCATCTCCTACTTTGATTACTAAATCACTCTATTTCCCCTTAGTCTGTATCTATGAACACTGCCATCTGGCCTCCTTTTCTGGGTATTTATAGTATGCTTGTTTGAACAAAGGTAACAAAAAGACCTTGCCATGTGAACTGAAGGAATTCAACCCATCCACATAATGCTGGAAAAACTTTGGATTTAACCACAAACCAATGAAATGGATGAGTTGCCTGGGCATGCGATATCACATAGTGAAGGTGGAGGGGTGATGAAATGGTTGATAAAACAGTGAAAGAATACAACCAAGAGGGTATGAGTTCCTAAAATGGATAGCTTCTCTTAATGAACTATTCACATAGTTCACATGAAAAAACAGCTATTCAAATATCCCTGTGCTGATGGTAAGATGCTTCATGGACAAACTAGACAATTATTTTTCTTTCTTTTAAATGTTTTGTGAAAATGAGACTTCTAATTTTTTCATTGAGGAAAAAGCTATCCTCGGGAATTGTAATTGTTGAGCCCCCAAATTACACTTGTGACACATTCTCTGAGAGACTAAAAAAGCTGAGTATTCTTGCTAGTAAAATTGTTAGCCGCTGTTAATTATGTTTTAATCACCATCAGTATTCCACTGCTTATGAAACTCAGTTTATGCTCTCAAAACCACCTGATTACACAGAAAGGATATAGCACACATAAAACAGAAGAAGGATATGGCTAGAAAAGTGTCCATAGGTCTCAGGCACAGATTTCTTTATCCTCTCACCTCTGCGTCCGACTGATACTCTTGGTCTGTGCAGGTCTATCACCACTGCTGGTACACATCTGCAGCACCTCTGTAGCAGGAAACCTGAAGCTGCTCATGGTGGAGATCTCTTATAATGAACTCCTCATATAGACATATTCTAGCTATGTTACCAGATTTTACTTTGAAAGTTCCCCTCTCCCAGGCTCAACCAAAGGTAGATGCAAATATAAATCCAATTATTCGTATTACTAAACAGTGCTGGCAGGTGGATACATCCTGCTCTGAAACAATTTACAGGCCCACGGTTTCAAAACATCATTGATCTTTAGTTATCGCATTCCACAGCATTAGCCAAGGGTCAGTAGCCCTAGAGATAAGATGCAATTAATTCAGACCAGCTAAGGTGAACCCACTATATGCAAAGCTTATGGACACTGTGACTTTGAAACTAAACATTCAAGCCTTTTCCACAACAAAACTAGCAAACAAATAAACATCCTCTCTTGCATCTACATATCATTTCATGTTTAGCTCTTTCCAGCCCATCCTTGTTCGATTTCTGGAAAGTGCAGTCTGGTCATACCTTCCTTTATCCTCACTCATTCACTCCTAACTTTTTTGCTACCTAAATTCTGCTACTGTTGTTTAAGGTAAATGCTCATGTTAAGGTCACCCATGACTTGTTGCCATATTAATTTTTTTTTGTTTTTTTGCCTAGGTTTATCTTATTTAACTTTTTTGAAGCTCTTTAGATTATTGGCTTCTTCTGAAACTCCTTTCTCTAAGTTTCTTTCTATGACCCCATTCATTTCTGTTTTCCCTGCAATTTTCTAGAAATTGTTAACGTTAATTTTCTTGGCTTTCATGGTCAACATTCCTTTTTGTTTTTTTTGTGTGATCTTATCCAACCACCAGCTTCACAATGATAATATTAAAACCTCTAGCTCTAGTCTCCAATTTTCTCATGAATGTTGGACACACATATATTAAAACCATTAAAAAGCACCCAGACATAGAAGTTAAAATGGTCATCTCTCTTCTACACTATAGCTGCGCTCCTCACACAGACTCACGTTAGGATAATGGCAGTGCCATCTCTTCATTTCTTCATGCCAGAAACATGGGAGTCATTCTCGATTCCTCCCTCTCTGTTACTTGCCACATCCAATTTCTCACTAAACCCTGCTACTAGTACTTCTGAAATACTTTTTGTTTCTTCTTCTCCTCTCCCTTTCTACTTCCTCTGGATTAATTTTAAAAAATTAAAATTACTCTTATTACTTCAGTAGTCTTGTTCATCATTTTTGTCTTCTCAATTAACCCTCCATGGCATGGCACTGTATTTTGACTTTGTTCATTAATGTCTTCCTGCAAAAGACTCTAAATGTTGAAAAAGAGGTTTTGTGTATTTTTGTATCTTCAGAGTCTAGCATACAGTGTATATATAACAAATAGTTTTGATTGAATAAATGAATATAGAGTTTAGAAAATATGTACAGAAAACAATAACATATTCTGCCATGCTGTAGAACAATGTCGTCTTGAAGACTTTTCGGCAATAATGGAACTGCTATTTAAGGCAGTGACCACTAGTTACCTGTGGCTATTGAGTATTTGAAGGTGGCTAGGGTGGTCAAGAGACTAAAATTTTAATTTTAAACTTCAGTATGGCTAGTATCTAAAATATAGGACAACACACCTCTAGAAAACGAGTGCAGAAATTGCTTTCTAAAAATGATATAAAATTAACTCTTAAGTGAAATAAACTAAAAGGAGTTTTCTTTTGTTGTTGTTCCATTAATTATCACTACTTCAAAATAAAATTCTAGAGGTGTTCTCTCACATGGAATTTAACAATTCCATTCAAGAAATATTTTTGAACATTTAATATTTATCCAACACCATGAATTCAAAAGAAATTAAACACATATTTAAGCATTCAGAGACACAGCAAAAAAAAAAAAAAAAGCCACCTGGTAATATAATTTGATTTCTGAAATATTGAAATTTGGGGGACATTTTTGAAGAGTTAAGATTATGGGAAAGAACATTTTAAATTATTTTTTCACCTTTTTCCCTTCCCCCTCCCAGATCTAGATTCTGAAGCAGTGAAGGGAGTGGAATTGTCAAAATTATTCTTTGATGATGAGAACAATTTCAAATCCCACAGTATACCTCTCCTGAAGTAAGGTGATGATGAACTTTGGCTGGTTTATTTGACCTACTTATTTTTCATTATGTCTCTTCCATTTTCAAGCCTCTGTTCTGTATCTGCTTGATATCTCAGTTGCTTTCAGATTTATTCATTTCTTTGCATTCTGTAATACCAAAGATGACCCAATATCATATCCCTCTGGCTCTATACAATTCTATCAAACTGTGTCATTCATTATAACTGGCTGTTTGTGGCATGATAGCAAGTTTTCAATCAGTATGACAGCATTTATAGCAGGTTAATTTAGATTGGTTAGCAAATATTATGCCATGAGATCATGTATAAAATGATATCAGTAGGGCCCAAATATGTAATACATAATGCATTTCTTTACCCACTAATTTGAACATTTCCACAGAAAACTGCAATAAGAAGCTCTCGGCATAATTTCTTTGTCATAAATTCCGAATGCTGCTTATTACTTTTGATTTTCTTATTCTCCAGATGGCTACACATTTGCATTCTATTTGTCTGTTATTTCACTAAGTACAGAGTTCTTACTGGGTGCTATTATTTATTTATTTTTATTTATATATCTTTGTTTTGTCTTGCAGCAAACAAAAACTGTTTCTCTTAACTGGTAATTTAAAAACAATTGGAAATTAGTGGAAAACTTGTTTTTGCAGTTTGATTTAATATTTCTCAAGAGCTTTTCCACTGGATGAATTTTGATCTCTTTACTGAACATCAATAATTTAAACATCTTAGTAGTGAAAATGATATAATTCCTAGAAAATATACTTTACTGATTCAGTAATTTAGAAAATACAAGCATTTATCTGTTAAAATATTTTTAAAATAGAATTATTACTGAAAGCATTATTTGCTTTTTTTTTCTCTTGTGTATAATGATTACCTCATACTGACATCATTTTTATTTTCTTTTTAAGACGTATAGGAAACTGTACCTTTCCAAACAAAGAAGTCACTCCTGTAGAATTATTTGCCACTCATGGAATGGGAATCTATTAAGGTGCATTACTGTTTAGAATGAAACACGGAATAGGAAACCTCAGTATTTTATTAAATTTTCTCAACTACCAGCTTAAAACTGTAGTCAGAGGAAAATAAAGCTTCATTGTCAGACCTCACCCAATACTTCTTTATATTCTTATTAGTTTTAGTCTCATATTTTCCTTCCCTTTAGAAGACTTACTGGGCCCTGGTAAAGAACCTAAGAGGAGGAGCACTGAGTGAATAGCGAGTGATGGGGGTGAGTGGCAGCAGTGCATTACCTGTTTTCAATTTAGTGCTTGAAGAACTCTAAGAGGAAAAAATGACCTTGGCTGGGGTCATATTCAAGGGAGAATTAGTCTTTCTGTTTTTATTAAATTTTAATTTGGTAGCTCATATGAACTAAAATTCTTTCTTAATTTAGTAACATATGCTTTGCATTAATTTGGTAGCTTGCATATTGGGGAAGATCATTTAGGGAATCTGAATGAATAAAAATTGGATATACTCTGGAGGCTCCATACTAATGTACGGATATCCTTTTGCAAAAGCAGAAAAATCACAGTAGGCAACAATTCTCAGTAGAATTTTAGAAGTACTGCTTATGGGAAAACTCAGAAATCCTCTCAGATCCAACCTTTAAAAACACTTTTAACCAACCTTTAAACCCTATAAGGTTTATAAAAGGGACAGTCAGGATAAATAGATCTTGGAGAATATTGTTGACATTCCTAAGCTAATATTAACTAATAGTAGGTAGTTTCTTCCTTATTCAACTATAACCTCAGATAGTTGATAATCTGAGTCTTTCTTATAAAGGTAATACATAAACCTCTGGAAAGGTAATATTTTTTGTAACTTAATGCCATGCCAATCAATGCAGCTAAGTTGTCAATATTTAGTTCCTTACTAGACAATAGATTTAAGGAAGAAGAAAGGCAGCTGCTTGTACATACCTTTAAAAAATAATTAAGTCAACGGGCAAAAGCATACCATTTTCAAAATAATATTCTATGGTTTCTTTTACTTAAGAACTATAGATAGAAACAACAAGGAGATAATGCTTTCCTCGTTGCTAGGTTCAGTCCTTCTTTACATAAGTTACTAGAAGTATTTTACAAAAGAGATCTATTTCTTCATTGCTGAAGGGCCTAGAATGTGTAAAATGAGGAGGAAGAACCTTTATTGGCATGTGAACTTAGAAGTGTTATAGTGGTATGTGTGTGTGTGTGTGTGTGTGTGTGTGTGCGCGCGCGCGCGCGTGTAGAGGGCATGAGGAGTTAATGGTCATATTTGGGCTGGGCTGGAGAAATACATTACTACCATCCTTAAGTGATAGTTATAGTTCCATTAGAAAAACTCTGCTAGTTTCTACTAGCAATAATATACTTTTATTGGTATAGAAAGCATGGATCTTAGTTTACAAACTGAGTGGTGTAAAGAACACCATATTTAACATTTTTCTCTAAATCAACTAAAACAACTAATTTCCAACTTGGTGCCCTCATACCACCCGTTCAGCAGGAAATTTACTATCATTCCATCTTGGTTTCACTTCGGTCCCTCTCCCTACACCCAACCAAGCCATTTGTGCCAAGTGTTTGGGGTCTTTGGATGTGCCTGAGCATGTGGAAGTGTGGTAACTGTCCCACCCAGCACCCTCTTTCCACGTGTCACCTGCTCCACAGGGAGTTCCCACCTTTTCATGGGCCTCTTAGATTTCGGAGCTCTGCTGCAGCGATGTCCCCGGAGTGTGGGAGCTGGGCGCAGTTTCACGTCCTCGTGCATGCGATGCAGCCTCTCTACATGCACCCAGCACTCCTCTCCACTCCCCACCCCCAACAGGTCTCATTGCCTGCTTGGCTGCTGCCAGAGCCGTCTTAAATTCACAGGTGTCCTCCATCACCAGGTTTTGGGGAATATTCCTACCCAACTCACTAATCCTACCTTCTTCTCCAGAACATTCAATGTGCTAAAAATCAAAGACACTTCAGGTTGCCTTTGCCTTTCTCCAGGCCAAAAACCTTGAGACTACAATGTCTTGTTGTGAGGCTAAGACGGGAGTGGGTGGGTTGGGGAAACATGTAGAGAAAACAGACACATTAATATTTCCATAGATTTACCTGATAGCATAATATTTTAACAAACATGGTGTTATTTGGTGGGGGTGGGGGAAAAGTCAGTACAACTTGGTTACACTTATCAAAAATGTGGAAAAACAAAAAGTTTACATTTCAGGTGAGAGAGAAAATAATTTTACAAGAAAGTGCTTATCTTTTTACATGAATGCCTGGAAAATATGGCATATGTAACCCAACTCAAACTGTGAGGTAATCTCAAATTTAAGCTTATTTTTGCTAACAAATAGGTTCTTCGTTTGGCTCCATGGGCAAGTATTCTATTTCATCTAGTTTGTATGACTAATGAAGATAAGTGATTTACAACATGGTTATCTGGGTAAAAAATAATTTCTGGGTAAAAGTGATTTTTATCTACATTTTCTTTTTTCATTAAGTATGATTCCTGAATTTTAAAAAGTCTTTTAAAGTTTTAATAAACTCCTTTCTCAAAAAATCCCATATACTATTATATTATATATTATTTTCTTTCCCGTATAAGATTCAGATAATATATCCATTCATAAATATTTTATTGCCTTATGTGACATTCTTTTGCAGTTTGCATGTCTTATTACCTTTTGTTATGTGATAACTTGATTCTTCTATTACTTCAGCAAAAACAGTTGTATCTTGTTTTTAATTACTAAAGACTAAACACTTTTTCTATATTAATTTTCCCCGCTCCCCCTGCCCCCCCACCCCCCCGCACGTGTATGTGTCTAGGGATTACCAGTTCCAGGTCCTTTGTTCATTTTTTTCTGTTTAGATATTTCATTTTTTTCTTGCCAATTTATATATTAAGTCAGAAACTCTTTGTTACCCACATTTCAAGTATTTCTTCCTGATTTGAGTGGTATTTTTTTACTAGCAGGCAGCTTTAAATTTTTATGGAGTCATATCTCTAGAACTTTATGTGTTTTTGGTGTTATGCTCAAAGAGGCCTTTCTTATCTTGTTTTTGTATAAACAGTTTCCTCTAGCTGTTTGTTTTCCTTTTACATTTAAGCTTTTAATCTATTTGATTCTGAGACTAATTCTACAGTTGCAGAGACTTCGTAATCATTCCCCCTGATTCTGTTCAAACCAGGTTTACATTTTTAAAATGATTGGGAAATACTGAACATTTTTTTTCTTATTTTTAAGAGTTACTGTACACATAGCACATTCAAATATCCTGAAAACTCTTTTCTTACTTCTGTTTCACCTTAAGACACGCGTTATAATACCTCCCTGGTCTCTTTTTAGCAGGACTATAGCATGGGCATAATAGCATGGTCGCAGACTCCGGGGCTAAATCTGGGTCTGCACCACAGTGACAAGACACTGACTGGCAAGCACTTAACCTTTCAGTGCAGTAGGGTCTTCTTTGCAAAACAGAGCCAGAAATGGTGCCTACTTTACAGGTTGATGTGAGGAGTAGAGGCACATGGGGTATATTTTAAGTGCAAGCTATCACTTTTGTTTTCTTTGGGTCCAGACTCCTCTAGTTATTTCATGAGTTAGCAGTATTTCCAAATAAATTAAAACTTTTGGAGAGCAAGGTTTGTGTCTCATTATTTTCTTATATTCCTTAATATATCTATCATAAATAGGCAGAAGTGGTCAATAAATAGTTATTGACATTATTTTAAAAAGTAAACTCAAAAGCCACATTTCTTCAGGAGCAAAAGCTGTCTCATAGGAAAATGGCATAGTATTTCCTAATTAACAAAGTATTTCTTCTATAACAAATTGAAACTTTAAATTTATTAGAATTTGTTATTTTACATTTGAAATGCAGTTATTGAATATGAATAATTTCAGTAATTACTGTTTTCTCAGCAAATGTAAATATTTCTCAGTACACTCACTATAAAATTTTTGATGTAACTCAGAGGTGAAATAATAACTTAGTACATGAAATTGACGTATGAAGTAATTTAACATCATGAAAGCTGATTTGAATTGCTTGCCATTCTTTATGTCTCAAATCTAATTACCAAAAGGTGAAAAGCTCATCTCTTTACTCAGACAAATTCAGAACAAAGTATGAGATATCTTTGTGAATATATATGTAGAAACTGAATTTTTCAGTTCTAATTTGATTTGCAGAGTAAGTGATATTTAATTTTTCTGAAGATGTGCTTGGCTTTAGTAATTCAATGTGATATAACTTTTAATGCATTTTAATCCTAATCTATTGGATGTAATAGAGACATAATATAAAGTCAATAGATGATTAGGAAAAAGGTGTTCTTTGTGCAAACAACACGCAAGCCAGGGTTTATTCTTTCTTCTATTGCTATTGTGGTATTATAAATTTTCTAAAATGGGGTTTTAAAAATTTTGGAACTTGGGTTAAAATGAAAGTCAATATTTGATAAATGTATGTTCAGTATCACCAACTGCTTTTAATGTTTGTACTTTATTTGACAATCATTTTTCTTGAAATAACTTTGAAAATGGTTGTCAAATGATTACATGTTGAAAACTGAAATGGTTTACTCAGAATGTGTAATTGAAATACTGGCCTACAGTCTATTATAAATATGAATTTTTTTATGTGTAAAGCAAGGTCATGCCATTTCTTTTCATGAACATTGTCTTTAAGCTCTTTATAAATACAGGTAAATATAAATTTATTTTATTTGTGTTATTAATAAATAACTAAAACTTTGATTTTCAAGATTACATTTTATTCAAAATTCTCACTGTTCACAATCCTCATCTTATTACAAACAACTTTTTTGAGTTTTTACTCTGTGGGGCTTTGATATTAAAAAATAAGACAAAATCTTTGTCCTGTTAGACCTCATAATTCAATGGAAAAATGCATATGTGCAAAATTACTTAAGAAACTATATGATTAGTGCAATATAATACTAAAGTGCTAAGAAAGTACAGGGAGAAGGAGTAAATAAAATCTTTTTGTAGTGAGGAAAGGAGACATTATATTAGAGACCTAAGAAAAGGTAGAGTGAAAAGATTTATGTACAAGGGAATGACAACGTGGTAGACATGACTTGTTTTGATGATTGGTGAACATGTGGTAAAGAGGCAGTGGGAGGCAGAAATATATAAAGGGATATTTTTATTATGAACATGAAACTCTAGGCCCTGTGTAAAATTTCCTTGGTATTACTAAAAGTAACATATAATATAAATTGGTGAATACCTTGAGGGCACTGATTATGTCTTCTTCATCTTTGTACCCTCCCTAAATAAGTAGCACAGTGACATAAATAAGATATGTTAAAAATTTCTAAATGAATCAATGAATAGCTGAAATGAAATAAATCAAGCATTATTGAGTATTAAAGTGAAGTGAATCTTAGAAGGTAATTCAGTCCAGTCTCAGACATTTCTCAAATTTTTGCTATATAATACACAATAAATCATTCTGTAGCTTTTTCTTAACTTTGTACCTTACAACATAGATTTGTTTAAAGCTGGAAAAACTCAACTTGTCACAAACATTCCTGCAAGATTGCCAAAGTATTCTTTCTTTTGGTGTAGAACCATTATCAGTTAGTCTGTCATTTTGGAATAAAGCCTCTAGGAGTGTCTACTTAGACTTACTAGAATATCTTGTCCCCAAGCCCACCATCACCAACATTATCATGACAGCAGGCCATGCTAGTGCAGTGACCTCACGCCTAACTATAATTATGGACAGAAATAGAGAGCTGACTCAAGCTATTACAATAGCAGCATCCTGAGTCCCCAGCAACAATTGACTGGGTTAAATATATAGGCACTTGGCCCAAGTCAAGCTAATTAAAATCCTCCCAGGGATCACTGGAATAAAATCTGAGAAAATGTCAGCATCCCTGGTGACTTGTGCTCTATAATATAAAACTCAGGAGGTGTCAGCAGACAAGCTTTCTGAAACAGAGAAAAAAAAAGTCAAGTTGGAGAAAGAAAACTAGAATGAATAGGAAAAGTATCTGAGGTTTAGGGGGAGAGAACGCTGATGACATTTAAGTCCCTGTATTCCTGTTTCTCTTATGAATGGGCTGCTGATATTTACTATTAATTAACCAGTATCTTTTCCAAAAATAGTCCTTTTTATGTTGTAGTTTTCTTTTCTGTGTGTGTTTTGCATTTGTTTTTGTGTAAGCTGACTTTCTCTCATTTGCAGCTAGAGAATCAATATAATTGACAATCTGGTTTAGACCTTTTAGATCATCAGTCTCAGTAGTGGTTGGTCATTCCTCTGCTCAGTCAAGATCCAAATCTGTGATTACTGACTTTGGCCAGGATTCTGATTCTGATTCCTGTTTGCATTTGTATTCTGTGTTTATCAGCTGTGTTTAACCTAGTTTAGGGGTTTAGAAGCTATATAAGTAGAATATATGACTTAATTTTTTTATTAAACTATAAAATGTAAAGAAATGAGTTTAGAATATCAACTATATTATGAGGTGAAAAGTAGGAAAAAAGTAATTTTTAAAAATATTCAAACAGTTTATGAAGTATTTCCTATTGCCAGAACTCTTTTAAGCTTCTTTGTGAAAAGAATGTCAATTTGTAACTATTACTGGGTACATTTAGATTAGAATAAAGTAAATCAGCTGAACTATAAATAAAATCAGTAAGAGTTAACAAATAAATATGTCTTTCATAATTACTGGGAGAATATTGGTATGTTTGCAAAGTTAATGAGAAAGACGGTGTGAGGGAATCAAGGCTGCTGAGGTGATAAGATAAAGTTGTTTAATACTTTCATGAGAATATGAAAGAACAGAAAAGTGGCACATTAATTTTATAGCCTTATGAAAACCATTACAATAACATGGGTAAAAAGAAACGCTATCTTACAAAGATAAAATCTATGAAGTTTTAAAAGAGCAGATGGAACTTACTACCATTGAACTAAAGGCTTTTATATTTGAGGATGTTGGGGATAAGTTTTCTAAGCTGTCTAACTACAGACTTTTGATATTGTTTGCAGATTTGTGCAATTGGTGACCCAAATTGATATATATACTTATTTCCTTTAAAAATAAAAAAATTAAAAAGGAAAACATTGGAGTAAACCAGGAGAAAATCTTTGTAATGCATATTAAAAACAGAAGACTAGAACTGCTGAAGAGTAAAAAACACACACACACACACACAAACCAAACACATCCCAGCATGTATTTCCCCATGAGCATTCCTTACAGATACTCATGCTAGTATAACCCACAAAGAAAAGTATACAAGAATCTTTATAGCAGACTTAATTGCAATAGGGAAAACATTTCAAAACAACTGAAATGTTCATCAGTAGAAGAATTGTATACTAAAACAATTAAATTCTGTGTGAAAAAGAATGAAATTTCAAATACAGCTATGTGTGACAACATAAATAAATCCTAAAAATGTACTAAAGAAAAAAGAAGCTGTAGAATGATTTGTGGAGTATAATATCATTCGTGTAAACTTGTACTGTATTGTACTGTATACAATACAATATATTGTTTTGAGATACATATTTAATAAAAAATAAACTGACATCATGGGAATTATGTAGTTGATGGTTATAATTTTTGGTAAGAGAGGAAGGGCAATGTGACCATTGAATAATAATGGAATTTGCATGTTATCATTAACCACTTATTTGTTAGGCTGCATTGCATGATACAAGGTTATTTTTACATATTGCTATGCAATACTTCACAATAAGAATATTGAAAACAAATAATTCCAAAAAAATAATAGTGAGAGAAAATGGGTAAGAGAGGGTTTTCTGTCCAGAAACACTGATAGCTCAGAAATTTTGTTGAAGTAATGAGGAAGCAAACAAAATTATAGTGATTTGCTGAGATGCCAATTAAGAGTGGTGTAACAAATGGACTTCTCTGTGTAATATGCTTTCAAGTATGAAAACAAGTAGACAATTCTAACAGAAAACTTAATAACAGAACCAATGCCAGAAAACAGTGGAAGAAGGTAGTAGTCCCAAGCCAATTGTGTAGGATTATAAACTGACTGAAGGGATTGCATTCTTTTTGTCGTCGTTGGCGGCGGCAGCCGTCCGTCTCGAGAGACGATGGTGTAGCTTCTTAAGAGTCTATCTGCACCGCCGAGAATGGTTGTGCAGTCCGACTCGGGAGTGACACGGTATCTGTCTCCTCCCGTGTTGAATCGACATCTTGCGATGACGCTGGAAGTGTCCTCTCCAGTGAAGCTGAAGCTACAGAGCCTGGGCAGGGTGATATGGAGGGTCTGCTGTTGCCCATGCAGCAGACTCCCCCTCTCTCTTCGCAGCTGAAGGGTCCAAGGGAAAGACGGAGTCAATACAGCTTGGCTTCAGGTGCACCGCAGGAGTTGCCGGTGTTGACTACAACGTCAAACCGCCTTAGGGACTCTGGCTCCGGATTTTCTGTTGGGGTTTACTCCCTTAGCCTTTCCCCTGAAGAGGTATGCCGCAAGGCAGCGGAGGTTTTTTGGAGTCAGAGTTTTCCTTCTCTGATGCATTCTTTTATACACTTTCTAATTCATGCATCCTTTCATTTTTTGCAGGATTTTATTGTACCCTTCATATATGATAGATCTGCACTGTACAATATAGTAGACACTAGCCATATGTGGATATTTAAATTAATTAAAATGAAATAAAAGTAAAATATACCTCTTGGTTACACTAGTCACATTTCAAGTGATCAACAGTGATTCCAAGTGATTATGTGGCTAGTGTAGTGTCTATTATTTTGAAAGGCACAGATTTGGAACATCTCATCATTGTAGAAGATAGTATTTAATGGTGCCATTGTAGATACTAGGATTACAGCAGTGAACAACAAAGACTTTGAATTCTAATTGTAAAAAGGAAAACAAATGAAAAGATTATAAATATATAATACAATGTTAATTATGACACATTTAAAAATAGTAGAGAGAGTGGATGCAGAGTGAAGGGGATGCTATGATGAAGTGGTTTTCATAAGCAATCATAGCAATGGGTTGAAAGGAACTTCCATTTAATGCAAAGGGTTTGAAAGGAAAGAAATGTGTGATTCATGAATTCCAAGAGAGATGATTGTTTTAAGAAAAGAGCACAAAAGAGAGTTTCAGTAAGATAAAAAATTTACAACTGTAACTAGAAGTAGTACGTCAAGAGGAAGGATAGTATGAGCTCCCTAGCACAGGCAGAAGGATAAGAGAAACCAGGAGAGGGAAACCCCTACATTACCAGAACAGAAGGAGGCCATGAAGGGCATAGATATGTTTGGTGACAACAAGTTAAAATATAAATCTGACTCCTTCTATGTCCTCTCTAAAGCAGAAGGTGATATTTCTCAAAAGGGAGAACTTGGAAATAGAGAGTTTAAAACATATAAAGCTTGAAACAGTTGAGAAGTTTTTTGGACTAAAATTAATACTTTCTTACCTAACATTCTATCCTTATGACTCTATTCTTCTTTATAACCCTATTTCTAGAACCAAATTGTTTATTCATTATTCTCTGAAAGAAACCCGTTCTAGCTTTGTTAACTTAACCCAATTCAATCATCATATCTGTAATTCTCTCAGCCTCCTTTCTAATAGCCTGATATTCTATCTATCTAATGATGCAGCTCATGTTCTATCTTCTCAGAAATCTTTATTTGGTAATAGTGTGCTGATACATGTTCAACAACAAATATCTCAAGATAAAAAGAAAAAGAAAACAAAACAAAACCTGATTTGTAGCATTTGCTGGTTTCCAGAGTGTAAATCTACTTACCATGGCTAATTTTAAGCTACCACATGGCGTCAACTGACTTGCAAAGTCATTGACAATTTAACAATCAGTTCTCTGGCAAGACCTGCTAAGGATTTGCAATTTTACCCCACTGGCAAATTAACAGACTAGCTCGCCATGGTGATGAAACTCCCAGGCAGAGAGAATGCTTTGGATCAGGCCCAGGATGAGAGAATGCTTTGGATGAATGTCAGCTGAAATGCTATAGGCCTTTCTGTTCTTAATTTACACATTGCATTAGGACTAGTTCTAGAATTAGAAATTTCTTACAATTACTGGGCCATTCTAAACTAATTTCTGCTCTCACCATCAGCTCTTCCTGGGTAACTCTTCCCAAAGATTTTTTGGCAGATTCTCTCCTTTCATCAGGCATCACTTTCTGAAAGAGGACTTCTCAGAACACCCATGTCCACATTATTTCCTTTAACTACTACTCTGGTTGAATCCCACATGTTGTGATATGTTTATATTCAAGACTGTTGTCCAATTTTTTTTCTAACTTCCATTGTGATATATTGTTTTTAAGGTTATAGTTTATTTCTTAATTTCCACAAGCATAAGGATTTTGCAGGTATTATTTTTTTTCCTTTATGACTTTACTTATGTAGAGCTTTTAATTTTGAAATAATTATAGATTCACAGGAAATGGTAAAGAAACATACAGGACAGTTTTGTGCCCACTTCACCCATCATGCCCCATGTTAACATCATAAGTAGCTATTGTACAATATCAAAAACATAAACCATAGGGCTTATTCATACTTCACCAGTAATGCTTGCACTTACTTGTGTGTGTCCATAGCTCTATGAAATGTTATTGCATGTTTAGCTTTGTGTATGCACCACCACAATCAAGACACTTACTTGTAAAACTCCCTGATGTTATACCTCCCCCACCTCTTGCCCTAGGCAACCACTGATCTGTTCTCCATCTCTATGATTAGGTTATTTCATGAATATAATGTAATCATGCAATATACATATATATATATCTCCTTTTGAGATTGGCTTTTATTTTTCACTCAGCACAATTAGTGTGGTGCTCATCCAAGCTGTTACATCCATCAGTAGTTTGTTCCTTTTTATTGCAGGATACTATTGCATGGTACAGAGGTACAACGGTTTGTTTAGCCATTTGTCCATTGAAGAGCATTTGGTTAGTGTACCAGTTTTCATTAATATGACCAAAATTCCTAAGAAAATTCATGTACAAATAGCAGAGTGAAAATAAGTTTTCGTTTCAAGAGTACAATTATTGGGTCACATTGGCAACTTCATTTTTAGTTTTAAAAGGAACTTCAAATTGTTTTCCAGAGTAGCTGGATCATCTTACATTGTAACTGGCAATGTATGAGTGACTCAGTTTCTCTGCATCCTTACCAGCATTTAGCATTGTAGCTATTTTTGTTTTAAAACTTCTGAAGGGTATGTAGATACCTCATTGTGGTTTTAATTTGCATTTCTTATTGTTGTGTAGGAGTGGGAGTTCCAGTTCTGACTAGGTTTATGCTGATACCTCCATAGGTAGGTACCAGTAGAGATGGGAAGTTCCTAGTTATCGCTTCTAATTAATACAGAGAGATCTGATTAAGATCACTGGGGAGAAGTGGGAGGGGCCAAGGGAGGAATTTGCCCAGGCAATGGAAAGCAGTCTAGGATGAGACTGGCTGAGAAGCTGAATGCCTCCAGAGCCTGTGGAAATAAAAAGAAGGCTGGCTTTTTGGCTCAGGAGCTTTTCTGACTCCTGAGCTGGCTCTCTTTCAGGTTCCCTCTCAAGCTTGTCTGGATGATTGTGCTGCAGCTGCTTGCATTTCCCAACAAATGCCATTTTCTATGGGAAGGAACTCGGGGCACAGCCTAGGATAAGGCTGGTCTGATAGAGGGTGGCAGGTTTATTCTTTGGGTGTTTCAGAGGGAACAGGTTCTGAGGCAGAAGCCTGCCATTCTTCCAAAATTTTGTAGCTTTTGTGTCTTAGGTTGTTTTAGTTTGTAAACTAACCCTGTAGAGAAACTAACAAGGGAAAAGCTAGAAGAACCCAGGTGTTAAATAGGTTAGCCTTAATTGATAGACTTAAATAATTAAAGCTGTGACTTGACAGGCTGAAGAGACTGCTTTTGAATGAAGACTCCTTTCCTGTAGCATCAAAATTTTGCCTCTGAAATTTTGCCTAGAGGGTGGTGACGGGCAGCAAGACCCCAACTTGCTGTTCCATAACACTATGTGGCCTCCACTGCCTCCATGCAGAGGGCGTGGCCTTGTTACTGCTAGGTTGTGGTGAAAGCTGTGACACTGCCCCAGGAGGGTGAGAAGGGGTGCCTCATTACTGCCGCTGGGAGTTGTAGAAGGGGACTCTTCACAGAGTGTCCAGTGACGATGAGATGGGGAGGCTTGATTCCAACCAGTGGGGATGAAAATCCTGGATTCTTATTAGGTCTCGTCGTCGTCGGCAGCAGTCCGTCTCGAGAGACGATGGTGTAGCTTCTCAAGAGTCCATCTGCACCGCCGAGAATGGCTGTGCAGTCCGACTCGGGAGTGACACGGTGTCTGTCTCCTCCCGTGTTGAATCGACATCTTGCGATGACGCTGGAGTGTCCTCTCCAGTGAAGCTGAAGCTACAGAGCCTGGGCAGGGTGACATGGAGGGTCTGCTGTTGCCCATGCAGCAGACCCCCCCTCTCTTCGCAGCTGAAGGATCCAAGGGAAAGACGGAGTCAATACAGCTTGGCTTCAGGTGCGCCGCAGGAGTTGCCGGTGTTGACTGCAACGTCAAACCGCCTTAGGGACTCCGGCTCCGGATTTTCTGTTGGGGTTTACTCCCTTAGCCTTTCCCCTGAAGAGGTATGCCGCAAGGCAGCGGAGGTTTTTTGGAGTCAGAGTTTTCCTTCTCTGATGTGCCCTGACTGGAAGATCGAACCAGCGACACTTAGCTCGCAGGCCGACGCTCAATCCACTGAGCCAAACCAGCCAGGGCTGCTTATTAGGTCTATTCATATATATTTGTTATATTATATATGTATAAAATTATAAAATCTAGGTTTTTTTGTTATACTTAGGGGAAGTAGAGATAAGTATATCTATCCCATCTTCCTGAAAGCAGAGGTTAGTGTTGACTTTTATGCTTTCTTCTGTATTTTTCATCTTCTTTTTATTGCTGCTTGCTTCTTTCAAGATAGGCTTTCTTTTTTTTTCCTGAACTTGTTTCATTAATTCTTTCTTTAGTCTTGTCATATGTGCTTTTAAATTAAACCAGTGAATTTAGAATTGCAGTTACAGTGGTTTGCATATTGCGTGGATTTGTAACTGACTTCTTTCTAGATCTGCAATATCAAGTTTCATAGATTCTGGTTCTGAAATTTTTAAATTTGATGTTATATTTATTAAAATGTTAAGAATAGTTAGGTAATTTATACCCGGTATAAATACCTCACTATCTGGAGTACCTTTGGGTCAGGTTCTTTTATCTTTCCTTTTCTGTTGATTTCTGTTATCTAGTTTCTTTGTGTGTGGGATCACCTTTGACTTCATGCTGGGCAAGAATCCCCTAAATTCACGTTCATTACATGAGATTTTGAGATGTTTTGAGGCTGGGCTTCAGTCTAAGGTCAGTCTTCACATAGACTTCATTTCTGCTTCATTCTGTTCCTTCAGATACAGACTTCCAGGGTCTCAATCCTAGGAACTGGTTAACTTTCTAGGGAACCTATGCTTGGCATAGATTGGATTCCATCTTTTGTTTCTAAAACTTTGTGTGTCTGCTACAACTACTGCCCAGTCTCTTGGCTGCCTCTTTCAGGTCAGATATTGCCCCTGGCAAAAGTGGCTTTACATGTTGGTCTTGCCTCTGTATTTCTGTCTTCTACCATATCCTCTTTAGGTATTCATATTACCTTGTTAGTTCTCAGATGCTTTATGGAGATTTAAAAAATATGTTGTTGCCAGATTTTTATTAGCCAGTTCTACATTCCTGGAACTGTTTGTTTTCTTTTTTTATTATATTTTTTTCCCAGTAATTTTGTGTAGAAGAGGAAATAAGAGTGTATGTTTCAACTACAATTTTCATTGAATTAAAAACAATTTAAATGTTGCTATTCGTAGTAGTGTTGTTTCCTTTGCTTTAAGAAGTTGGTCCTGATGAAGTAAATTGGTTTATTCAAAAAAAGCACTGTACTTGGATTTGGGGGTTTTGTTCATACCACTCTTCCCTAAGTTGTCTTTTAACAATGAATAAATGTACTCATTTCAGTCAGGATTATCTGACTTATGAAATAAAAATTGAACTAAACTATTTCTAACCTCCAAAATCTATAATGCTTGAGGTCTACAAATTAAAAGAGGTAGTTACTGTTAGTTCTATTATAGAATTATTTTTCCATTTAGTAATTTAAATTTCTAATAAATATCATTTACAAGAAGTACAAAGGAGGAGCTTGTTATATACAGTATGGTGAGGTTGTCATCAATGTGGATAATTATAAACAAGGTATTTAACTTATACTAGGTAAATTGCAGAGGAAAAAAGGAGGGAGAACTAATAGATTAAATGAGACTTAAAAGGAATTTCAATTAAATATCATGCTGTTTGTAGCATTACACCCCAAAATGTTTTTAAACAGGAAAAAAATATAAGACAATGAAAGAAATGTAAACACTATATTAAGTGATATTAAAACAGTATTATTAATTGTCTTAATTACATTATTGGTATTATGTCTATGTTTAAAACATTTTTGGAATATTTAAAAGTGCAATACTGTGATATCTGAGATTTGCTTAGCCATGATCAAGAGTAGGTTAGACAGGGTAGTGGGTAGATGTATAGAATTCATATTGGCCCCAAGTTGATAATTACTGAAATTGGCTAATGGACATATCTCTACCTTTGTATGTGTTTGACTTTCTCCATTATAAAATGTTTATTAAAAAACTGAGAGGAAGTAGAGTAGAGATGGACAGTAAGGTTTAACTTTATCATATGAAATGAAACACTGTAGGTTCCAGAATCGCCACAGGGATTTGAGCCCACAGTTACAATAATGAATGTTAAATTATCTAGTAGTTAGGTCAGGTGCCTGTTTAAGTTACCAGCAAAGCAGGGAATCAAAGAACCTTCTATAATAGAGGTTTTCATATTTGGTGTTCCTAAATAGGATCATATATTAGCCCTTGTAGGAGAAAGAATATGTTGTTGCATTTACTTGCATTTTAAACAATTTAGTATTTATTTTTACATATCTATATTTTATAATATTAGAAACCTATCCTGACACTATTAATTCTTAAATTGACAATTTTTAGTGAAGTTAAATATAAACTAATTTTGATTCATGATATTTAAATATTTTTCTTTCTAATTAGGTCTCAAAATACTGTAAATAACCATGCTTGAAAATAAGACAATCTCCTGTTCTCCCAATGGAAGTGATCAAGCCAAGAAAGGTAAATTTATCCACAAACGATTTTCTTTGAAACTAGGTCAAGTCAATGCAATTCTAGTCACTCACAGACAGAAGCAGCTGCAAAGGCGGTAGTCTTCTCCAGAACCAGGGGTCACAAAATCAAACCATACTGGGACCAGGAAGGTGATGTAAGCGAAAGGAGTCAGTTTAAGAAGAACCTGTCTGAATTGGTTAGTAAGTTGAGGATATTTGTATTTAGATGACATTAGTGATTATCAGTTAAAATTAAGTTCTCTTTGGTATCGTTCCTCCATTAAGCTCCCCATATTTTGTATAAAACAACCTACTTCTTTAGAGAGCATTCAGCTCATCAAGCATAGCATTGAGATATCTATGTTGAAATAACAGAATTTATCAGCCCTCAGTGTTTGTTACTATCTTGGCAGACTTAAAATTTTTATGCTCAAAGCAAATTGCTAGATGATTTACTGAATCTAATTATGTACCAACCTTCAGAAATGTATGTCACTAACTCTTTCATTAACATCACAAACACACTGTGTGAGGTCTTATTTAATAATTTCTACCAGATAATATTCAATATATTATTTTTCTTAACACCAACATTAAGTTCTTTATGTTGTGTCACTCATCATGAAACTATTGTGCCTTATCAAAATTCTTATCATACTATGTAAGGATAGCAAATTGGCCCCTAAGAGTTCTTACTTACCTTGTTCTTGTCTAGTTTTGGTAGTAGGTGTTGATAACTTCACAACTGAATTGGAGAATGTTTATTCATCTTCTATTCTCTGAGAAAAATAATGTAATATTTTAATTATTTTTCCTATTTGGCTGAATTTATGTCTTAATTTTTGGGGAGATGTTAAACTACTGATACAAAATATTTAGTGGTTGTACAACTACTTAGGCTTTCTATTTATTATTTCACATTTGGCAGATTATGTTTTTTTTCTTTTAAAAATTTGTTCATTTGGGTAAATTTTAAATGTATTGATACAATATTGTTAAGGGTCTTATTTATATATCTCTCTATATGTAGTTATTCCTCCTTTACATTCATAACGTTGGATTTGTTTCTCCTGTTTCTACAGCTTTGTCTTAATCAATTTTGCCAGATATGTTTATTTGTGCTAAATTTTTCAATGTAATAATTTCTGACATTTTAAACCATCTGTAGGATTGTTTGTTGGTATACTTCCTATTTCATTAATTTTAGATATTATTACCCCTTCCACTTTCTTTAGTTCTTCCCCTCCACATATTCTTAATTGGGGTGCTTAGATTCTAATTTTTAGCCTTTCTTATGTTCAGATATAATTATTTAAAGCTACAAATTTCCCTTGACATATCAGAGAAATTTTAAAAAAGGATTGGACTGTCATATCACATTCAAATGAAGAAGGGATTTACTCAGCATGCAGGTTTACTAAATAAAGCACTTACTATAAGCACTATTGTGTTTAACCTTTAAAAATTGTTATAATTCACACACTATAAAAATTTACCTCTTTAAAGTGTACAATCCAATGTTTTTAGTATAATCACAATATTGTACAACCATCACCAGTATCTAATTCTAGAACACTTTCATAACCTCCCAAAGAAGCCGTTCTCCCTCCACCCAGCCCCTGGAAACCACGAATCTACCTGCTTTGTGGGAACATTGTAGGCCTGGTAGACACAGACTGGTTCCTGGTGAAGATAAGCACCATCACCCCTTACATCATGCTCACAACATGCAGGTGAGGAAGTTCATTGTAAGCACTGGTGTCAGGGTTGCTGTGAAGGCCAAGAATCCAGCCAACCTGCCCAGGTATGTGGAGGGGTTGAACGGGCTGGCCAAGCTAAACCCTACGATGCAGTGTATCATTGAGGTGTTGGTAAAGCACATCATTGCGGGGTGCCGGTGAGCTTACCTGGAGACCTGCTTGAGGCCTCACCTGCATCCTTATCAAAAAATCCAACTGTCAAAAAAAAAGGGAGGGGGGGTGGTGTAAAAAGAAATCTGACCTATCATTTTATACTGTGAGGCCATCAGTGAGGAGTTGAATGTGCCCCAGAGAGCACATGTACATGAAGGTGCCATCTCCCCCAGTGGCCTAACCAGAGACATCGGCCATTACCTAGCAGAGAAGTATGAGTTGGACGTGGGCCAGGCCCACAAGATCCACTGCTTCAGGGCTGCAGGCATCTGCACCTGTGCGCCCATCCTCACCAAGAGCACTGAGGAGGTGGTAGCCGGCTTCCAGTGGGGACTCTGTGTGAGGAGAACGTGCGGGGCGTGCATTTTAAGATGTCCATGCAGTGACATTGCACACGATGCCACTCAGATCATCCTCACAACCCAGCCAGGTGTTTCTTCTATGCAAGCGTGCTGACCACCAGCGCTGGCTCAAGGGGCCCATCAACCTGGTGGAGATGTAGTTTCCGGAACAAGTGGTTGGTGGCAGTTACAGTGGGTACAGTGTCCTAAACAGGAAGCGACACCACGTCTGGGGGGATTACCAGGCAACTCCATGTTTGTAAGGAGGAACTACTTGCCTGTCAACGAGCCCTTTGGCTTCCCGCGGCCCCACGGCCCCATATGGGCAGCCAGGCCTTTCCCTAAGGTGTGTTTGACTACTGGCAGGTTCTGCCCAGAGAAGCCCTTACACAGCACCAGATGCCCAGACAGGTTGCAGCGGAGATATGCAACACGAAGGTCTGAAGTATGGCATCCCAGTCCCTGGACAAATTGTAGTTGGTCCTCCAACTATCCCCCACTCCCTGGGTGGGACTAGACTCAGCACCTGCACCTGGCCCACATTCTACCACAACTATAAGTCTTCACACTAGACTCACAAACCGCGTGAGACTTCCCAGATAGTGATGTCCCCACCTGAGAGAATTCTGGGGCCTGCTCCGTGCCATCGCTCAACATAAACACTGATGTAGTTTCTTTCAATATTTATTTCAACATTACAGAGACAGCAGAAATTCCCACTCAGCAGAAACTTATTCGGCTAGTGGGGTTGAGGGAGGCAGAATGGGACACCATTTTGGACATTTCATGTAAATTATTTTGCAAAAATTTGGCTTTGTGTGCCTGTCTTCTTTTAAACTAAAGTTTTGTCAAGTTTCCTTTTATGGATGAATAATATTCCATTGCATGAATATTTACACATTGTTTATGCATTCATCAATAGATGGATTTTTGGGTTATGAATAATGTTTTGAAAATTTGAGTACAAGTTTTTATATGGACATCTGTTTTCGTTTCTGTTGGGTATACACTTAGGACAGGAATTGCTGGGTCGTTTCGCAACTTGATGTTTAACTTTCTGAGTAATTGCCAAATTTTTCTCAAAGCAACTGCAATAGTTTACATTCCAAATAGCAATATATGAGGATTCCAGTTTTTCCACACCCTTGGCAACACTTGTTAAATTCTGTTTTTGTCTTTTTGTTTTAACAATATTTTAGCCATTTCAGTGGGTGGGAGGTGGCATCTCATTGTGGTTTGGATCTGCATTTCCCTAATGACTAATGATGATGAGGAATTTTTAATTTTTATTTTATTTATTGGGATGACATAGGTTAATAAGATTATATAGGTTTCGGGCATACATTTCTGTGATATATGATCTTCATATTGCATTGTGTGCCCACCACCCACAGTCAGATCACCTCCCCTCACCATATATGTGACCCCTTTTATACTTTACTAGACCCCCAACACCCCTTTTCTCTGGTAACCACCATACTGTTGTCTGTGTCTATGAATTTTTGTTTTTCTTGTTTGCTCATTTGTTTCTTTCAGTTTTAGATCCCACATATGAATGAAATCATTTGTTTTTTTAACCTATTCTGTCTGACTTATTTTGCTTAGCATGATATTCTCAAGGTCCACCCATGATGATGAGGATCTTTAAATGTGTTTACTAGCCATTTTGTGTATCTTTAGGGAAATGTGTGTTCATATCTTTTGCCTATTTTAAAATTGAGTTACAGTACTTGTCTTTTGTACTGTTCAGTTGTAAGAATTCTTTATATGTTCCAGAAACTAGACCTTTATCAAATATGTGATTTGCAAATGTTTTGCCCATAGTAGGAATTGTATTTTCACTTTCTTAATAGTGTCCTTTGCTATACAATTATTTTTTATTTTAAGAAGTCAATTTATCTAATTTTAAAAATTGCTCATTACTTTGATGTTATAGCAAACAAACTCTTGTGTTTTGAGTTAATTTTTATATATGGTTCAAGATAGGAGTCAACATTCATTCTTTTATATATATATACACTCTTGTGAAAACACCTGACTATAGATATGGGTTTATTTCAGGAATCTCAATTCTATTCCACTGACTTACATGTTTGTCTTTATGCCAGGACTACACTGTCTCGACTATTATAGATTTGAAGTAATTTTTGACATCAGGAAGTGTGATTCCTCCAATTTTGTTCTTCTTTCTCAAGATTATGTTGGCTAATCTGAGTCCCTTGCATTTCCAAGTGAGTTTTAGGATTGGTCTGACAATTTCTGAAGAAAAGAAAAAAAAGCAAAAGAAAAAAGGCTTTTGGAAAATTGATAGAACTTGCATTGATCTGTAGATCAATTTGAGGAGTGTTGGCATTTTAAGATTGTTACTTCCAGACCAATAACACAATATATCTTTTTAATTATTCAGGTCTTTATAATTTCACTGAACAAGCCTTGCACTTCTTTTATTAAATTTGTTCCTGTTTTTTATTTTTTGATGCCTTTTATCTAATTTTATTTTTGGTCGTCTTTTATTTTATTTTCTTGTCTAATTACTGCAGTTTGAATCTCCACAATAATATTGAATAGACTTGGCACAGAGTAGATATGCTGGTCTTTTTTCCTGATCTTAAAGGAAAGCTTTTATTCTTTACCATAAAATATGTTAGTTGTGAATTTTCCATGAAGGTCTTTTATCATGTTGGAGAAGTTTCTTACTATTCCTATTTTGTTGTGTGTTTTTACTATGAATGGGACTGAATTTTGTGAAATACATTTTTTTTTGCATCTATTGAAATGATTGTGTGGTTTTTTTCCCCTTTTCTAAATATAGTGTATGACACTGATTGATTTTTATACATTGAACATTTCTGGGATAAATATCACTTGGACATGGTGTATAATCCTTTGTATATGCTACTGACTTGGTTTGCTATTTTGAGAGGATTTTTGTATCTGTGTTCATAAGGAATTTTTGTGTATAATTTTATTTTTTTGTGAAATCTTTGGTTTTGGTGTCAAGGTAATATGGGGCTCATAGAATGAGTTGGCAAGTGTTCCTTCCTCTTCTATTTTTTGGCAAAATTTATGAAGCATCATGTGAATTCTTTAAATGTTTGGTAATATTTACTGATGAAGCTGTTTGGCCAAGAATTTTTTTTGTAGGAGGATTTTTTTATTACTAACTTAATTTCTTGTTATAATTCTACTCAGATTTTCTATTTTTTCCTTGAGTCAATTTTGATAGTTTGTTGCTTTCTAGAAATGTGTCCATTTCATCTAGTTTATCTAATTCATTGCCATAATATTGTTTATAGTATTCCCTTATAAGCCTTTCTGTAAGGTAGTTGGAATGTCCCTCTTTCATTCTTTGTTTTAGTACTTCTAGTATTGTCTTTTTTTCCCTCTCTGGGTCAGTTAAACTAAAGTTTTGTCAGTTTTGTTAATGTCTTCAGGAAGCATCTTCTGGTTCAGTGGATTTTCTTTAATGTATTGCTATTCTCCATTTCATTTGTCTCTACTCTTACTATTCTTTCCTCTGCTTTTTTACACTTAGTTTGTTCTTCTTTTTCTTAGGATGGGGGACTAGATTATTAATTTGAGTTCTTCTTTTTAAATATTGTTATATGCAACTATAAATTACCATCTGAGCATTGATTTCACTAAACTGCATAAGTTTAGGTATGTTGTAATTTTGTTTTCATTCATCTCGAAGTATTTTTTAATTTACCTTGTGATTTCTCCTTTGACCCATTGTTTATTCAAGGTTGTGTTTAAAATTCATATGTGTGAGAATTTCCCCAGTTTTCTGTGGTCATTGATTTCTGTGTTTGCTCTTGTGTTCTGTGGAGATACTTTGTATGATTTCATCTCTCGAATACACTGAGACTTGTTTATGGCTTATTATATGCTTTATTATGGGGAATGTTCCATGTGAATTTAAAAACATGTGTTTTGTGCTCTTGTTGGTGGAATATTCTCCAGTTGTTTCTTAGGTCCAGTTGATTTATGGTGTTTTCAAATCTGTTATTTACTTGCCTAACTTCTTTCTAGTTGTGTCCATTATCTAAAGTGGGCAATTGAAGTCTCCCACTTTATTGTTGAATTGCCTGTTTCTTCATTATGGCATATCAGTTTGCTTCATGTGTTTTGATAATTTTTTAGGTTTGTATATGTTTATAATTTTTATAGCTTCTTGGTGACTTGACCCTTTTATCATTAGACATAGTTTTTTATCTCTAGTAATAATTTTTATCTTGAAGTCTATATCAATGAGTACTCCAGCTCTCTGTTTGCATGGTATATCTTTAACATCCTTTTACTACCAAACTATTTTTGTCTTTGAATCTAAAATGTGTTTTTGAATTCTGCTAGTGTCTGACTTTTGATTGGAGAGTTTACTCCATTTACATTTAGTTTAGTGTTAAAAGTAGCATTTAAATCTGCCTCTTAATTTTTTTCTGGATACCTCATGTCTTTCTTTTCCTTTGTTCCTCTATACAATAAAAATAATATTTCCCAGTGTATCATTTTAATTCCCTTGTCATTTGTCTTACTATATACTTCTGAATTACTTTCCTAGCATTTATGGTGGAGGTTACAATTAACATCAAAATTTGTAACAATCTCAGATTAATAATAATGGAATTTTAATATTAAACATGAACTTTCCTTCTATCTAGTTTCATTTTACTTTTCTTTCTGTTGTTATTGTTACAAATTGTCTCTGTACATTTGTGCTCACCATTTTAGATTTGCAATTATTACTTTCTAAAGTTGTATTTTAAATCAAATAGATAAAAAGTTATGAACAAAAGCTACATTTATAATAATTTTATATTTAACTAATATGTAATGCATAGTTACCTTTCTTTCTAGTGTTATGTTATTTATTTCTTATGAGGATTCAAGTTACTTTTTCTTTCATTTGAACCCGAATGATTCCTTTTATTTTTGTAGGCTAGTCTGCTAGTAAAAACATCGGTTTTTGCTTATCTGTAAATGTCTTACTTTTTTCTTCATTGTTAATGGTAGTTTTGCCAGATTAAATCATGGACATGACATAACAGTTTGGTGATTGCTGAGGGGGAGGCAGTATAAGGGGACTAAATGGTAATGGAAAAAAATACAACTTCCGGCCAATATGGAGGCATAGACAGACATGCTGCGTCACCCTCCACAACCAAGAAGGAATACAACTACCTCAAAACTAGAAACATTCAGAAGTTCCAGAAAATCAAACTGCATGGAAGTCCAGCAAACAAAGATATAAAGAAGAAATACTCATCCAGACAGGTAGAATGGGCAGAGCTGGGGCAGAGAGGATGTGGTATGGTGGTAGCAGCAGTGGCGGCAATGCAGGCCAGCAGAAAGCACAGTCACATGTTTTAAAAAGTCAAGAGGGACACGTACGGAGTGTTCCCTGTTTCTTACCAAACTGTGTAGCTCATGGTCCCAGCACTGAGGAAAATCAAGCCTCATTGCTTCTGACTGTGCAAACCAGTGGGGGTTGGGGCGGAGGTGGAGACTGCCAGTCTCTCAGCAGAGTCCGCTTGTTTAAAGGGCCCCATAGTCCTAGAATATCCGCAGACACATCCACTCTGGGATTGACAACCAGGGCAACAACTAGAGGGGCACCAGTCCCATACAGAAATGGGAGAAGTGCCTGGAAAAGGGGCGACTGCTGGGCAAGTGGCATTGTTCCCTCTCAGACCCCTCCCCCACACACAGTGCCACAATGTGGTGAAACAGGTCGCCCTGTACTGACGAATCCCTAAGGCTGCACCCCTTACAATGTAACAGGAGCGACAGCTCTACCTAAGACACAGAGGCAAACAAGATGGAGACCTAGACTGACACTGTCTGTCTTCTCCACAACTAAGAAGGAATACAACTACTGCAAAACTAGAAATAACCAGAAGTTCCAGAAAATAAGTGGAAGTACAACGTATGAAGTTATAAAGAAGTGGTGCTCATCTGGACGGGTAGGAGGGGTAAAGCCAGGGTGGAGAGGTTAAGCTGTGCTGCTGTGGCTGCAGCAGCAATGGCGGCGGGACAGCGGTAAGCACAGATACCTATATTTAAGGGGAGGCGAGATGCACCTGGAAGCAACCCCAGCTGCAGACCAGACCCATCAGCTTGCGATTCTAATGCCAGGGAAGGCAGACTCCCATTGCCTTCGACTGTGAGGCCAAGAGAGGGTGGAGATGAGGAGGAGGATCCTGGTCTCTCAGCAGAGAGTGAATGGCAGGAATCCATCTTGGACTCCCACCCCCACAGAAAACACCACAGTATCGTGAGAAGGGTCGCCTGGTTGTGACAACTGCACAGGGCTCTTCCCCCTATAATGTAGGAGGTGTGACAGCCCTGCCCAAGAAGCAAAGTTAAACACAAACTGTCAGGATGGCACAGATCATGATAGAAATCCTGGTGACACAGCTGACCAGACAGCAAATACCTAATCTAACGAAGCAGCAGATAGGAAATCTTTCTAAGGCACAGTTCAGAGCTTTGGTTATAAGAATGCTTGAAGACCTAACAGCAGATCTTAAACAAGACAGGGAAGGAATGAAGTCTAGTCTTCCTGAAAGGAACAAAAACACATACGAAACCAGTGTAAGGGAAATAAAATCAGGGATCAAATCAACAAATCAGAACATAGGGAAGGAACAAACAGTCAACCAGTGCAGAAAGAGGAAATGAAAAGTGAGGAAAATGAGGAGAGCATCAGAAACCTATGGGACAGCTATAAGTGGGCCAACATCTGAATCATAAGGTTGCCAGAAGGTGAAGAAGAACTAGAAATTGAAAAATTATGTGAAAAAATAATGAAGCAGAACTTCCCTAACTTGGGGAAGAAAATAGACTTACAGGTCCAGGAAGCACAGAGAGTTCCAAAAAAACTGAACCCAGGTAGAACCACACCAAGATACATTATAATCAAAATGTCAAAAATTAAGGATAAAGGGAGAATCTTAAAAGCAGCAAGAGAGAAGAACAGAATTACATACAAAGGGGTCCCAATAAGACTATCAGTTGATTTCTCAAAAGAAACTCTGCAGGCAAGAAGGGACAGGCAGGAAATATTCAAAGTAATGAAAAGCAAAAACTTATAACCATGATTACTCTATCCAGCAAAGCTTTCATTCAGAATAGAAGGGCAGAGAAAGTGCTTCCAGGACAAAGTAAAACTGAAGGAGTTCATCAGATCCAAAACACTGTTATAGGAGAAAGAGGATCAAAACTACGAAGATTAAAATGAAAACTGTATCACAACAACCAACAACAGAAGCTAAGGAATCGAAGCCAAGGCAAACTAAGTAGGCAACGAGAGTGGGAAAAGAATGGTAGGTATGGGGAACATTTTGGGGGGAGGTCAGTGGGGAGGGGGAAGGAGGGAAAGGGAGGGAGATGGTACCGGAATTAAGAAGCATAGTAGGAGGGTATGGAGTACATAGGAAGATGTTGAGAAGAACTATATGCACAACCAATGGGCATTGACTAAGGGGGGGGAAACTGGAGGGAGGGGGTTCACTGAGTGGAGGGGAACAAAAAGAAAAGTAATTGGGACAACTGTAACAACATAAAGCATATTTAAATTAAAAAATACAATAAAGATTAAATTAAGAAAAATGGTAATTTTAAAAAGATTATATATATATTATATATATATATATATAATATATATATATATATCAGAGAAGGAAAACTCTGACTCCAAAAAACCTCCGCTGCCTTGCGGCATACCTCTTCAGGGGAAAGGCTAAGGGAGTAAACCCCGACAGAAAATCCGGAGCCGGAGTCCCTAAGGCGGTTTGACGTTGTAGTCAACACCGGCAACTCCTGCGGCGCACCTGAACCCAAGCTGTATTGACTCCGTCTTTCCCTTGGATCCTTCAGCTGCGAAGAGAGGGGGGGTCTGCTGCATGGGCAACAGCAGACCCTCCATATTACCCTGCCCAGGCTCTGTAGCTCCAGCGTCATCGCAAGATGTCGATTCAACACGGGAGGAGACAGATACCGTGTCACTCCCGAGTCGGACTGCACAACCATTCTCGGCGGTGCAGATAGACTCTTAAGAAGCTACACCATCGTCTCTCGAGATGGACGGCTGCCGACGACGATATGTATATATATATATATATTTTTTTTTTTTTAGAGAGAGGGAAAGGGAGGGAGAAAGCAAGGGGGCGAAGCATCAATGTGTGGTTGTTTCTCGCATGCCCCCAACTGGGCACCTGGCACACAACCCAGGCATGTGCCTTCACTGGGAATCAAACCAGTGACCCTTTGGTTCACAGGCCAGTTCTCAATTCACTGAGCTACACCAGCCAGGGCTGGTTGATCATTTCTTTATTCAGGATTTATAAAATGTCATTCTATTGTCTTTCGGCTCTGTGGTTTCTATTCATAAATTACCTTTCCTCTTATTGATGATTCTTTGTGAGTGATTTATTTCTTTCCTCTCGCTACTTTTGAGATTCTTTTGCTTTTCACAGTTATGATGTGTCTAATTTTGTTCATTCTACTTGAAGTTTTTTGAGCTTCCTGGATATATAAATTAATGATTATCATCATATTTTGAATATTTTAGTCATCACTTCTTAAAATATTCTTTCCACTCCTTTTTCTCTGCCCTTGTTCAGACTTCTGTTATGCATATGATAATATGCTTGATGATGTCATGCAAGTCTCTGAGGTTCTATTCATTTTGCTTCATTTTTCCCCTCCCTGTTCCTCAGGCTGGGTGATCTCACTGACCCATCTACATATTCAATGATCTTTCTGTGCCTACTCATAGTAGCTGTTGAGCTCCTCGAGTGAAATTTTCATCTCATTTATTATACTTTTCACCTTTTGTCTTTTTACTGGTGTTATATATTTGATATCATTCTCGTACTTTTAAAGAAGTTCTTTAAACATGGATTTCTTAGCTCATTGAAAATATTTAAAATAGATTATGTAAAGTCTTGCTCTGGCTGGAGTATCATCCCATAGCTGAAGAGTTGTGGGTTTGATTCCCATTCAGGGCACATGCCTAGGTTGTGGGTTTGATTCCTGGTGCATCATGTGATTGATCTCAGGTCTGGGTTTGTATGGGAGGTGGCCAATTGATTTTCTATTTCACATTGATGTTTCTTTCCCTTCCTTCCTTTCTCTGTAAAGGCAATGAAAGAAGTGTCCTCACATGAGGATTAAAAAAATAATAATAAGACGTGAAGTCTTTGACTAGTACGAAAATCTTGATTTCCTCATGGAAAATTCCTATTGATTGGATTTTTAATTAATAACATTTAAATTTTATCCCTGACTGGTGTGGCTCAGTGGACTGAGTGCCAGCCTGAGAACTGAAAGGTCACTGGTTTGATTCCCAATCAGGGCTCATGCCTGGATTGTGTGCCAGGTCCCCAGTTGGGGACATACAAGAGGCAACTGATCAATGTATCACTCGCACATATATGTTTCTCTCCCTCTATTTCTCCCTCTCTGTCTCCCTCCTTTCTCCTCTTTATAAAAAATAAATTAATTAAATCAAGAAACTTATTAAAAGTTTAATTTTTGAAGTAGTTTCAGATTTAAAGAAAAATAGCAGATAGTATAGAGTTCTCACATACCTACTCTCTCCCCCCACACACTTTCAGGTATTATTAACATTTTTCGCTAGTGTTGTGTATTTGTTAGAGTTGATAAATTATTACGAACTAAAGTTCCTATTTTATATTAGGGCTTGTTCTTTATGTAGTTCAGTTCTATGGGTTTGGACAAATACATAGTTGTTATGCCATGCTGCTAAGTCTTTTTCCACATTCAATGGGACAAGAAGGCTACGAGGAGCTGGAGTTGGGTATTTCCCTTCCCTATATCAGTTAGGCTCTGCTAAAGTAGTTCCCTTTGAGGACAGGTGTAAAACAGGATTTTGAAAATGGTTACTTTTTACCCTGGGTATAATTCAAAATAGTTACTTTCCCACTTCTCCTTCTGAAATCAGGAAAGAATAATTTTTCATTGTTTACTGTGAGAACCTGGTGAACCTCCTGGGACTAAAACTAATGCAAGTATGAGTGACCCTCTAAAACTGGTTCCCAGGAATTTTTAATCCACAAGCTAGTTCACACAGCCCCTAACAGTTCATCAATTATAGTTTAAATTTTTCTACTCTCTCTTGACTTCAACTTCTACTCCCAGAAAGCTAATGCTTCTCTGTTTGCCTTGTTTTTCTATTTTTCGTGGTGTATGTTTGCATTGTGATTTCAATTCCCTGATGGATTAACAAGAGTTGTTGATTTTCAGTTTAATAAGCTTTCTACAAAGTGTTTTCATTTTTAAAATGAAAGCCTTATGACATGGAAGTACTTCTTGACACATTTGTTATTTGGAAATGCACATTAAAATTGCCAAGTACTTTTGAATTAATTTTACATGACTAATTTCGAATTGTAGAGTAAATTGGTTAATGTAGATAGTTTCTACTTGTTAAATTTTTTGTTATTGTTGCCCGAAATATCTTTACTTTTCATAAAGTTTCATTACCATTAAAACCATGTATTCTGTATCTTTCTGGGATTTGTAATATGTTTGTCAAATTTGTCACATTTTATGTATCAGATCTATCTATCTATATATATATATAATTTTGTTATTCTGAGATGCATATGCCATATATAAATGATAGTGAGTTAAATCTAAATTTTTTCTAAATTATTTTGTTAAAAACACTTTGTTTTTTAAATATAATGTTGCTATATTATCACACACAAATATTTCTTTATTAATTATAGTTTTAATTGTAAAATAGTCACTTTTTAGGTTTAAGAGTTAATAACTGTTTAGTTTAAGTTTTAGATTCCTTCATAATTTGTTCACATCAAGTTTTCTTTCTCAGGAAAGAAATGTATATATTTTATTTACAGTTTTTTCTGTACTGTTTTTATTTGGCTATTCTTTTTAGATAAATTTAAATCATTCACATATAATAGTTGGGTAGCACTATCTTTTATCATTTTTATACTTTTTCAATACATTATTTTTGTTTGTTAATTTTTCCTATGAATTTATTTTTGCCTCATTGTATTTTTTATTGGGGTTTTAGAAGAATAATATCCTACTTGTAATGGCTACTAAATATTAGTATTGGATCTCCTGCAAGCATTTAAATCTTTTATTTATGTATGCCTGCATAATCTATCAAAATATTTTAATGCCATTAGAGCAATATATGTAATTCTTTTTTCTTTTATAATTACAGTTTATGAAATGCCCATCTTACAGTAATAATTTAATGCATTTGTTAAATGTATACATGATAAATGTAGAGCCACCACTCCATTCTAAATAGAAAACATTTTTTATCACCCATAAAATATCTTACCTATTTTGATATCTATCATGATATTTTAGTTTTTTTTCTTTTCTAGAACCTCACAGTAATGGAATTATACATTATCTATCTTATTTTCTCTAATTATTTTTACTCAGTCTATGTTTTTTAGATTTACCAATTTCACTCCATGTATTAGCAGCTCACTATTTTTTACTGCTCAGCATTGTACTATTGCATGCCTACACAGTATTTTAAAAACTTTATTTTTTAGTGATGAGTATCAGGTTTCCAGTTTCTGCTGTTATGATTAAAGCTATCACAAATGTTCTTGGATGGTCTTTTTGTAGACCTACACATTTTCTTGGGCAAAAGTTTAGAACTGGAATTGCTGCATTGTAAGTAAACATATTCAAGTTTATAAGAAATTATTAAATATATAATATATTCCTATGTTTGAGAATTTTTAAACATTTCAGCGATTGTAAAATGAAATAGAAAATCTCCCCTCTGTTTCTACATTACCTATTTGCAATTGTAACCAATCTAACAGTTTCTTAATCTATACATTTTATATGCATTTACAAATACCTACCAATCTTTTCTTCTCCTTTTTAAAAAACAAAAAATGATAACAAAACTTACATTGAAATTTATGTCATGCTATTTTTCACTTAATGGTGTGTCTTGGGCTACTTTCTATAACAGCACATAGTGATTTATCTATTTGCTATTTGCATTTATGTATTTACTTATATTTTCCAGCGTTATTGAATTATAATTGGCAAATAATATTGTATACTATTAATGTGTGCCATATAATGATTCATATATGTATATGTTGTGAAGAGTTTATGACAATATAGTTTTTGAATATGTCCTTCACTTCACATAATTGCCATTTTATTGTTTTTGTTATGATGAGAACATTTAAAATCTGCTCTCATAGCAACTTTGAAGTACAGATGCTCCTTGACTTATGGTAGGGTGCTGTCCTATAAATGAACCCATTGTAAGTTGAAAATATTACAAGGAGGCATTTAAGCTGTAGAACATCATGGCTTAGCCTAGCTCCTTTCTACTAAATGTGCATCTTTCACAGCATTGTAAACTCAAAAAATCATAAGTTGAACCATCATAAGTCAGAGACCATATGTATATAATACTTGTACAGTATAGTTAACTATAGTTCACCATTTTGTACATTAGATCCCCAGAACATGTTCCTCTTATAACTGGAAGTTTGTCCCCTTGGACCCACATCTCCTCCGTTCTCCCACCCCAGTTCATGGCAACCACTGTTCTACTCTCGGTTTCTCAGAAATCGGCTTTTTTTTTGATACCACAGAGAAGTAAGATCGTATAGTATTTGTGTTTCTCTGCATGGCTTATTTCACTTATATAATGCTCTCAAGGTTCATATCCACATAGTCACAAATGTCAGGATATATATGCCACATTATTTATCTGTAGGTGGACACTTAGTTGTTTCCAGGTTTAAACCATTGTGGATAATTCTACAGTGAACAAGAGAGTGCAGATATCTCTTTGAGATAATGATTTTATTTCCTTTGGATAAATACCCTGAAATAGGGTGGCCAGATCTCATGGAAGTTCAATTTTCACTTTCTTGAAGAACCTTCATTTTGTTTTCCATAGTAGTGCCACAAATTTATATTCATGCCAACAGTTCACAAGCGTTCCCTTTTCTCCACATCCTTGCCAACACTTGCCATGTCTTGTCTTTTTGTTAATAGCCATTCTAACACATGAATGGTGATATCCCATCGTGGTTTTGATTTGCATTTCCCTGATAATCAATGATATTGAGCACCTTTTTATGTACCTGTGGGACATTTGTCTGTCCTGTTTGGGAAAATGTCTGCTCAGGTTCTTTGCTCATTTTTTAATTGGATAATTTGTTTTTATACTATTGCATTGTATGAGTTATTTATATATTGAATTAACTCATCAGGTAGATGGTTTGTAAATATTTTCTCTCATTTCATAAGTTGTATTTTCTCTTTTTATATACCCGGTGACTACATATTTTTTCTTTATTGTATTTTTTATCATTACCATTTAGCCTCATTATACCCCCTCCCCCCAGCAATCACAACACTGTTATTCATGTCCATGAATCATTTTTCCTTTGTGTTCAATCCCTTCACCCCCTAACCTCCCCACCACTAGCTGTCATCTGCTCTCCATTTAGGATTCTGTCCCCATTTTCCTTGTTAGTTCGGTTTGTTCATTAGATTTTACATATGAGTGAAATTGTATGGTATTTGTCTTTCTCTGACTACCTTATTTCACTTAACACAATATCCCCTCAGTCCATCCATGCTGTCACAAATGGTAAGATTTAATATTTTTATAGGACCAAGTAGTATTTCATTGTGTAAATGTCCCATAGTTGTTTTATCCACTCATCTACTGATGGACAGTTGGGCTGCTTTCATATCATGGGAACTGTAAATAATGCTGCAGTGAACATAGGGGTGCCTATGTTCATAGGTTGTCTTTTCATTATGTTGAATTCTTCTTTAGAGGCTTTTTAGCTTGATGTAGTCCTACTTATTGATTTTTTTTTAAGTTGGCTGTTCTTCCAGTGTCATATACAATAGATTCTTAACAAGATTAATGCCAAGGAAATTTTCCCCCTATGTTTTCATTTCTTTTTAAGGTTTCAGGTCTTATGTTTAAGTATTTGATTCACTTCAAGTTAATTTTTGTGAGTGGTCAAGTTTAAGTATTTTGCAAATGAATATTTAGTTTTCCCAGCACCATTTATTGAAGAGACTATCCTTTTCCCCATTGAGTATCCTTGGCTTCCTTATCAAATATTAATTGATTATATAATTATGGGATTTCTATTCTGTTCCATTGATCTATGTGCCTGTTTTCATACCAGAACCATACTGTTTTGATTATTATAGTTTTATAATATAGTTTAAAATAAGGAAATGTGATGTTTCCAGCTTTGTTCTTTTTTCTCAAGATTGCTTTGGCTATTTGGGGTCTTTTGTAGCCCCATAAGTATTTTAGGATGCTTTTTTCTATTTATGTGAGAAATGCCATTGAAATTTTGATCAAAATAAATGGGTATTTTAACAATACTTACTCTTCTCATACATGAATGTGCAGTCTTTTCATTTATTTGAGTCTTCAATCAGTGTCTCACAGAAATTAGTATACAGAACTTTTACTTTCTTGGTTAAATTTATTCCTATGTATTTTACTCTTTTCATGCAATTTTAAATGGGATTATTTTGTGTGATGTAAGAATAGCTACCCTGATCTCTTTTGGTTTCCATTTGACTAACATCTTTCTTTATCTCTTCACTTTGAGTTCTTAAAGCTGAAATGAGTGTCTTGTAGTAACATTGTAGTTCAGTCTTATTTTATTTTTTTTTAATTCAACTCAGCCACTTTGTGTCTTTTGATTGGATAACTTAATCTATTTACATTTAAAGTGATTATAGGTAAGGACTTAATGCCATCTTGTTTATTGCTTTCTGCCTGATTTGTAATTCTTTTTTCACTTTTTCCTTTCTGCCTTCCTTTTTGAATAGATGATTTTCCATAGAAGTATACTCTGATTCCCTTCTTTTTCTCCTTTTGTATACGTAGTATAGGATTTTGTGGTTATCTTGAGGCTTATGTGAATCATTTTATAATTATAACAGTTTATTCAATCATATACAAAAACTCTACTCTTTTATTCTCCCTTCTATCACACTTTATGTTTCTGATGTCATAATTTATGTATTTTATATTGTTTATCCATTAACAAATTATTACAGCTATAGATGTTTTAGTATTCTTGTCCTTTAACCTTTATAGTAGAGTGAGTGATTAATATTCCAACATATTTACAGTATTGAGTATTCTGAATTTTATTATATACTTAACTTGCTGGTGTGTTTTATATGTTCATATGTTTTCACATTTTCTTGTAGGGCAGTTCTAGTGATGATGAACTTTCTCAATTCTTGTTTGGGAAATTCTTTCTGTCTCCTTCTTTTCTGAAGGACAACTTTGCCAAAAAAGCTGCTGAGGTTGTCTGCAGAGCAGGCCACTGCCATGACTTCCACTGCATGACTGATATTGGTAGCCTCTGCCATTCTTCTCTGTTCCAGGCCAACTCTATAATGCTCCACTTTTCTGGTAGGGTGGGGTAGAGCTGAAGTGGGTCCTTTGTGAAGTACCCCAAAAGGGTGAGGAAGCTGGTTGCTCACCCTTTCCCAGTGGGGGAAACTATTTCAAGCCCTGAGCAGTGTTCTGGGGAGATGGATGATGCAGGTAAAATGAAGCTGTCTTCTTTCACTTTTTATATGGCTATTCTCAGGTTTTTTGTTCCACTGTGTTGCTGAAGTTTCTTAAGTGGACTCCCGAGCTTTTATAACTATTTTTCTTTATGGACAGCTGTCTAATTATTCATCTCTGTTGGGAGGAGAAGGCTGAGCTCTCTTACTCCACTGTCTTGGTGACATCATTCTGATTGGTCTCTCTGTTTGCTGCTAATAGCTGCATGCTATCTTGAATACATTCTTGTGAGAGTTAAGCAAATTGAATAACACAGAGAAAACATCTAAAGGTTTTCTACTGAGGGTTTTGGTTGATATTTGCATTATTGTTGCTTTTTCAAGGACAATACTTTCACAACATAGTTTTGTGCATAAGTTTAATTATATTAACTGCTTTAAAATATTTTTGTTTTCTTTTAAAAAGATAATGCCACATCACAAGCATTGGTTTCGTTTGGTGCCCCTACGGAAGCTGTTGAGATTTTTCTTGAAAATAAAATGACAAATACTGAAGGTGAGGACTGAATGTAAATTGTATAGTAACCTCTGTAAACTATATTTATATTTGCACATTAGTTTGTAATGTTAATATTATATATTTTTTGAGAAACAACCCATAAATATCAATTAATAGTTAACGAAGTAATGATAAAATATTTAGAATACAATATTATAATATATTTTATTAATAATATGTTGCTAACTGCAATTTGGTTCATCAGAATTATTTACAACTCCAAAAATGTATGAATTTTAAAAATAAACATTTTCTTTATTGCTCATGCCAAGACTGGCAGGTGCTAGAAACTTTCCAGTTTAATGAGGATATGTCTTTTAAAAGAAAAAGGGCTTATGTTTTGGAGGTGTGAAACCCAGAATTAAAAATTGTTCATTGAAAATCCATAAAACATCTTTGAAAGCGTTTCTGGTATTATACGTGGAAATAGGGGGGAAGAGATGATGAAATGTTTATACTTGATGTATAGGGGCTCATACTTGTTTCCTAGATCATTTTGGTGGACAACTTTGTATCAAAATTTTTTAATATTAATTTAATCTTGACTCATAAATTTCTGCTCTGAAGACTTTCAGTTTGACAGGGCAAAATTGGGATAAGTTGCCATTTTGCTCTTTATCTATTTCTGTCCAGTAGAAAAACTTTGAAGAGAATTTTAATGTCCTGGCTTAGAGCGTATTGCCCATAGTTAGCTATGAGCCACAGGTTGATTTGGACAAATTTTTTAAATTTTCAAATGATTGATTTATGAACCAATAAATTAAAAACACTGGAATATATGTGTGCTACTAGGATACATATACATTTTAGAAATGGAGTATATAATCTTCAGGCCAAATAAAACATAACTACAGTATACACTAATTAGTACAAAACAATAGAAAAGAATGGTTATGTGGAATAACAGAAATGAAATAAAGTTGTTAAAAGTTTCTTTACTCACCCTGGCTGGTGTGGCTCAGTTGGCTGGAGCATCATCCCATAGACAGAAAGGTTGGAAGTTCGATTCCTGGTCAGGGGCACATACCCAGGTTGTAGGTTTGATCCCTGGGTGGGGCATGGATGAGAGGCAAGCAATCAAATCAATGTTTCTCTCTCCCTCTCCCTCTTTCTCTCCTTCTCCCTCTCCCTTTCCATCTCCATCTCCCTAAAAGCAATGAACTGATGTCCTTGGATAAAAACTTTCTGTACTCAATTTTGCTGTATGGGCATGAGGTTTCCAAAAAATTCTTTGAAACCAGCTGGGTGTCCTACATTCAACTCAGTTTAGACACGATCTACCTAGAGATAGCATCAGATCCCATGAAGGGCTTAATTCTACAAGACTACCTCTCTTTACTTCAAACACCAGTGGAAATCCCAGGTTTCACCTGTGCTTCTGACCAATTGCTATAGATTTAAGGTTTTAGTGAACTCCCCTCCTTGGGTTTGATTAATTTGCTAGAGTGACTCCCAGAACTCAAAGAAACATTTTACTTACTATATTACCAGTTTATCATAAAAAGGATATAACTCAGGAATAGCCAGGGGGAGAGATGCACAGGGCAGGGTACAAGGAAAGGCACAAAGCTTCTATGCCCTCTCTGGGCACTCCCTTTCCCCAAATCTCCATAAGTTCAACAAGCTGGAAGCTCTCTGAACCTTGTCCTTTGAGTTTTTCACTACATAGGCATGTTCTATTATATCATTGGCTGTTGGTGATTGATCCTCGGGTCATCTCATTAACACAATGAATGACACCTTTAAAATGGCTTTCACTTAGGAAATTCCAAGTATTTTTAGGAGTTTTATGACAAAAACAGGACAAAGGCCAAAGACAAATTATTTATTGTAAATCACAGTGTCACAGTAGTAGATGACAAATGAATAGTATGGACAAGAAGTACCCTTGGTGTTTTGAGTAACATCAATATTTATGGTCTCTAAGGATTAGGAGAATGGTCAATGGATAAGGACAGATTTGAACTGAATCTTAAAGGATGCACTTGTACATGAAAAGTGAGGACAGTATTTAAGCAAGAAGAACAGAATGTCAAATAACAGTGATGAAATAATACAAAATATGGGAAATATATATTACTTTGACTATGGCATAGGGAAGATTCAGAAATGTAAAGTTAATTGGTTAAAATAAAGCATTTTGAGTTTCAGGCTCAGGAGTGGCTCTATGTATATTTAAGTAGAGATGTCACATAACCAAATCCTTTGCTTCGAAATATGAATCTTCTATGCAGAGTTATTTGGCTACAGGAGGAAATATGGAGACTGGTTACCTTATCATTATAGTCCAGGCTTAAGGTAATAAGGGCTTGATTTATGAAGGGTCAATGGTTATGAAAGATAGGAATCAAAGAGGCATTACAAAGGAATAACATTTGGTAACATAGTAATATGGGAACTTGAATGAAAAGAGGATTCAACCATGATTTAACTGTTGCACACTTTGATAATGGGAACAGAGAAGTAAGAGAGAGAAGTTGGTTGAGTGGAATGAAGATGAGTTTAGTTTTCGAAATACTGGCTTTGCAAATGGGTTTGTCTCTTCAGGACTGCCTTTGGCTTGTTGGCTTGAAAAAGTCCAAATGTTTAATACCAAATAGCTTGGAGGCAGGCGTATAATCAAAAGTTTTATCTTGGTGTATCTTTAGTCTCTCATCATTTCATTATTTGCCAAATGGTTCCTGATATTCACTCTGTGTCAGGCACCATTCTCCCTGCTTAGAGTGTATAAGATCCCTCCCATTCTGGAGCTCTCTCTGTACATCTCTTATCCTTCCAGCTCTTTGTCTGATGGTAAGAATATGTTTCTGTAGCCTTTCTGGCTTTGATGTGTTAGTTTACCAGCATCAGGGATTTCTTTATTTCCTTATTTGTGATATATCAGCTTCTCAATGCGTACATTCTAATTTTAACTTTCATTCTCCCATCCTGCAAATAATTCCTCAAACCCCACCTTCTTTTTTCTACATTCAGTGCTAGGGTCAGGCTCTAGGAAGGATATTTTTTTGGAAGATATGTACTTTTTTTTTAAACCATTTTTTATTGTTATTCTATTACAATTGTCCCAATTTTTCTCCCTTTGCTCTCCTCCACCCATTCCGTTCCTCACTCCCACAGTCAATCCTCACGGTGTTGTCCATGTCTGTGGGTCATTCATTCATGTTCTTTGTCTAGTCCCTTCCTATTCTTTCCACCATTATACCCCTCCCCCCTTCCCGCTGGTCACTTTCAGTGTGTTCCATGTGTCCATGTCTGTGGTTCTAGTTTGTTCATTAGTTTATTTTGTTCAATAGATTCCTTGTGTAGGTGAGATCATATGATATTTGTCTTTCATTGACTGGCTTACTTCACTTCTTGACAAGGAATTTGGGGTAAAGTTAAGTCTAAAGATGTTTAGTTGGCAGTTAATCACTTACAGGAGATGACTAAGAGAGAAACTAATTCTTACCAAGAGTCATGCCTATGAGGAGAAATAGGCAATGGAGAAATGAGAGAAAGCTATTAAAGAAGAACATTTCAGGAAAGTGTTGCCCACTCTATTCTGTAGCATGAGGAGTTAAAAGAGGTGGTGAATGACAGGAGGTTAAACAGGATGTAGAATCTCCCATCTTTCCAGGAAGTTCATTCATGACCTTTGTAGTCAATATCACTTCACCCATTCCTATATTCACTAATATGATTTTAGTTTTAGCATTCTAAATTTTCAAATACTTGTTAAATAATTATGTCTGGGAGAGTAAATTATATAAGGATCAAATTCACTGAGCAAGGAGAGTTGACAGTTTATGAACATAGTATTTCCATTTCATTTGCCAACACAATCAGCCAGTTCATATTTTCTCTTGTATAAAAGTTTCATGTTGCAAAATCTCAACAAAACTCAACTGTGGCCTAGATCCAGGAGGATCTTCTGTCTTATACAGTGATTCTAAGCAAGGAAGTTAGTATTGGGCATATGTTTAGAGAGGATGAGAGTCCTCTTTGAGCTTAATTCTTTAAACACCCTGACCACTTCACCAAGAGCAGCTCTATGAATTAATGTTTGACTAAAACTAGTAATTCTCATTGTATCATGGAACTTTTGCTGAAAAATAGTTTACATAACACCCTACCAACCTATTCATTTATTGAATGAGAAATCTGAGGTTAGACATTAAGTAGTTTTAGCTTAGGAAGCATAGTTAGTTTTTAGTCAAGTCAACAATGGACAAACATGACACCTAGTTCATTGATCTTTAAGGTGAATAAATTAAAATGAAATACAAAGCTTTAATTTATACCACACATGCATTAGAATAAAAGCCATAAGGACTCCATAATTTTGCTTCTATCTTCTGCTGCTTATGGTGCCATGTCTTTTACAGAATTTTAGTGCAAAATTTAACTTCATAGTATTTTGTTTTCCCCATTTTAGCATATGCACAATGTTAATCCCAAGCCATAGGGGTACTATGGAAATGAATTAGTATTCACACAATAGGTTGAGAGTGGCACATGCAGAGAAATGTTAAATGAGTCATTACTCTCCTTGTTTTCCCCACATTTAATGAAGCAAAACAAATGATTTGAGTGTAAGAATAACTATCTGGTTGTTAAATGTGTATTAAAATCTTCTTATTTCTAAAGATAAAGGCAACGTGCCCTTATAAAAAGATACTTGGATAGAAGATCAATATGTAATTTTCACCAGCATGTACTTTGGTCCTTTGACTATCCCGGAGATGAAAATATATAGCTGTGTATGAATGAAAGGGGAAATATGGAATATAACATACAAAATAGTCATAGCAAGTATATGTGTTCAGTATGGTCAAAGCAAACTAAAATACTTAAGTGTATCAGCACATATCTCTTGAAGGAACATTCAAAACTTCAAAGTCAAGTGCTATATGAAACATTTGAGATGCTCTGAAATATATTTTTAGGACTTCTTCTCTTTGCCACATTTTAAAAAATATAAAAACAACCTCTGTAGTATAGCTTACAATCCATGGCCAGGGAAATGTAGTTCAAGTGCTAGCTTTCCCACCTACCAGTTCTGTGGAATTGGACATGTTATATAATTTTTCTAAGGCTTTTTTTCCTCACTTATGAAATCAAGATTGATTTCAATAAATTTCATTAGATTGCTGTGATGGTTAAAAAAATACATGGCATCTAAAGTACTTAGCAGAGCTCTGGCTAGTACAGCTCAGTTGGTTGTATCATCATCCTGTAAACCCAAAGGTTGTGGGTTCGATCCCTTGTCAGGACACATACCTGGGTTATGGTTTGATCTTTGCTCAGGAGTGTACAGGAGGCAACCAATCTATGTTCCTTTCTCATGTCAGTGTTTCTCCCTTCCTCTCTCTCTCTCTCTCAAAAAAGCAATAAAAATTCTCCTCAGGTGAGGATAAAATAAAGTACTTAGCATAGTCCCATGTTTGACACATATTCATCATCGGCAGCCGTCCGTCTCGAGAGACGATGGTGTAGCTTCTTATTAATATATATTATATATACATATATAAAATATATGTATATATAGATGTACAAATATTCATATATATCTATAGGATATAGTAAAAACTTTTATTTATAAGTGAAACAGATACGCCATTTTCACAGTGGTTGTTCTTTGGGGGGAGGAGATTATGAGACTTCACATAAAGACTGCAGTTGAAATGAAGATATCTAAAATACTTACCACCTCTGTGGGTTGCCATTGAGATGAAAGGCACAGTCAGTAGGCAGTAGCATTACCTCTGTGTTTCTCAAGGTCAATTGAAATGAGGTCATCACTTGTTCTCATTGAGGCACCAAGCCTATTTTGTGTGCTGCATTTAAGATCAGTGACTGAAGCTATAATCCAGCCCAACAGAGTCCTTGGAGGCAAAACAACTGCAAGTAAGCACTTTGGTAGAGTTTCATGGACAACTTTGCTGTGTTTCTGCAACCTTCAGTTGATGTGGGACATGCCAGGATTAGACTCATTGAGGCACATCAGACTGAGTGAATTTTATGATGAATACAACTTCAATGGTATAATGAGAACATCAATCACTCTTCATAAGAGACTCCAATTTTCAGAAATGGAAGGTAGAGAATGAAGTAATTATGAGGATGAAGGGGAGCCACTTCTATTTTTTTCAGGAAGAGAAGCTCATGCTGGATTTAAGGAAGGACTCCTTCAATGCATGAGTGATTGTATATTATTTACACTGGAAGATGTGGAATCTCTTTGAAAGAAGAATTTAAAATATATTTCCAAGTCATTTAAAAGTGTTTCAGGATTTATTTAGAAATGAATGGATTAATATATTTTCTGCCATTTTTCTTTATTTTTTACCCCCAATGATTCATAACATTATGGAACACAAACTTTTTAACTTTGAAGTTTTAGTCTTGCTTCTTAGGTTCATTTTTATTTCTTACATTTTAAGTCATAAATGATTACTTGAGCTTTTAAATTTTTAGAAGGTTCATTCTGTAATTGTGAAATATTTACCACCCTGTTCATTAAAAATTTTTAAGAGTATTAGTTTTAATAAAGATGAATATTTTTGCATATTCTGAACATCAAGGTTACTACACTGTATATAACTGATTATTAACTTCCTATGTCTGCTTTATCTTTAGAGGTGAGCAAAGGCATTTACTTTAGCTACCCATGTCGACGTCACAGCTGTTCTTTAGTGAACATTCCAGCACCATGTGTCAACAAAACAATTTCACACATTGAAGGTGTGGAGTCTAAAATACAGGAGCATTTGAAACAGGTAAGTAACATTTAAAATGCTAACACTTATAAACACTATAGAGCCTGTAGCCATCTGTTACTTAAAGAACTCAAAAAATATATTTTTTGATAGTTCAAATAGTTTATAGAATCTTTGCTTAGTTGTATAATTTTCTAATTTAGACATGATTTTGATAGTCTCTCTTCAGAAGAGTGAAGCAACCTAATTAAATAAATTTCCCCCGTTTCTTCTTTATCCAAAGGCAATCATGTTAAGTAATAATTTTCATAACCAACTTGATTAGCAAATTAAATAGTATTTACATTCCTTTTTTTGGACACTAAACTGATTAGATGAGTAAATTTGTATATAAAAGGACAGTGTGTCCTTTTTGAATGAGTTATTTTGTTATAAAGAAATACTTGATAGGTCTGTTGAAAGAGAATATGTAATTATTCTTTCTTTGCATTATAAACTGTTTGCCTTAATTATTCTGAAGGGAGTTCAATCTTGAAATCACTGTAACTTTCAATTATTTTCAAGGGATGATTTAAAAATAATAAAAACCTTTTCAGACTTTTTTAAAAAGATTGTATTTCTGAGCAGTTAATGTGCAATTTGAATGTCCAAATGGGAGGGTATGTTTGCCAGAAACCTGTGTTACTTCTCTTCCTTCACCACTGTTACTGGGTAACTCTGAAAATGTACTTGTGAGCCGCTTGTGATGCTTGGTCTAGGGTTTTGTTTCCTTCAAGAAAAGCATTACAGTGCATGTGTTGAAATCACAGGCTTTGTAGCCACACATTTTGTGACCTTAAATGGGATTGGAGATACTGTGTTAAAGTGTCAGCATATGATATACATTTCTTATACGTTAGCTATCGATATTTCTATAATACTATTTACATCATCCTATTTAGTATTATATTATTCTCTTATTTCTTTGTTAATGCTGTCTTCTGGTGCCTATCTAAGAGCCTAATAGATAATAGGCACTAAATAAATGTCTGTTGAATGAAAAAAATAAATGAGGTCCTGAAACAGAGCCTTTTTTTTGGGGGGGGGGGGGATTCATCTGAGGCACCTATCTACCTAAATATAGTAAGAACTACCATTTACCAAACATCTGCTGTTTCTAAGCACTTAATAAATATATATTTTTATATTTGCCATTTACAGGAATCTTACTTTCCTGGTGAAAATTCTAAAACAGACAAATCAAGTAATTTATACATCCATTGCACAGGTAGTAAGTATTAGAGTTGGAATCTGTACTGAGTTCCATCTGACTCCAAATCCTATTTTAGATTAGCTTCTATTTTATGACCCTAAAGGGGAAAAAGAAGGCCTTAATGCTTATTAACATAGAGTGTTAGTTGGCATTTTGACATGCCAACTAACATGAAAAACAAAATAAGAATGTCAAATAAACACACTTCTAGGAACAAAACTCTAATCATGATAACATGATGTATATACAATTAAATAAATATACATATAAGCTTCAAATTATTGTGAAATAAATGTCCATAATCTTTTAATTTCAAGACCTATTATAGACTTTCTATTTTCTAAATTAGAAATATTTTATTTTTGACTGTATATTTGGTAGTTAGATTTACTGGTGTCGAACTGGTAAATGAAGTATTAAGTTTTTTATGCTGTATTTTTTGTTTAGGTTACCACAACTATTGACTAGACATGTACTTATTTAGATTTAAATTAATGTTTTGAGAACAAACTGGTAGTTACCTATCATCTTTAAAAATACTTTTTTCTGACTAACCTAAAATTAGAAAAGAACTTCTCATTATTATTTTGAAAACTTAACATTTGATAATATTAGTTAGACAACTTTACATTTATACTCCTTGAAAAATTTAAATTAAATAAAATTAAGGAAATAGGAATTGAATATGTAAAGACTAGCGTGTGAATTTTTGATAAACAAAAGCTTTACTTCCAAAAAGACAAACACATGTGGATTTTTATGGAAAGCTTTTGTGTGATATTTTTCTACAGATAGTAATTCAGAATTAGTTAATCTAAGCATTAACTAAATTTAAATAAAGTGGGTTACTTTTTAAAGAAATATTTAAAATGAGTACTTACCTTGCAGAAAATACTGAATTTTTGTAATGTGTGTCATACATTTGAATGATTCCAGAATGCCTGCATGAAATGGAGATAAAAGCATTTCTTCTCAACAAAAAAGCAGTGAGAATGTTCATTGGAAGATATGAGAAAGAAAAACTTGGGAAACAGTGAAAATGAGAGAGGATTACCTGCTTAGTTCTACTGAATGCTAATAAATATGATCTTATAATAAAAGTTGTCAACAGATAGTACCTTGGAGAGGAGATTAACATTTTTCATTTCATTCATTCATCGCCTACAATCCCAGGCACTGTCTTGTACCTGTTTAGTGCTGGGGGAACAACGGAGCCTCCTCCTTTTCTAGTTTCCAGGGGGATTATGTGTGCAGAGAGCAAAACAAAGCAGGGGAAAACAACTTGATGATAACCAGCTGGAGCCTTGGCCCTAAATTCCCCTGTAGGCCCTGTCAAGAGTTGCACAAAATAATCCTTATTTTGAGTTGCAGATTATCTGATTCTTCTGGATTTTAGGGTTTGGAGTCAAAGCAAACAATTGGCTTAATTATCACTCTAAATTATTTAATTCTCATGTTTTCATATTCTAATTGTTAGAAAAGTTTGGTGCAATGATGAAGACAGACTGGTCCGTGAAGTGTTTAGCAGTCAGCACAAGAGAAGGGAGTGTTTGCCCAAGTACAGGTTTAACTGTCTGCTGCTAAGGCCCACAAATCTGAGAGTACAATGCTCTTGAATTTTACTTTGTTCAATCCACAGTGGTTTTCCTCCAATGAAGTTAGGTTTTTCCTGTGACTCGATGAGTACAATTTTGATGGGTGGGATCCAGGACAGAGAGAAAATGAAGCCCTCTCTACGCCAAGCAGGTTTTCCTCTTCTCTTAAATTGCAACATTTTCACTTTTGTCTGAATTGTCTACTATGTTTCTATACAAACGGCTTGATTTTTAAGTGCTGCTTTATTTAGATAATTTATATACCATAAATTTTGCCATTTAATGTATAAAATTCAATGTTTTCTTAGTGTATTTTCAGAGTTATGTAACCATTGTCATGATAACAAAAGACCGCACATTACATGATCTCATTAAAATGAAATGTCCAAAACAGGCCAGTCTATAAAGACACAAAACAGGTGATGGTTTCCTAGGGTTGCAGTAACTGCTAACGGGTGTGGAGTTTCTTTCCGGGATAAAATTTGTTTGTTTTACATCAGGATAATTTAAATCTTTTATTAGATAAAGCTCTGTAAGTAGCTGAAAAGCTGCCCTCTACTTTGGGTATGGATGCATTAGGTGAGTGAAAGATCCATCTTTTTGGATCCACCATTCAAGTTTATTTGTTCATAATGTCACAGCAGTTTGCTTTGTGTCAGAATAAATACTGCAGAGCCTGTGCTGAGCAGAAACGCATTCGCCAGAAGCTTGTCTATCACTCATAGCAGTTTAATTGCAATTCTGAATCTTGAAAAGTCTTCAGAGTAGAGTTACTATAAACATTTTCTCTATATTAATTTTTGCAAAGAATGAGGAAGCACTGCAAAATGATGGAAACAATTGCCTGGATAACTTTTCATACAAATTAAGGTTTTGTTTTATTTTCCTGCCACCTTATTCTGCTAGACTAGAAAGGGTTTTATTTAGTTTGGATGATCTCTACTGAATTGAGACTTTTCTCTTCATTTAATCAACTCAAGTCATTAAGATGCAGCCATGATTTAAAGGAGTGGCGTAGAGAGAAGGTACAGATGCTCCTTGACTTCCGATGGGGTTATGTCCTGATAAATGCGTTTAATACACCTAACCTAACTGAACATTATAGCTAAACCTAGCTTACCTTAAACAGGCTCAGAGCACTTATGTTAGACTACAGAGGAGCAAAATTATCTAGCACAATGAATATGCTGTAGAGCAGCAGTTTTCAACTAGTGTGCCTCAAGAATTTTTAAGGCCTGCAATACCTGACTACTTAGTCAAGGGCAATGACCTCTTTTTCCTTAGACTGTCATATAAAAAAATTACAACAGCCAACACAGCAATAGCTCTCTGATGTGAATGAATCAAAATTATACCAATTGTTTTGTCAGATGGTTAAAAAATATAATATATTTTTTGATGTGTTACAGAATTTTAGTAGTAAGTATATGTGTGCTTTGAGATGCAAAAGGTAGAAAATTGCTGCTGCAGAGTGTGTGTTGTTTACCCTCATGACTGTGTAGCTGACGGGGAGCTGTGTGGCTCACTGCTTCACTAGAGAGTTTCTTGGCATATATTGCTAGTTTAGGAAAATATTTAAATTACAAATTCAAAGTACAATTTCTACTGAATGTTTTGCTTTTGCACCATCATAAAATCAAAATATAGTAAGTGGAACTATTCTAAGTTGGGGACCATCTATATTTAGAAATCCATTAAAATGCAAAGATTATATTATACAGAAGTAACATTATCATTAATAACTTTGATAGTGAAACTCAACTTTATTAAGTGCTTACTATATATCATAGACCTAATATGCATGATTTCATTGACTCCTTATTGAAACCTTGTGAGGAAGAAACTACCATTATCCCCAATTGTAGATGAAGAAAATGATCCTAGAGGTTGATCTCTCTCAAGATGACACAGTCAGTAACAAAGCCAGCATTCAGACCAGGTATATGTAAGTTCTAAGAACATTCTATTTATCATTGGTCTGTGCCATCTATTTCTGAGAACATGTCAGCTCAGAGGACCAAAACACACAATTGTTAAAATGTTCATAATTCCGATTGGAAAACTTTGCTTTGATTACACCATTTCATATTTGATTTTAAGTTTGAAAACTAATATTTAATCATCTGACCCTCTTGACCAAATCTCTGATACTTTGTGTTATCAATGGCATTTCATTTGAAACTTAAGGACACCTCAAATCCTAACATACCCCCTGTTTCCCATTCTATCATTCCCATTTTCCTTTATTTTCTTGCCTAATCAATTCGTCTCTTAAACTGGTGTATTTGGTCCTTTACATCTTTATCCTGTCATCCCTCTAGTCTGAAAAAATGCCAACCCTGAAGAGATCTCTCTGATAGTTTGCCATCTCCTCTCCTACACCCAGCCTGCTGAGTAGTGATAACGAGCCTTACACAATAATTCAAATTTGTGATATTACACATTTGTGGTCTCTAACCGTAATGGGACCTTTAATAGTGTTCTGAAATTATTCTGTTTGTCTACCAGAACTTTCTCTAGTATTACTCTCTGGTATCTACTCCAATCCTTTCCTTTGTTCAGGTCTCCAGATCTTCTCTCTTGCTACACTTTTATCTCTTTACTTCCCCTTCAAAATGGGAGATACAATAACACTCCCATAACCCATGTATGGACATCCTTCAATACTGCAAACATTGTTTCCTTTGTCCTTTTCATGGAAGATTTTCTTTTCCCACCAATGGCTAATGCCTTCACCTGCATTCCATTTTTCAAGTATTTTATTATCATAAAGTCTTCTCACCATTTTATCTTACAAATCTCCTTTTTTCTTAACTCCTCTCACATTTAATTCTGACATTTCTCCTGTTTTCAAGAAAATTTTTTTACCCCATACATACCTTTAAATATATATATATATATTTTTGCTTTTTCTTACTGTTCCACTTAACATCTGAAGAGTTGTCTAAATTTAGTATCTCTGATTCCTCACTCTCTGATGACTCATTTATTCATTGCCATCTGCATTTGGTCTCCATTATTCTAATGAAAATACCTTCATAAAAGTAAGCATTGTTTTTTCTGTTATCTGTTGCTAAATACATATATACAAACACTCACATTAAAACTTTGTGGATAGAGCAAACATTTGTTTATGGTTGAGCAATTTGTTCTGGGCTCAGCTGGGAAATTTTGTTGGTTCTTGCCTGGGGCCAATAATATGGATGCAGACATCTGCTCACTCAACTGGGAATAGTGATAAAGATAGCCTCACTCACATGTCTAGGGGTTAGGAAAGTGTTCTGAAAGGACAAGTCTCAATGGGCAAAAGCCTAACAAAGCTTTGCTTGTGTTATGTTTGCTGAAATCCCACTAGTCAAAGCAAAGCACATAATCATCTCCCTGTTAACGCAGTAGAGCAGCATATAGAGTAGAGAAAACATTATGCAGCTCATGACTATATGTTAGAGAATCAATAATTTAACATTAAGTTTTCATCAGTTTGCCCATTTTCCCCATTTACCTCCTACTTAGTTCTCTCCTCTAAACAGGTTTTAGTATTTGCTATACTGCTGAAATTTTCTTATGCTGATAGTATAGTAGATTCAACAGAATCCAAAAAGCATTCCTAAAGAGCCTAATTCATCTACATAATAAAAAATGATGAATGCAATTACTTGAAATCCCAATAGCTTTTTGCATAGAATATGACAATCTTATTCTAAAATTTATACATCCCAAGAATAGCCCAAGATGTCTATAAAGGAAAAAAAGGGGTAGACTACCATATCAGATATCAAAATATAGCAGGAAGCAGGAAAATTAGTGTAATGATTTATTGTAATGCAGTAGTAAAATTAACCAGTGAAAGATAGGAGCCAGAAATAGATACAATCATTATGAGAACTTGATTTGACTGATAGAACATAGCTGATTTCTAAGAAATAACTGGATTTTGCAATAAAATTGATGTGGAGAAAAATAATTTTCATATTTTTACAAATGAGAATTGCTACCTATTCTATTGTTAAACAGAAATGATTTCACATTGTTAAATAATTAAATATCTAGTGAGAACCTTTAAATTTCACAAGGAAAGGAAATATTTTATATGACCCTGCAGTATGAAAAGATTTCTTAAGCAAGATGTAAAACACAAAAAGGAAAAATTATAAATTTAAGTACTTTAAAATTAAGAATGTTTTTTCTAAAAGATAGCATAGAGAGTAAAAAGATAAATCAAACTTAAAGAATAGGTTTAAAAGATATATAACAAACTACAGGTAATAATTTATTCCTACAAATCAATAAGAAAATGCAAATAAACCTAAATGAAAATGGGCAAAAGGTAAACAAGGAGAGAAGATGATTAGTATTCAGTAAATATAGTAATATAATCTGAACTAATTAATAATCAGGAAAATGTTATTGTTTGCTTTTAGTAACTGGTAACTCAAAGTCCTGAATAGTGCAAAATCAATTAAGCTGATTTATATGATAGTTTTAAGAAGCCATTTGAAATAGCACAAGAAAATCAGGAGGAAATTGGTTAAGAGGAAGTTTAATGAGTTGTGATATAATTATCCAAAAATTTAAAAGTCCTCAATAAATGAGTAATGCCTAATTAATATTCTTTGATTTTCTTTATAGTATAATAAAAATGACATCATTTATACTGATAAAAACAGACAGATCATTTAAATTTTTAGGAATATTTTTGTAGAAGTGCTGAAGCAATAATGAAAAATCATTTTAATCAATTTTTAATCTGATGTAAGAAGGCATAATTTCAGGTGCCTGGCATTAAAATAATTAGAATGTTTAAATGATTAACATAGGAAAGGACCACTATACCAGAGAAAAATTTGAGTTTTACATTCACAATTGCCCATCTGAAATATTTAGACAAGTTTTTAAAATATCCTGAAGTCACTTGAAATTATTTTAATAAAATTTTGTTATATTTAAGCTAAGAATTTCACTTGTTGCCATGCACATTAGAACCATCGATCATAACATTATCAAGTTTATCCAGCTAACCACAAAAGTCTATGCATTTCTGATTTCTGTCTCTTTCAGAAAGCAAAGAAAAACAAAACTGGGGTGGGCGGACTAAAAATGTCAAATAGTACATACTTTAAAAAATTACATTATAGGGGAAATCGAACACTTTAAACAATATTGCTTATAAACTCCTCCTTGGTACATAACATTCTAACTGGCCCTGTTTTTTTTTTTTTAATTCTTTTTTTCTTTCTAATTTTATTTATTTATTATTTTTTTAGAGAGAGGGGAAGGTAAGGAGAAAGAGAGGGAGAGAAACATCAACATGTGGTTGCCTCTCACACACCCCCAACTGGGGACCCGGCCCGCAAACCAGGCATGTGCCCTGACTGGGAATCGAACCAGTGACTCTTTGGTTCACGGGCCGGCACTTAATCCACTGAGCCACACCAGCCAGGGCGGCCCTGGTTTTTTAACTCTATGTTTATATTGGCAACTATTGCCAAATGTTTTAGATATTTAAATACTATTTAAAAGTTTGAGAAAAAGAATGTAGTCATAAAACCTTCTATTTTCCACTCTTTAAAATAAGAAAAAATAACTTCATGTTGGGAATCTTCATTTTATTGTAAAATATTTGTAGAGGTGGAGTACCAATTCTGAGTACTATTTCCCTGCTCTGACCTACTTTCATCTGAAAAGAATACTTATACATATGAGTACTCATACATATGAATTTGAAGTCAATTTGGGGTTTTCTATAAATATCCTTTTCAAAAGTACTAGGCAATATTTGTCAAACAGTGTGCCAAGTTAAAAAAAATAATTTAAGAATAAGTACACCCTCTCATGTTTTAAAAAGCAGCCTCATGTAAAACCTGACATAATTTAAGAAATTAGCCCTGAATTCGAAAGTATTTATTTAATGCTTATATTGTGCCATGTTCTGGTAGTTATTGTGGTTAGTGGAAATTATATATAGATTCTAACTTCCAAGACCTTAATAATCTGGTAGAAGAGAGAGAGACTTAAAGAAACAACTAAAATACAATGTGGTCAATAAAATGTCATATGAGATTTCAAGGAAAGACAGTTATCCTAAGCTTTGAAAGACAAAGATGGTTTTGTGGGAAGAAATGAGGTAAACAGAGAGAAGAAATTACATGGGTTAAATCCTAGAAATAAGAGTTAATCAAAACAAGAGCAGAGTATATGAAGGGAGTATATGAAGCTTAAGAGTAAATATTATTTTATAAAGGGGATTTTATGTCATGCCAAGGAGTGTGAATTAATCATGTGGCAAGAGAGATTCATAGGAGGGTTTTAAGCAGATTGTTTACAATAGTATATATTTTTTTAATTAAAGTTTGGGGGGTTAATAAAATTATATACATTTTAAGTATACAATTCTATATACACCATCTGCATATTCGGGTGCTTACCACCCAAAGTCAAATCTTCCATTACCATATATTTGACCTTCTTTCCTTTTACAAACTACCCTCTAATCCTCCTTTTCCTCTGGTAACCACCATGCTGTTATCTGTGTCTATGAGTTTTTGTTTGTTTCTTCATTTGTTGTCTTCATTTTACTATCCCACAGGAGTGCAGTCATATGGTTCTTGACATTTTCTGCCTGATTTATTTTTCTTAGCGTGATATTCTCAAGGTCCATCCATGTTGCCACAAGTGGCAGTATTTTATCTTTTCTTACGGTTTAGTATTCCATTGTATATATGTACCTCATCTTTGTTATCCAAAAATATACTTAGAAATAGAAGGCATATGGCCTGTTTTATGGAGGATGGTTGGGAGGAAGAAATGACTAGTTATGAAAAACCAGTGACAGGGCTCTTTGCAGTACTCCAGGCAAAAATGAGAGTGGTCTGAAGATATGACAATGTGAATGGAAAGACATGTTTCAATATGAGACACATTCCAGAAGTAGAATAAAAACAAATTAATAATTAGATATTAAAAGGTAAGGAAAAGTGAGTAGTCAATATAATTAATCAACTTTCTTGCTTGGGTTTCCTGTTATAGGACAGTACTCCCATAAGATTATAATGGAGTCAGGGGCCTATATTTTTGCCTAAATAAACTTACAATTGAATTTTTAGCATCTTATAATATTTTCACTCATTGGTGAAGCTATATTTGTTTTTCCTCCAACCTGTCTGTGTTTATGTGAGATTTCACTAGTTACATAGGCTCTGTTTTGTTTCTCTCTAGGAATCATGACTTCTAGACAACCTTTCCATCTTAGGCAGATCTCCAGTGAGGTTAAAAGTTCTCATGACAATAACTAGAAGGCAACTTTTCTGCCATGTATTCTAGATTCTTGGGTGGGAAAGCAATAATAATGGCTAATGTCACCACAGGCAGCCCCTCTATTTACTTTGATCATCACAGTTTTATTCTTACAACCTGATGATTATTTCCATTTATCTCTTCCAAGTTATACTTTTATTTGCTCTTTTTAAACTATCAGTCTCATGAGACTACTTTATATTTCTAGATAGTCTTTGAAAATATATGTCCCAGTGATTTTATTGACATACATATTTTTTTCTCCAAAAGTTTTGGTATATATGGGAATTGAAGAGAGGTATTGATGTATGTCCAATCTAACATTTTAACTGGAGATTATCATAACATTCTGACTATATATTCTTTGTGTTTTTGGTAGTTTATGCCCCTTACAGATCAAAGTTCTTTTAGAGTATATTGCAGAATGTGGCTTTTACCAAGGAGTATAGTCCAGAGGAGGGATAATACAAGGATAATATAAATATTTGTGAACTCATGTAATTATGTTTTCCACTCTTTTATAATATATTAGAATTCAGTGAATACTTTTGATTGTGTGGAAAGTCATGTGTGAGTAAGTGGCATTTGAACTGGTCATTAATGAAGGTATAAGATTTAGAAACACAGATGAAAGGTAAAACAATTAGGAAGGAGTAATAATGAAAGTATAGGACTAGGTAGTAGAAATATATAACTGTTTTGGAAAAAACAGTGTAATTTGACAAAAATATAATGGGGTATGTGAAAGGGGAGTATTTATAATTTTACCAGTGAATTCAAGTAAGTTAAGTTTACTACTGTTTTCTGAAAAGTTGAAAACTTGATTTTTATTGAGATCTTTTATTTTGACAGTTTGAAGCTTCTCTTGAACAATGGTAAGATGCTATTACACTTCTTTTATTTTTTGATGTTTACATTTTAATTAATATGCTATACATGAGTTTTATTTCAAAAGGAACAGAAAATTAAAAGGATAATTTTCATATTACACATTAAAATATAATTTTTAAAATGTAAGAATTCAGATATCACTAAAAATGACAGCAATAGGACTCTCCAGGGCTCTGTTCCACCACAAAACAACTATAAATTTAGCAGAAATTAGTCAGAATTAACATATTTCAAAGTCTGTAATCAGTCAAAAACATATAACAACCATGGGGACATGTAATGAAGAAAGAGTCTGCTGAATTATATTAAGAGAATATTGTGGCATTTTAAACTGCCCACTGGCCATCCTCCAGCTCCCAGGTCAGTGGAGGCCACAGAGGGCAGCCTGCGCTTGTGGTGCCCATCGCTAGTGCCAGAGGGAACAATGTGGACCTTATTTTTGAAGAATTGTGGTTCAGTATTTTGACCTGTTGGACAACGCCCTGAAGGAATGACACAAAGGCTTGTTTTTCTTTTACCTGACTTGTAGTAATCCCAGAGTTTGAACGACTTTCAGGGAGTGTTTGTTGAGGGCATCTAGAGGTATATACTTGCCACCATTGTATGAGGTTATTGATATCAGTTGGAACAAGCATTTGACAGACCTACATGCCTGGGAAAGAAGAGGCTGAGAAAGGAGATACATGAAAGAATAAGGCCTTTCAAAGCTTTCACATATACTGGAGAATCAAGAAGTATATACAGATGTGCAGTACTAGACACATGCTTAGGGAAGAACCAAGAAGACCCTAATCTTTTACCTGTGGCTAATCTTTAGGATCTGCACAGGCAAGAATTGATGATAAGAGGCAGAGATATAAACAGGCTGGAGAGCATGGAAGGAGTACTCCAGTACAGAGCCGATCTGTTAAGACCAGGAGGGTATTTCATATCCTTCCTCTCTGTTTTGGCTCCAGGTATTTAAGCTAACAAGCAAAACAAGCCAATGCTAATGAAACATTTACTTTAGTGGCTGCACATGACAAGGAATACAGATGTTACAAAAAGTGTTTAAGAAATAATTAAACAAATAACAACCACCCACAACAAACAGCAACAGTAGCCCCAACAGAGGGAGGGTAAACTTATTTAAATTTCACATTAAAATACTCAAAATGTTCAGTTTTATACAAAAATAATGAGGTGGGAAAAGAAGAAAAGAAAGTTTGTCCCATTAACAATGAAAAAAGAAATAAAACAAAATGGCCCTCCGGAAGCCCAGACATTGGACTTAACTATATAAAGACTTCAAATCAACTGTCTTAAATATTCTCAGAGAGATAAAGGGAACTATGGACAAAGAACTAAACAAAATCTGGAATCTAACATCTCAACAAATAAATATTAATAAAGTAATTGAAAAACTTAGAAAAAAGTCAAATAGATAATATGGAGTTGAAAAATACAATAATTAAAATGAAAAATTAATTTGAGGTGCTCATCAACAGATTGGAACAGAGAGAGGAAAGAACCAGGAATATGAAGATAGGTCAATTGGGATTATTCAGGCTGAAGAGCAGAGAGTCAAAAGAATGAAGAAAACTGAAGAGAGCCATAGAGACTCCAGGGGCATCACCAAAAATACAAATATACCCACATTGGGAGTCCAGGCGTGACTGGGGAGAGAAAAGGGGGCAGAAAGAATATTTGAAGACTGAAAACTGCTCATGTTTGATGAAGACATGAATCTGTACTTCCGAGAAATCAGAGAACTCCAAGCATGATAAACTGAGAGATCCACACTAAGACACATTTTAATGAAATTGTTGAAAGCCTGGGACAAAGAGAGGACAAGTTTCCCCCATGTCTCAGAGTAGAGCATTCCAGTGAAGCTTTTTATAAATGGAAGCGGTGCAAAGCAAAGAAGCAATTACCATTAATTTACATCGAAAATTTTCTGAGCATTCCCAGACCCCCAAAATTATAGCGAATATGCTTAATTGTTTCTAGTTTTACACTAAGTGTAACACTAATGCAAGCTTTCTTATGCTTTTCTGACACTTTAGGACACATCTTGCTAATGGATGCACAAAATAAATCGAAAGAGAGCACAGAAGCATAGTTCAAAGCTATCATGGTTTGATGCCGAGATGCTGAGTGTAGTTCCCAGGAAGGAGCTTGGAGGTGTCACTTTCCCTGCTCAGGATGTTCTCTGCCTTTTTAATGACTTGCTGCAAAACAAATGCTGAGCCCTACTTGTGCTCTTTGCCCCCTTTTTAAAAAATCAGGGTATACCGATTTAGTGAAAGCAAGAGAGAGGTAGCTCATGGTGTACAAGGGATTCTCAATAAAATTAACAGCCAGAAATTATGGAGGCCAGAGGCGGTAAAATGACATATTTGAGTTGCTGAAGAAAAAAAATTCAAACAAGAATTCTGAATCTGGAAAAGTGTTCTTCAAAACAAAGGAGAAATTAAGATTTTCCTAGATAAACAAAAACGGAGGGACTTCATCACTAGTATGCCTATCAGAAATCCTAAAAGTAGTTCTTCAGGAAGAATAGAAAGACACCAGACAGTAACTTGAAGCCATATATAAAAACAATGAGCAACAGTAAAGAGAAATACAAAAGTCAGTATAATTGCATTATCATTTTGTTATCTCTTTTATTTTTCTGTATATTTAAAATATAAATGAGCAGAACTGTAATTATAAATCTTAATTAATGGTGGACACAATGTGTAAATGAGCAATATGTGAAAATAATGTAAGGAGAGGGAGCAGAGCTGTGAAGAAACAGAATTCTTTAAATCTCTTGAAACTACACCGATTTTAATTCAAACATAATTTTCATGAACTTAAAGTGTTAATTGTAATCACCAGGCAGGGAACCACTAAGAAAAATTCTAAAAAACAAAATAAAAAACCCCAGAAATCCAATAAGAAAGAAACTAACACAGTACACTAGGGCAAAAAAAGAAATAACTAACTACAAAAGAAGGCAGTTATAAAGAAGATAAAGAATAAAAATGATACACTATATAAAGCAAATAACAAAATTGCAGAAGTTACTCCTTTCTTATGAGTAATTTTCGTGAAAATGTATTAACTATTTTATTAAAAGGTAGAAAGTAGTGGAATGGATAAAAATAAATGATCCAATTATATTCTATCTATCAGAGAGTCACTTGAGATCCAAAGACACAAGTAGGTTGAAAATGAAAGGAAAAAAATATATACATTTCATGAAAATAGTAACTAAAATAGAGCTGGAGTAGCTATACTAATATCACACAGAATATATTACAAGAGGCAAAGTATCTTGAGTAAAGCGTCACTCCATCAAGAAGATATATAAACTCTAAACATATGCAAACCTAAACATATAACCTCAAAATACATGAACTATAAACTGACAATAATGAAGGGAGAAGTAAACAGTTCTATAATAAGAGTGCAGAAATTCAATATCCTCACTTTCAATAATGGATAAAAGAACTAAAAAGACCAATAAGGAAACAGAATTGACCAACACTAGAAAGATCTACACCTAACTGTCATATAATACACTTCCCCACAACAGTAGAAAACACATTCTTTTCATGTTCATATTGAATGTTATTCACGATAGATCACACATTAAACCACAAAACAAATCTCAATAAAGTTACAAATATTGAAATCATATAGAGTATCTTCTATGCCCCAATAGAATTAAGCTAGAAATCAATAACTAAAGGAGATGGAAAAATTCCTATATATGTATAATTAAACAACACACTAAAAATACCTGATGAGTCAAAGCTGTAATCTCAAGAGAAATTAGAAAAATAGTTTAAGATGAATGAAAACAATGTACCAAAACTTATGGGATGCAGAAAACAGTGCTCATAGGAAATTTATAACTATAAATGCCCTCATTAAAAAAGGAGATTCCCAAATCTAGTAACCTAACTCTATACCCTACAGAACTAGAAAAGAATGAATGTGCTAAAGCTAATAAGAGAAAGGAAATAATAAATATTAGAGCAGAGAAAAATGAAATGGTAAAAAAAAGGTATTAATGGAAACAAAAGTTTTTCTTTGAAAAGGTCAACCAATTTCACAAACCTTTAGCTAGATTGACAAAAAGAGAGAACACTTGAATTACTAAAATAAAAATTAGGACATTACTACAGACCTTACAGAAATAAAAATGTTTATAGCACTATTAACAATTTATAATACTATGAACAGCAAATTGCATAACTAAGATGAAATAGGCAACCCTGGCCAGTTTGTTAGAGTATTGTCCTGATACACCAAGGTTGTGCCCCAGTCAGAGCGTATACAAGAATCAGCCAATGAATGCATAAATAAGTGAAACAACAAATCCATGTTTCTCTCTCTCTTTCCCTTCCTCTCTCTCTAAAATCAATAAAAAGGAAAAAAAAAAGATGAACTAGACAAATTCCTAGAAACACATGACTATCAAAACTGATTCAGGAAGGAGAAAATCTAAACAGACCTAACATGTAAAGAGATTGAATCATCAACCAAAAATCTCTCAAAAAAGAGAATTTAAGGATTAGATGGCTTCACTAGTAAATTCTACCAAACATTAAAATAAAAGCCCTGGCCTGTTGGCTCAGTTGGTTGGAGTGTTGTCCCATACACCAAAAGGTTACAGGTTTGATCCCAGGTCAGGGCACATACCTAGGTTGCAGATTCGATCCTGGTCAGGGCACTTGAGGAAGGCAATTGCTTGATGATTCTCTTCTCTCTCCCTGTCTCTCTGTTTCTGTCTCTCTCTCCCTCTCCCTGCCTTCCTCTCTCTCTAAAGTCAATAAACATATCCCCAGGTGATGATTAGAAAAACATTGAAAGAAGAATTAATACCAATTCTTCTCAAACTCTTTTAAAAGACAGAAGTGATGAGAACATTTCATACCTCATTCTCTGAGGCCAGCAGTATCCTGATAATAACGCCAGATAAGGATACAAGAAAAGTAACTATAGACCAATGACTTTATGACTATTGATATAGGAATGCTCAACAAAATACCAGCCACCTGAATCCAGCAACACATTAATTGAACTATATGAGTATATCATGACTTAGTGATATTTACCCTAGGAATGGAATGACAGTTCAAAATATGAAACCAATCAGTGCAATAAATCACTGCAATAAAAGGAAGTGGGGAAACCCATGTGAACAACTCAATAGATATGGGAAGCAGGTGGCAAGTTTCAACACCTTTTTATATTGGAAACAATAAAAAAACTAGGATTGGAAGGAAACTTTCGAACCATGATGAAGGGCATTTATGAAAAATCCTTGACTAACATTATACAGAAGTGGTCTGAAGTAGGTTTACAGTTATGAGTATATGAAAGTTTGTTCTTGTATTATTATTATTTATCAATTATTGTATTTTCCTCACAAACAACTGCAAACCTACTTTGGCCCACCTGTGATTAATGGTGAAGAATGTTAAGTTTTCAGCCTACATCAGGAATAAGACAAGGATGGCCCACTGTTGCCACTTAAAAAAAATTTTTTTTATTGTTGACACTATTACAGATGTCCCCCACTTTCTCCCTGCTTTTCCTCCCTCCACAAAGACCCCCAACCCTGGCCTTCACCACATGATCTGTGTCCATGGGCTTTGTATATATGCATATATGTTCTTTTGCTAATCTCTGCCAATGCCCCTACCCACCTTTTCTCTGAGACCTGTCAGTCTGTTCCAGGTAGCCATGCCTCTGATTCTATTCTGCTCATCATTTACTTTGTTCCTTATGAGTGCGATCATATGACATTTGTCTTTCTCTGCTGGCTTATTTTGCTTAGCATCTTATTTGCCACTTTTATTAAACATTGGAACTCTTGCACATTGCTGATGGTTCAACCACTGTGAAAAACAGTTTGTTGATTCCTTAGATGGTTAAACCTAGAATAACCATACGACCCAACATTTCACTATAAGGTATATGTGTAACAGAACCCCTGGGCTGCTCTGATTGAAGCAGAACCCACAGGCTCTTTAGTTAGGGGCCCGACTGCCCGCCGCCAGAATTATAACTCTCAATACCAGAGTTTAGTGAAAAGAATAAGAATTGTTTATTTGCACATAGTTCTGCTTCCCCCTCCCGGACCTGGCCAGTCTTAGGAAAGTCAGAAACACCGTTTCCCTACTTCCTAGGCACAGGTCAGCTTTACCAGTAGCTGCCAATCACTCAATTCTGATTGGGGAGGTCCTTTCTGTGCTGTGGTGCCCTCCAGCTCTCAATGCAGAACCGCCTGGATTCTCAGCCTCCTTGTAAACTGCCTTCTTTCTGCAAACCGCGTGGATCTCCTCTCCTTCTCAAAACTGCATGGCAAGAGCCTCTTATTAAAGCAGCCTGGAGAGACCTGCTCCTCCAAGCCACATGGAGGGAGCATGTCTTAAAGCAGCCTGGAGGCCTCCCTTAAAGCAGCCTGGAGAGACCCGTCCTCCAAGCCACATGGAGGGAGGATCCGAGAGCGAGAGAGCTAAAATGTCCGCAGCTGCTTAAATATCCCTGACTGCGTTCCCTGATGCAGTGGGTGTTGCAAACAGTTCTGACCATTCATGGAACTTTACGTAGGCTCTGTCTGTCCCATACCATCCCACAGCCCAAGACCCCTCCCATCTTCCTGAGCCTTGGAAGTTTCAAAGCAGATCTTTATGCAACAAAGTTTCCAGCCACTAGCCCCAGGCATGCAAAGGCATCCTGAAAGCGGCTTCCTGCTCCCTATCTCCCAGCTGCAAACTCTGGGGTTTGTTTTTGGACTCCCCTGTTTCTGTAACATATGCACAAAAGATTTCAAAACAGGTGTAGAAACAAAAATTTACAGATGTTTATGTCATGAGTGTTCACAATTACCAAATGGTGGAGACAACCTCAGATCCTTCCATGCATTTATAGATAAAGGGTTGTGTATTTCCGCAATGGAATATTATTCAACTATAAAAAGTAATAAAGTTCTCATGCATGTTTTACCATGGATAAACTAAACTATTAGGCTAAGTTAAAGAAGCCAAACACAGTCATTGTATGATTCCATTTACGTGAAATATCTATACTAGATAAATCTGTAGAGATGGGAAGCAAACTAGTTGTTGCCAGAGGCTAATGAGAGACTGCTTAATAGAGGGTGTTTTTTTGAGGTGATGACAAAGTTTTGGAATGGATGGGGATGATGATTGCCCAGCATTGAATGTACTAAATGCCGCTGAAGTTTACACTTCCAACGATGTGGTGAAGGCCAGGGTGAGGTGCTGTGTGGAAGGGGGAAATGGACAGAAATAGGGGACATCTGTAATACTGTTAACAATTTTTAAAAAAATTTACACTTCCAAATGGTTAATTTTCTGCTTTGTGACTTTTTCATATATGAGTTAAGACAGAATTGTGCTGGTCTAAAAATTAACTGAATTTTGGAATACAATACACAAAAATAGGTCCAATTATGTATAATAACATACTATGTTATGTAATTGTTATCACAAGGCTGTGAGGAGAGCACTACTTAATAATAGATGCTGGGATAATTCTTTTTATATTTTTAAAAGCAAACAAACAATAAAAATTGCATTGTATTATTCAAAAGAAGTATTTAAAAGAAAATAAAAACGAAGGAAGAAAATATATTGGATATATTTCTGACCTCAGAATAGATAGACTTTCCTAAATAAATTGTGGAATAACAATGAGACAAATAATATGCAGCCATCAGAAATAGTAAATGGTAGTTACATATCCAGCTTTCTTTAATTTGTGTTACTTCTTTAATAAGAACAAAATAATTTAGTAAAAATGACACTCCTTCTTTTGTTGCTTATACTGATTTTCTTATAACTTTTATCAGAGAAAAAAACACTTCTGTTTAAATACAATGAACCTATGTCCCCTCAAAAAAAATTAATCAAATAAAAAATAATAAATACAATATAGTCTAATCTAGGATCCAGGAATTGGACTAGAGTAATACTGATAATAACAGATATATTGTTATTCAACATATAAAACTTTAGCTAAAAGGATTTTTAGAAAAGAAGATACATTTTAATTTGGGCACTTTTATAAACCTTATACCTTCAAATTTGTAATAGCATTCTTGCTCCTTATAATTTTTATTGATTCCCCAGAAATTGCTAAACTGAAATTAGTGAAATAGCTCATTTGAATTATTTTTTAAATCCCTTTTTCTGATAGCAAGTTTCTAGGAAAGACCACTTTCTTAAAAAACATACTGCTTATTTTCAGATCATTTAAAACAAACTTTTAAATATTAATTTACCATGAAGTATAAAGCTGATCTATTAGAATTTTGCTATATTGATCTCCAATATAGTGGAATTAATATGTATATAGTAAGTTTCACCCCAAGCATTTAAAATTCAATGTAAGAGCATCACCTAAAATTTGTTTTACTATCTTTAAGTACAGCCCTCCTATAATAATTGGTTCTTTTTTTCCCATTATACAGGAGCAGAACTTCTACAAAAGACCTGAAAGAAGATTGGAGTATTGCTACACCAGTCGAAGAGGTCAAAGCCAAAGAAGAGAGAGGTAAAGTTGGACTGTACACTTAGATAAGTGTAATTATATTTGAAAGATCATTGACTTTTCATTTAATATATTTATAATTTTCACAATGTTTAACAGTTTTATAATTCTTACAGGTGTCTAATAAAGAGCCTTCCATGTAACTTGATTAAACATCTGTTCAACCAACATTAATTAATGACTGTTAGGTACCATATACTTGTCTAGATCCTGAGTATATAACAATCCCGACCCACTTCTCAAGATGCTAACTTATAATTTTAATACTGTGCAGTAGAACTTTCTGTGATAATCAAAGTGTTCTATACCTATTCTGTCCAATAAAATATCAGCCACATATCGTTTTTGAGAACTTGAAATGTGGCAAGTGAGACTGAGGAATTTAATGTTTGAGTTTAAGTTAGATTTAAGTGGAAATAGTGACATGTGGTTCGTGGCTACCATATTGGACATCACAGCTCTACTGTATATAGAAATTAAGATTAATATTCCTGTCACAACTTACAAAATGTAAAATAATTTATATACTGGACTAAAATGTGTGTTAAAATTCTTCAATGTATTTGAATATATTCTTGATATATTATCTCTCCTCCCCATTCCTTACCACAACAGTTTGTTAAAAGTCTTCCTTTAATGAAGAGTTAAACACACAGTATTTATTTTAGAATGCTATGAGAGAAACAGTATAAAAGACATTGTGTACAAACTTAATGGATGTCTTTGGACACATTTATCCAATCAGAAGTGCTTTAATTTCAGTGGCATTAATTTCATCATGTATTTAAGATTGAAATCTTATAGAAATTTAATTAATCATATGTTGGCTGGAAAATCCAGTATTTAATGTGTACATTGTCATAAAAAAAAAAAAAAAAAAAAAACAGGTAAGAACATAAAGTTTTTAGGATGTGGCTGAATTTGAAAAAAAAAAGGTAATGGACTGAATAAATAGAGATAAAGGACCAGTCTGGAAAAAGATAACTATGCATTGCAATAGAGAAACATGTTTTTCAAGAATTTTTTTCAGATAGAATGATGAATTTCTTTGATAAGACCATAGTTTAGAAGTAGAAACTGTGTGACTACTCAGCTCACACTTATAACCATTATGTAATACTACCTTCTAGTAGAAAATTATTGTCTTAATTGTCCAAAAACAAAACAACAGAAACAAAGATCTATTTGTTGCCTTTCTTCATGACCCAGTTTTACTGTTTTTCTCAGCTTCACTGCTTTGTGGGCTTTCCTTTTCTTGAGACTGTGTTTGCTTATGTCTTCTTGTTACATCACGTTTTGGCAAAAGTCACTGTTTACAAGCAAAAATGTCACCAGAGTGGGGTCCATATCCATATTGCTTACTGATCTTTTTCCAAGGAGAAAGCATATTGCCTAGAACAGAACAGGTTCTCTATCCATTTCTTGCATAAATAGATGAATGTTTATATTAATCATTTTATTATCATTAAGCCTTATCATTTCAGAGCTGTGAACCAGGAATCACAAATATCTCTCATTAAGGGAGTAAATTTGTGTTACAACTGAATAAATAGAATTTATAAACAGCAATGAAATTTTGGCAAGGCTAAGTAGGGATGTTATCATCTGATAAGATAAAGAATATTAAGTCCTGTTTCTAGGAATCATCTGAGGATTTCCAATATTTATCTGATGAGATAATTATGATTTCCTTTTCTCATAGAATCAGAGGAAGCACAGCATAATTTAAAAATGCAGCATGTAAATAGAACATGTATTTTTTTCTTCAGATAAAATATTATGCATGAAAGATATTTGTTGAAATTTAGCTATTCTAATTATTTTATAAAATATTCATTTAAAAACCTGTCTTCCAAAATCCATAATCAATGTTAATTGTATTATAATAGTCTTTAAAAGGCTAATTAATATTTCTAAAATCCTCTTATTAAATATATAGGTATTAAATATAGTGATACTACTAGTACCCATGTTCCCACCATCCAGTTTATAGACTAATTCATTAATAAATGTGAATGCATGTTCCTATTTTAAGATGAAAAGTGTCCAGAATTAAAGCAGGAAATGGAAACATTGCTATCAGAGGCCATTTATCTCATTAAAAGTCTAGAAACTGACCGTGCAGAAGCTGAAGAAGCTTTGAAACAACAACAATCAAGAAGGCAAAAGATAAACATGAGAATTGATTCTTGGTCAATCTGGAGACTTCAGGAAATCCCAATAGCTGTGCAGAAAGGTAATTATAAAGATTTTCTTAGTATTGCCATTTACTTTGCTAATCAATCATGATTAATCAATCAATTGCAGCTCTGAACAAAAAATAACTGTTTTAGTGACTATATTATTTTGCATGCAAACGGGTTCACTTTTGATAGGTGCTGTTAATGATAATGCTTATTTGGAAGGAACACACTGAGCAAACCTGGATCTGCTCTCATTTGGTATTTGTTTGAAATTCCACAGGTTTTAGGTACTCAAAGGGTGTGCAAACGTTTGGCACATATTTCATATAATGACTAAAGCATTTGAGGACTAGAAATTTAAAGTGATGTCTGGTTAGTGTTATTTTCTGCATCTTTAAATATAGGAAAATGCAAAAGTTCTAAGTACTGTATCTGTTTTAGAGAATTCAGTAGTAAATTTTATTGTAACTTATAGCAGGCAATAAAACTTAAGATGTTTCCAAGAGGAACATAGGTAACAAATGTTTCAAAAAAAAAAAAAAAAAAAAAATGCTGTCTTTAAGACCATATACAGAGTGAGTGACTATCGGTAAAGTATTAAACAATCTAAAGGCATTTTATATTTTATATCCAAACTCTGTGTTGACCTATCAAAACCTGCCTGGCTACATGATTCTGCCTGAGGCTGCAACTTGTTTATTCTGTCATAGGGTAAACATTTTAATTCAAGATTCACATGTTTTATAAATGGGTTACATTAGGGTGCTCATATAACCTATCATTTAAACCAGGACACCTTTGAGGGAAAAGGAGATGCTACTATTAATTATACTCTGGGATAACAGCCATTAGTTCAAATAATGTGTCAAACTGAATTCATACATATAGCTGTTATAGTGTTATAAGTCTTCTAAAACTGTAGTCTTTAAAGTAGGTTGTACACATTTCAGGGAGTGACAAGAAAAGATTAGAATTTTTATTTATATTTCACAATGCTTTTCTTGATTATTTGGGTTTTAATTTTGTTTTTATAGTGCTTGACAAATACCATTTTCCAATGGTTCCTCTACTATGTTATTTTAATAAAATAAATTACATATAGGTCAAATGGCTTTTTCTCCTTTTAAAGTAATACTGAGCTCAACGTCTGAACTCTCTCCATTTGTTCACTTCCTTTTGGAGAAGAACTGAAGAAGCAGGAAATGAGCCTAGAGCCTAGGTTGGGGTGACTTTAATCCTGACATTCTCTATGCTGTTTCTTACCTGCTCCCAAAGAGTTAACTATAAAAATTATACCAGAAGAACGCTAAGTTCGGGTAAGAGTAAATCTTTTTCTGCCTGAAGAGATACATTTTATCAGATAAAATTCCAAAGAAAGGAGTTGCTTAGCAGCAAATATAATAAAACACACAAAGATCCAGATTTAATGACTGCAAATCAGTAGAAACAGACAACAGAACCTTACCCAAAAAGTTTTCAGATATTGGATTATACAGTAGATTATAAAATAAGTATGTTTAATATGTTTTAATAAATAAAAGAAGTTTGAAAGTAAAAATGAGGACTAAGAGACTATTTTTAAAGGAAAGCAAAAATGAAAATAAAAAAATGACTTACTAGAAATGTAAATTATATTCCTTAAAATTAATAAGTCAGTGTTTGGATAAATGGTTTATTAGATAAAGAAGAGTAATAGCTGTAAAATTTGAGGAAATTACCTGGAATGCATCACATCTACACAGGAGGAGGAAAATATAAGTGAAGTATTTAAAAGCATGGAATCTAAAATGAGAAGGTATAATGAATATCTAATAGAAAATCACCATGGAGATTATAATGGTAAGACTTAACAAGATAATGACTGATATTTTAAAACAAAGTTGGAGTGATTATATATAACCCGGTGTATATATTGGTTGTAATAAACAGAATTGTACTAAAATAATTATGAACTTATAAAACATATACTTTAATCCCTTCAAAATAAATGCAGAGAGCAATATACCTGATAATGCAATAATAAAATAACATTTTTGTTATTATTGTGTGCTTAGAACACGAGGCCTATTTGAGAGATATTATAGAATTACGATGGCATCTAGAAGACAAAGCTCAAAAATTAACACATTTTGAGAAACAAAAGACAAAATGGGAGGAAGCTAATACAAAGCTTCAAGCAGACATAGATTATATGAAAGAACATGGTCCTCAACTGAATTCAAAGTTGATCCAGGAACTTGAAGCTCTGAAGGAATATTATAAAAAAAAATATGAGGTAAATGAATAGGTGAATGGATATGCATTTTACAGATTGTTAGTTAGACAAAAATATTTCAATTCTAGCCCTGACTGGTCTGGCTCAGTGGATTGAGTGCTGGCCTGGGAACCAAAACGTTGCTGGTTCCATTCCCAGTCAGGGTGCAAGCCTGGGTGGTGGGCCAGGTCTGCATATGGGAGCCTGCAAGAGACAACCAATAGATGTTTCTCTCTCATGCTGATGTTTTTTTCTCTCTCTCTCTCTCCTTCCCTTCTCCTCTCTCTAAAAGTAAATATAATCTGAAAAAAAATTTAAAAATTTCATTTCTAAGAAGTTAATATATCTTTAAAGATATCCTTTTCATTGAAAATTGACCTGCTGTTTATTTTCTAAAGGAATTATTAAAACACATACAGGTGCATTGATTGGTATTAATATCAACTGTGTGGTCTTCCTTACTTTTATACTTAAGGGTATTAATAATATTTCATCAACCTACTAATAAACTATGGGAGATTTCAAAAAACATGATAATTTTTGAAATTGTAAATCAAACCGAGGGAGAATTCTTGTAGAATATATTAGTCATTTTCATTGTTGGTGAAAATAAATGAAGTCTTTTTATTGGTTAATTATCATTGAACTCCTATTTGTGGGATTGTATTATAGAAAAATACTGGTATATATCTACTGGGATATTTACTGGGTCATTGGTTATACACATTTTTAACTTCATTAGGTAAGTTCAATAGCTTTCTAAAGAGTCTCTAACAATTTATATTACCGGCATAGTAGCAGTGCTGGAGTTTCTCCATTTCTTAACCATGGACAAGAATTTTAGTATTATTCTTCTTTCTTAATATAGTTTAATGGATATGTATCAGCCTAAAAGTCATTTCCCAACTTCCTTTTTCTTATATATTTCTAATGAGATGTAGGTACAATTATTAACAGGGTTTTCACTGAAACCCAGCTCTAACTGAAACACCTCACAGTTTTTTCAACATTTTTATTGTCATATTTAAAAATTAGTCAATAGATGTGTAAATTGGTATTCCTTTGTTCTTCTGGTGTGTTTTTCCTAGATCGTGAATAAAAAAGACATGCTCAAGAAGGGAAAAGAGAAGTTGGGCAGCTGGAGGAACAGGCTTGTGGATAGGGGGAAAGAAAACCCATGACCACATTCTAGCAGGCCAAGACAGCCACAACCTTTGTGCAGAGTCTATCAGGGTTGCCATGGTGGTTGATTTTTTGTCAACTTGGCAGGGCCAGGATGACCAGATATTTTGTCAAACATTATTTTGCATATTTCTGTGAAGGTGTTTTTGGTTGAGAATAACATTTAAATCAGTGGACTTTGAATATAGCTGCCTACCCCCCATAATGTGAGTAGACCTTTCCAGTTGTTGAAGTTCTTAAGAGAACAAAGGTTGACCTCATTTAGCAAGAAAGGATTCTGCCAGCAACTGGCCTTTGGACTTGGACTGCAACTTGCCCCTGGCTCTCTAGCTTGTGGGCTTACCCTGCAGGTTTTGGACTTACACCTCCACAGTCCTATGAGCCAGTTCCTTAAAACCAGTCAATCTCTCACCCTGTCTCCTTCCCTCCCTCCTTCTCTCCCTCTCTCTGTTGCCTTTTCTCTTCATCCTGTTGGTTCTGTTTCTCTGGAGACCCAGAGTAATACAGCCACTATTCAAGCAATAATTGCCTTTGTACTGTTTCCTCATTGGTATGTCACTCACTGCATCTTTGAATCTGATGAACTCCTTCAGTTTTACTTTGTCCTGGAAGCACTTTCTCTGCCCTTGTATTCTGAATGACAGCTTCGCTGAATAGAGTAAACATGGTTATAGGTTTTTGCTTTTCACTACTTTGAATATTTCTTGCCAGTCCCTTCTTGTCTGCAGAAATTATTTTGAGAAATCAGCTGATAGTCTTATTGGGACCCCTTTGTACGTAATTCTCTTCTTCTCTCTTGCTGCTTTTAAGATTCTCTCTTTATCCTTAATTTTTGACATTTTAATTATAATCTGTCTTGGTGTGGTTCTTCCTGGGTCCAGTTTTTTTGGAACTCTCTGTGCTTACTGGACCTATGTCTATTTCCTTCCCCAAGTTAGGGAAGTTCTGCTTCATTGTTTTTTCACGTAATTTTTAAATTCCTAGTTCTTCTTCTTCACCTTCTGACAGCCCTATGATTTGGGTGTTGGTCCACTTATAGCTGTCCGATAAGTTTCTGAGCCTCTTCTCATTTTCCTTACTTCTTGTTTCCTCTTTCTGCACTGGTTGACTGTTTGTTCTTTCCCTACATTCCAATTTGTTGATTTGATCCCTGGCTTTCTTCCCCTCACCACTTGTTTCATATGTGTTTTCGTTCGTTTCAGCAGGACTAGACTTCATTCCTTCCCTGTCTTGTTTAAGATCTGCTGTCAGGTCTGTAAACATTCTTATAACCAAAACTCTGAACTGTGCCTTAGAAAGATTTCCTATCTGCTGCTTTGTTAGATTAGATATTTGTTGTCTGGTCAGCTGCGTCGCTGGGATCTCTATCATGATCTGTGCCATCCTGATCATTTTGTGTTTACCTTGGCTTCCTGGGCAGGGCTGTCACACCTCCTATGCAATAAGGGGTAGAGCATCGTACACTTGTCACGACTGGGCAACCCGTCTCACCACACTGTGGGGTTTTCTGCGGGGGTGAGGGTCCAAGATGGATTCCTGCTGCTCACTCTCTGCTGAGAGACCAGGAGCCTCCTCCTCCATCCCCACCCACTTCAGGCCTCAAAGTCCAAGCCAATGGAGGTCTGCCTTCCCTGGCTTTGGAATCACAAGCTGATGGGTCTAGTCTGCAGCTGGGGGTGCTCTCCAGGTGTTTCTCGCCTCCCCCTAAATATGGATGTCTGTGCTTACCACAGTCCTGCCTCCATCGCTGCTGATGCTGTCAAAGCACAGCTTGAACTCTCCTCCCTGGCTTCACCCCTCCTACCTGTCTGGATGAGCACCACTTCTTTAAAACTTCATACGTTGGACTTCCATTTATTTTCTAGAACTTCTGGTTATTTCTGGTTTTGCGGTAGTTGTATTCCTTAGTTGTGGAGGGAGATGGAGCATGTCAGTCTAGGCCTCCATCTTGGCCAGAAGTCTCCTGTGTTTGCTTCCATGTCCCAGGTAGAGCTGTCGCTCCTACTATGTTGTAAGGGGCGGAGTCTTAGGTAGTCATCAATAACAGGAGACCTGTTTCACCATGTTGTGGCAATGTATGCGGGCAAGGGGTCTTAGAAGGAACCATGCCACTTGCCCAGCACTCGCCCCTTTTCTAGGCACCTCTCCCACTTCCGCACCAGACTGGTGCCCCTCTAGCTGCTGCCCTGGCCGTCGTTCCCAGAGTGGGTGGGTCTGCGGAGATTCTAGGACCATGGGGGTCCTTCAAACAAGCGGACTCCGCTGAAAGACCGTCAGTCTCTGCCTCCGCCCCAACCCCCACTGGTTTGCACAGTCAAAAGCAATGAGGCTTGATTTTCCCTGGTGCTGGGAGAGTGAGCTGCTCTGGTGAGGAGCTGGGAATGCTCCCCAGGTGTCCTCCTGACTTTTTAAAATGTGTAACTGTGCTTTCCACCAGCTTGTTGCTGTTGCCGCTGCTGCTACCACCGCACTGTGTCCTCTGCCCCGGCTCTGCCCCTCCTACCTGTCTGGATGAGTATTTCTTTCTTCTTTATATCTTTGTTTGCTGGACTTCCATGCACTTTGATTTTCTGGAACTTCTGGTTGTTTCTAGTTTTGAGGTAGTCGTATTCCTTCTTATTTTGGAGAAATGTCTTAGCGTGTCTGTCTACGCCTACATCTTGGCTGGAAGTCTACACTCACTGCATCTTAAATTCCTGGAAGAGAATCTACTTGTCTGGCTTTAGGTCAGCGGGCTGCTTTCTGTCTATTTCAGGGTTCGAAGTGAGTGAGAGTCTGGCCCTTCTGGCGTTTGTAGTGGGAGGCAGACACTGTAATTATACTGTCCACTGTGGACATAAAATACAAGGAAATGTATTTCTCCATAATGAAATTGGGGTACTATTAAGAAAGGTTATAGATGTTGTGTAACCAAAATATGAAAACCCTTTGCTGTGAATAGTAGCAGATATCTTACAAATAAGTGAAACTTTATAAAAAGTGATAAGAAAATGCATTTTTCTTTCATGTTATGAGCATAACTGACAAAACTAAGAAATGAAAAGCAGTATTATGAACAGTGGGATACCTAAATACCTCCTCAGAGAAATAGAAATATATGCATAGATACTGTATGAAACTCAGAGAGAACAGTGTTTCAGAGACAGGTTCTAAAGCATGAGTTCATGTGTTTGAATCCCAGGTATACCATTTAGATTTTAGGTATATTTTTAACCATTGTGCCTCAGTTTCTTTATTTATAAAATTCATATGATAGTAATAGTGCCTGTATCATAAGTTTAATGTACACATGAAATAAATTACTATGTGGAAATACCAAGAATAGAAATTTCCATATGATAATAGTTCTAATTGTAAGTAGAAAATAATCTGGATGTGCAATAATAACAGGAAAGTCAACAAATTTCCTTGAAGTAAGGCACCTCTTTACCTCTGAAATTCCAAATCCAGGTCCTGATACTGAGTTTCTCATAAAAATTTCCTTTTGATTCAGTTAACAAGAAGCAATTACTGTTGCTTGAATTAAAAATAAATTAAGTGATGCAAACATGTATTTCCCCAGCGTTTTCTAATTATAAAACTGTTCTTTCAAGTTGTATGCTTCTGCATCTGTGCATATATGACAGACAAAGGCAGTAATATATAACTATATGCACTATCCTTTATACATCTATTTATAAATATTTTAAAATAATACCAAATATTCTCAAATACAACTAAAATACTTGGCATATAGTAAGTGCCAAAGAATGCTTATGAATGATGGTTAAATAGTTGAATAAGTAGTTAATTGATAAATAGTTATATTGCAATTTAGGGAAAAGAAAGTGTTATGTATGGTTGAGTTTTTTTTTAATCTTGCACAATGATGTGTTCTGATAGACTAAGTTTTAAATTAATCATGATTTTTAAACGTTGCCTCTGTATTACAAATACAAAAAGCATTCTGTCTTGTGCTTGAGGTGTTAATTAATATTAACTGCAATGATAAATTTATGACCTAAAAATAATTATCTTTAGATAACATTATAAAAAATAATATTTATAAATGTAGGAAGATAAGTTAACTAAGTGATAATAGTGAAATCCCAAGCATCATGATCTTTGACCTGCTCAACTTAGTGACTTCTCTATCACCATTAAACTACCATTTCTATTGACCAAAATTAGAAACTTTCTTAAATAAACTTATTAAGAAAACATGAGTCCATGTTTCATAATCTTTACCTGTGAAATTTTATCATACTATCTGACATCTGCTTCCACTACTTAATTTAAGAAGACTGAATTCATACAAAGTATCTTCTCTGACCACAATGAAATGAAACTAGAAATCAATAATAGAAGTAAACTGGAAAATTCACAAAAATGTGCTAATTAACACATTTCTAAATAAAGAATGGGTCAAAGAGAAGTAAGTCAAAAGGGAAATTACCAAATATGTGAGATAAATGAAAACAATATACAGCACATGAAAACTTATAGGGTGCAGTGAAAGCAGTGTCCATAGGAAAAATTAATAGCTGTAGTCATTTACATTTAATCGGTAACTTAACTTTCTACCATATGAAACTAGAAAAGAGGAACAACTTAAACCCAAGAGAAGAAGGAAGGGAATGATAAAGATCAGAGTATGAAAATAAAATAGATAATAGGAAAACAATAGAAATAATAAAAGAAATTAAAAGTTTTTTTTTTAAAAAAGAGGTAACAAAATTGACAAGCTTTAGCTAGACTGATCAAGAGAAAAATGAGAAAATTTAAATTACTAAAATCAGAAATGAATGTTGGGACATTACTATAGCTATAAGCAACAAATGAAAAGTAGATAAATTAAACTTTATCAAACTTAAAAACGTTTTCTATGTGAGAAAAATTCTCAAGAAAGGTGTGGAGGGAATGTACCTCAACTTAATAAAAGCCATAAATGACAAGCCAATGGTTAACATCATACTCAGAGGTGAAAAAGCTAAAAGCTTTACTCTAAGATCAGGAATAAGACAAGGATGCCCATTCTTGCCACTTTTATTTAACATTTTATTTAAAGTTCTAGATAGAACAATTAGGTAAGAAAGAACAGTAAGTTACCCAAATTGTAAAGGAAGAAGTAAAACTACCATTTGTAGATGACATAATATTATATATTTAAAAAGCCTTACAGAACCCACCCAAAACTGTTAGAACTAATAAATGAATTCAGTGAAGTTGTAGAATACACAATTAATATACATAAACCCATCACATTCCTATACACTAATAAGGAAAAATAAGGAGAATTTGTTTGTTTGTTTAATTTTTTAAATTATTTATTTGTTTGTTTATCTATTTTATTTTTAGAGAGAGGGGTAAGGAGAAAGAGAGGGAGAGAAACATCACTGTGTGGTTGCCTCTCACTTGCACCCCCAACTGGGGACCTGACGTGCAACCTAGTTATGTGCCCTGACTGGGAATCGAACCAGCGACACTTGGCTCGCAGGCCGACGCTCAATCCACTGAGCCAGAGCAGCCAGGGCTGAGAATTTGTTTTTTAAATTTCATTTACAATTACATCAAAAAGAATACAGTACCTAAAAATAAATTTGACCACAGAAGTAAAAGACCTGTACTTTGAAAACTGTAAGACATTGAAAAGGTAATTGAAGAGGACACATAAGTGGAAGTATATACTGTGTTCATAGATTGGAAGAATTAATATTATTAAAATGTCCATACTACCCAAAGCAATCTGTAGATTCAATTCAGTATCTATCAAAACTCCAATGGCATTTCTCACAGAAAAAGAACAAAAAAATTCTAAAATTTGTATGAAATCACAAAAGACCTTAAAAGAAAAGACCTTTAATAGCTAAAACATTTTTGAGAAATAAAAAACAAAGTTGGAGGCATCATACATCCTGATTTCAAACTATATTACAAAGCTATAGTAATTAAAACAGCATGGTATTTGGCATAAAAACAGAACCATAGATCAATCAAACAGAATAGAGGACCCAGAAATAAACCCACATATATGTAGCCAATTAATTTAGCAAGAGGGAGCCAAGAATATATAATGGAAAAAGGACAGTCTCCTCAATAAATGGTGCTGGGAACACTAGACAGCCACATGCAACAAAATGATGAAATTGGAACATTCCTTAAATGATACACAAAAATTAACTCAAAATGGATTAAAGACTTTAATGTAAGATCTAAAACCAGAAGACTCTTAGAAGAAAATGTGGGCCGTAAGCTCCTTGACATCAATCTTAGTGATAATTTTTAGGACTTGACACTAAAAGCAAAGGCAAAAAAGTGAAAAAAAAAAAAATTCAAGTGGGACTACATTAAACTTAAAAACTTCTGCACAAATAAAAAAAATTGACAAAATGAAAAAGCAACCAACTGAATGGGAGAAAATATTTGCAAATCATATATTTGAGAAAGAGTTAATATCCAAAATATATGACTCTTACAACTCAATATGTAAAAAACAAACTCCCTACTTCAAAAATGGGCATAAGATCTGAATATACATTTTTCCAAAGAAGACATGCATATGGTCTACTAGGTACATGAAAAGATGCTCAACATCACCAATCATCAAGGAAATCCAAATCAAAACCACTATGAGATGCTACTTCACACATGTTAGAATGGCTATCATCAATAAGATGAGAAATTTAGCTCTGATCAAGATGGTGATGTAAGTAAATCTGATACTCAAATCCTCCCATAACCACATCAAAATTACAACTAAACTACAGAAAAACCACCATTCAGAATTTCCTGAAATCTGGCTGAACCGAAGTCTTATAACTAATAATGTAAAGGAGAGGCCATATCAAGACTAGTTGGAGGAGCAGCAGAGACACAGAACCATCTGGCCTCTTATCCAATGTGGCAGATACAATTGGGAGGGATATCTCAGCTTCAGAGGACCCCTCTGAGAAGCAAGGGGTCTCAGCCCCACACCAGAACCCCCAGCCCAGGGTTCCAGTGCCAGGAAGAGAAGTCCCATAACTTCCTGCTGTAAAAACCAGCAGAGCTTGTGGCTGAGGGAGACAAAGGGCTTCTGGGACCCGAAGCACCCTTATAAGAGGTCCAAGCATGGACTAACTTGAACTCACTTTCTCTGAGCTCCAGTACAGGGGAGCAGCTCGGAAAGGCACCAGGGACATATGGAGGAAAACTGAATTATCTGGTGTTAAGGGCAAGAGCTGGAAGGGACGCTTTCACCCAGACAGAAATGCTGGCAGAGCCTATTGTTCATTTCCTGAACTCTCTTCCCACAGAGCCAGCAGGGGGTCACCGTATTTGACTGTCTATCAACCTGGCTAACACTTTGCATCCTGCCCTAGTGATTCCCTGAGACCCAGCCCCACCCAACCAGCAGTCCCACCCAAACCGTTTCCATTGGCTTTTCCATACAAAGGGCCTCTCTTGCTCACACTGGAGACTTCTCTAAAATCTGTCAAACAAGCAACATCTGTCCTTGGTGTATATTCTATGTCTTGTCAAGTGGTCCCAGGCCTGGCACTAGTGGCAGCTGGCCTTGATTCACAACTTTGCCTTACTTGGGCACGTCCAAGCCCAGAGCAAGTATCAACTATCTGAAAATTGCTTTAAAGCTCATGCCAGGTGGCCCTGGGAAGGACACAGGTGGTGGCTGACCTTGGTCTGCACCTCTTGCAAGTCCCCAGTGACAGCACACTTGGTGGACAATGTCAGGCCATGTGAAAGCACCACCTAAGCTACTCCAAAAGTGATACAGTCAAGAGGAAGATTCAACAGGCACCAGAGCCCCACTAAAGTAAGACCTTCTCCATGATATTGGCCCCTCCACAGCTGATCCTCCACAGTGGCCACAGTTAGTCCTCATAGCCAATAAGCCTGGGAGTAAGTTTCCTCCACTGAGGCTCCAACAGCAATGAAGCCTCAACTACAAAAAGATGTTGTCCACTGTCCACATGAGGGACACACCTGGAATGCCCAGTTTGGGTTATCAGGGAAGCTCTGCCAATGGACCTTATAGGACATCTACTACATAAGGTCACTCTATAATGGCAGCTCTACCTAATACATAGGAACAAACATGGAGAGGCTACTAAAATGAGGAGACAAAGACACATGTTCCAAATGAAAGAACTGAACAAAACTCCAGAAAAAGAGCTAAACAAAATGGAGACAAGCAATCAACCAGATGGTAAGTTCAAAACACTGGTTATGAGGATACGCAATGAACTTAGGTGAAGAGTAGGTGAACTTAGTACTTTTACAAAGAGGAGACATAAAATTGTAGATAGAGAACATAAAAGAACCAGTAAGAAATGAAGAATACATTAAATAAATGAAAAATATATTGAAGGGAATCAACAGTGGAGTAAATAAAGCAGAGGATCAAATCAGAGATTTGGAAGACAAGAAAGTGGAAAACACCCAATTAGGAGAACAAAGAGAACCCCCCCAAATGAGGATAGTATAAGGAGCCTCCTGGACAACTTCAAGCATACAAACATTCAAATCTAGGGGTGCTGGAAGAAAAACAGAGAGCAAGGAATTGAAACCCTTTGTGAAAAAAATAATGACAGAAAACTTCCCTAACCTGGTGAAGAAAGTAGACATACAAGTCCAGGAAGTGCAGAGAGGCCCAAAGTGGCCCACACCAACACATTATAATTAAAATGCCAAAGGTTAATGACAAAGAGAGAATCTTAAAGGCAGCAAGTTATTTACAAGGGAGCTCCCTTAGGACTGTCAGCTGATTTCTCAACAGAAACATTGCAGGCCAGAAGGGATTGGCATCAAATATTTGAAGTGATGAAAAGCAAGGACCTACAACCAAGATTACTCTACCCAGCAGTATTTAGAATAAAAGGATAGATAAAGAGCTTTCCAGACAAGAAGCTAGAGGAGTTCATCGCCACCAAACCAGTATTACAAGAAATGTTAAAGCATTTTGAAGAAGGAAAGAAAGAAAAATACAAATAATAATAAGGCAATAAATACATATCTATCAACAATTGCTTGAAAAGCAAATGGATTAAATGCTCCAATCATAAGACATAGAGATGAATGGGCAAAAACACAAGATCCTTACATTAGTTACATTAATTTTCTACAAGTGATTTACTTTAGATAAAAAGACACAGACTGAAAATAAAGGGATGGAAAAAGATATTTCATGAAAATTGAAACAAACAACAAAAAACTGGAGTAGCAATACTTATACTAGATGAAATGGACTTTAAAACAAAGGCTGTATAACAAGAGACAAAGAAGGACCCTGCAATTCCACTTCTGGGTATTTATCTGAAGAAACCCAAAACACTAAATCAAAAAGACATGCATTTATGTGTTCATTGCAGCATTATTCACAGTAGCCAAGATATGAAAGCAGACTCAGTTTCCACCCATAGATTAGTGGATAAAGAAGAAGTGGTGCATATATACAATGTTACATGACTTAGCCATGAAAAAAATGAAATCTTGACATTTGCAACAACATGAATGGATGAATGGACCTTGAAGACTTAATGTTAAACAACAGAAGTCAGAGAAAGACAAATGTCATGTGATCCTTTTTATATATGCAATTTTAAAAAATGAAGAATAATAAAACGAAAAACAATAAAAAAGCTCATAGACACAGAGAGGGTGAGAGGTGTGCAAAATAGATTAAGGGAGACAAAAGGTAAAAATCTCCAGTTTTAAAATAAATAAGTCCTGGGAATTTAATGTACAGTGTGGTGACTACAATAAAATATTTTGCATATTTGTAAGCTAAGAAGTAACTCAATTGCTTACATAATGCAAGGTACACAATGCAATATACAGATAATGTATCATAGAAATGTGTGCTTGAAACCTATATGATCTTATTCACAAATACACCCCAATAAATTTAATTAAAAAAGAACTCTTAACAATTTTTAAAGGAAAGACCCTTAGCTAGTGTGCTTGAGCCTTAGTACATAGATACTTGGAAATAAAGTTCAAAAGCTCAACATTGCGTTCAAATTCTACAGCAACTCAACTTCATAATGTCATAGAGCCACAAAAACATTATTTACATCAACTCAAATGAATATCTATATGAAAGGCTATACTGGTCCCACAATGATCCAGCCCAAAAGCTTACATTGGCAATGAATTGGAACTATGTGGTGTCACCCCAGTCCCCCAAAACGGAGACCACTGCCCTAGCAATGCCTACAGGTTGCCTCATCTAAAGGTGCTGAAAAATTGGACTTGGGATATTATTTACTGATCTTTTTCCTTTGATAATTAGGAATTCTATTATTTTTTCAGAGCTTTTTGTTTGCTTAGCCCAGCACCCTGATGTGCTCCTATCTCTCTGCTAATGTCCTACACTCTTGTGCCTAAAGGAAACTCTTATGGAAGTTTCTATTATCTGTGCTAGTAAAAAACAAAACAAAACAAAACAAAAAGAGCTTTATTGCTTTTCCAAAAGGCAACTGCCTCATATCGGTCACCACCTGACCCCCTGGAGAAGGGACTGCTTACTCTCCTGTGCCTTCCCTTACACCCCTCCCTCCCACTTTCCAACAGAACACCCATACCTTTTTTTAAGTAAAAGCATTATAACCACACCTTCTTTTTAGTTTGACACAGAAGGGACAAATGAAGAGAGATGGAAGAATGTTTATGCTATTAATAAAAACAATAAAAAATGGAATATTTTGGACACTTACAATGGATATTCCTGAATGAGAATGTTATAGGTTATTTTATTTTTTTACCTGTTTTCTGACTTTCCTACAAGAAAGTTTTTGAACAATAAAAACTGTTCAATGATTTTATTTTGGTCATGTTAACTGGGATATTTTAGTTGTCTTTTTCAGTAACTTTTGTACCTCCCTAGTGTTGATGCCTTTCAGGGTAAAGGAAACTCAAAGCACTACTGTGCTGAACAATATACTAAATATGGGAAGAAAATTGATATAAAGAACTTTTTATTTAAATAAAAACTACTTTAAGTTTGTCCTTTTTCTTTTTTTTCTCTTGTCTGACTCTTTTAATTAGCCATTAAGTGCATCTATTAACAAAGTATTTTCTCTTTCTAGGTAATGGAACTATACAAACAAGTTCATGAAGAACTTAAAGAAGCTATAGAAAACTATGAAAATGCCAAATTGAAAGCTAAACAAATGAGAGAAGAAATGGAAGATAATATTCATGATGGTGAAAAAAGCATAGAAATGTACAAGTAAGAGTTTTTCACAAATCCTACTTATATCATTTAGAAGTGACATATTAACTAAAATGTAATTTATATTTCCTTGTAAAAGGTTATGTAAAGAGAAAGGAATAAATCTAAATTACCCATATTATCTATCAAATTTATATAAAAATTAATATGTATCTTTACATATGAAAATCTATTTGTGTATGAATTCCTAAAGCACTGTTTTTCAGTGTCATTTAAAAGCTCTTTATGTATCTTGCCAAATTGTCTATGGATATGATACAGCAATATATATCCCTGCTATTTATTTGCAATAGTGACTATTAAAAAAAGTTTTTTAACATGGGATATTGTTAAATTATATATCGCCTTGTATTAATTATTGCATTCAATAATTTTAACTTTTCATTTATTTGATGTCTAATAAAATAGAATATTTAAAAATACATATAGACTATTTTGCATATATGTAATTGAAATAATTTTTATTTTACTTTTGATGTACTTGTGTTTTATGACATTTGTCTAATTCCACTTGTTGGCTTTAAATTTTTTATGGTTCTATGTGACAGGAAAACTTTATTCAAATTAATCAATGATTTAGTATAGAAAAGCTCACATTCATATAAGCTAGAATCACAGATTAGCATTGGTCTTTTTTGTGGAAAGTCACATAGGAACAAAGAACCCGCTGGCAATTACCTCTTTAAAATAAGCCTCTTTTTATCCTAAACTGCCATTTCCTCTGTTTTATCTCTAAGACTATGTGGTCTTTTCATTTTTACATCTTCTCTTCTTTTTTTTTTTCTTTCTCTTGTTTTTTCTTGCTGTTCCATCCTTATACTATCCAACCTCTGAATCAAAGGTCTCTCACCTGAAATCAAATAAAAAAGTGACTTATTTCAAATGATTTACAAATCACTTTTCTCTCAGTTCCTTTACATTGAAAACATAAATACTACTGGTAAATATTTTTCTCATTGTTTACTTTTAATATCTAAGTGATACTTTTCAGGAGTCGCTTTGGTATAGGAGAACTTTCAGGAATATATGAATTTCATTGATTTACATTAAGTCAGAAGCTAATTTAAATATACCTAATTTTAAACATAATTTTCTTTTCAATGCAAATCTGATCAACTGTATATATATTTTCCCTTTTAGGAAAAATATAGAAAACATGAACATTCTAAACAGTCACTACAATAAATTAATTCACAATGTTACTGTTAGTATTGATGAGAAAGAAGACGCCATGACTAAAGTATTGAAGGAGACAAATACCTCAACAGATGAATTATCTGTTTCATCAAAAATAGTGAGTTTTCACGTTTAAAAATAAAAAAAGACTAAATTTAGTTTTGAACCACACTATTAAAACATATGCTCTGTCAAGAATTAAATAGCAGATAGCCAACTTTCTGTCTATATTGGTTTTCTATAGCTGCAGAGCAAATTAATAGAATGTTAACAGCTTTAAACAGCATCCATTTATTATCATAGAGTTTCTCTGGGTCATGACTCAGCTGGTCCCTCTGCTCCAGTGCTTCTGAGACTGAAATCAAGGTGTCAGCAGCCCTGCATTTCTTTCTGGAAGCTCCAGGATGAATCTGCTTTCAGGCTCCTTCTTTTTTGGCAAGATACAGTCTCTATGGTTTTAGAGCTAAGGTCCTCATTTCCTTAGTGATGGTCAGCATGGAATCATTCCGTTTTTAGAGACTGCCTGCATCCCCTGGCTGGTGGTTCCCTTCATCTTTAAACCAGGAACAGTGGGTTGAGTTGTGTCATGCTTGGTCTCACTCTGGACTTCCCTTGTGCTTCATTTTTCCTGTCTTTCTCTTCCACCACATCTCCTTCACTGCACTAAGAGGAAATAATAGTACAAGGAAATGACAAACTGGTAAAAAGAAATAATAGTATCTTAAAGGGCAATAAATACACGTTCCTGTACCAATCTGCATTCCTACCTGGAGTTAAAAGCATGATTTTTTTCTTTTTTCTTTTTGTCACTTTCTATTGTCTCTTTAGTTGTATCTCATTTTTAAAAAATCTATATTAATGGCTCTTGGGGGGTCATTTGCATTTTCTTTTATTTATTTATTTGTCTTTTTAAATGTAAAACCTGTTCATAATTTTTCTCCTATGTTGAGTGATTGCTTATGTTTTTTATTGATTTATTATATATTTTGGATACTAAATAGTTTAAAGTTATATATGTTAAAAATATTCTCACTCAGTCTTTTTTTATTTCTCTATGATAGCTTCTGATGAACTTTTTATTTTGATTTAGTAGAAATTATAAATAATTTTATTTGAACTTTGTGCTTTTCTGAACTTGCTTAAGAAATTTTTTCTACCTCAAAGTCAAAAAAAATGATCTATGATCTATGATATTTTATTGCAAATGTTTTGAAATTTTGTTTTTCATATTTACACAATACTTTTAGATGAACCTGTGTTTAAAATATTCAAAATTGAGTCTTTTTTTCATTCTAAATTTTATTTACAAGTTTGGAAATAATAAACTATCTCTAGTGTACTAAGAATGCAAATTTTGCTTGCCAGATGGGAAGCATAATCAATATGAAATTCATATATGGGTATGGTGTGAAGTAAGGTTCTAATCTTACTTATATAGAAAACAAAATGTTCCAATTCAATTTATTGTATTTTTTTATATATTAATATTCAGTGCTATCTCTGTCACATATTGTTGTTGTTGGCATCCGTCCGTCTCGAGAGACGATGGTGTAGCTTCTACTGAAGCTACAGAGCCTGGGCAGGGTGATATGGAGGGTCTGCTGTTGCCCATGCAGCAGACCCCCCCTCTCTTCGCAGCTGAAGGATCCAAGGGAAAGACGGAGTCAATACAGCTTGGCTTCAGGTGCGCCGCAGGAGTTGCCGGTGTTGACTACAACGTCAAACCGCCTTAGGGACTCCGGCTCCGGATTTTCTGTCGGGGTTTACTCCCTTAGCCTTTCCCCTGAAGAGGTATGCCGCAAGGCAGCGGAGGTTTTTTGGAGTCAGAGTTTTCCTTCTCTGATGTACCCTGACTGGAAGATCGAACCAGCGACACTTAGCTCGCAGGCCGACGCTCAATCCACTGAGCTAAACCAGCCAGGTCTGTCACATATGAGGCTTCTGTATTTATATGGCTCCCTTTTTCCTTCTCTTTTGATTCTTTTGACCTACTTAACCAGCTTTACCTTAATATTTAATTCTACATTACTAAACTTCTATAATGAATTTCAATTATTATCATGATGAATCCCTTAGTCTTACATTTTTATGAAATTTAGGCTAACCTTGACTTTGCTCTTCCACATAAATTTGTGTTATTATGTTATGTTCATTTCCTTCAGAGATTTTATTTGTTATGATTGGAACTACATTATTTATGGATTATTTGATAGAGAATTATATCTTTATGATGGACATCCCTAAACATAAACATGATCTATGTCTCAATTTATTTTGGTAGTTTATTTAAGTTGGACCTTAACCAATTTCCTTGGAACTTTGTAGAAGACAAACTCTCTCTGCAAATCAGTCTGTAATCAGTCTTGGACAAATTAACCCTTAAATTTCCACTGAATTTTAAAGTTGTTCTAATTGATTTTAAATATAATTCTTAATTATTCATAATAGTGATCTATATGGTAGATAGTATTTATAATTTATTAATGCTTAATTTGTGTCCTACTTATATAGATAATTTGTATAAACATTTTTTTGTAAAAGTTTTCTGTGATAGTGTTATGTAATTCTAAATAGGTTTATTTTTGTGAATTGTGATAATTGTATTTAAATCTTTTATATTTTTTACTTATTTTCTGACTGATATATTAATTCCTATAAGAGCTGTATTAAAATATCTTATTATGACCATGGCTGGTGTGGTTCAGAGGACTGAGTGTCAGCCTGAGAACCAAAGTGTTGCCAGTTTGATTCCCAGTCAGGGCATAGACCTGGGTTGCAGGCCAGGTCCCCAGCTGGGGGCGTGCAGGAGACAATCACACATTGATGTTTCTCATTCTCTCTTTCTTCCTCCCTTTCCCTCTCTCTAAAGATAAATAAATGAAATATTTTAAAAATATCTTAGTAGGTTAGTGGGCTTCTGTTACTGATTTCTAATCTTATTCCTTTGCATGATTCCAACTTTCTGAAACTTAATATGTCTTGTTTTATAGACTAATGTAAGATGTTTCCTGGAAAATGCTCTATGTGCACTTGAGCAAAATATTATTATTCTGCTCTTATTGGATAGGTGATATGTAGATGTCTGTTTAGTGTTCAAGTCTATTTCCTTGTTAATATTCTCTCTAGTCTTATTCATTATCTATATTGTATATTGAAATTTATATTTTTGTTGAATCCCCTATTTTTCTCCTTAAATTTGGTCAGTGTATTGTTTCATATATTTTGAGGCTTTGTTGTTTGGTGCATCTATATTTGTAATTGTTATGTCTTCTTGATTAATTGACTCGTCATTATAAAATATCTCTAGTAACAATTCTTCTTCAAAAGCATATTTGTCTGATATTAATACAGCCATTCTAGCTCTCCTTCACTATGGTTTTCATGGTATTTTTCCCCAACATTTTACTTTGAACACATTTCTGTGTTTGAATCTAAAATATGTCTCTTATAGACAGATATGACATGGTCATATTTTTAAAAGTAATTTATTTTGTAAATTTCTATACTTTGATTGAAGTGTTTAATCCATTTATATTTAGTATAATTATTGTGTAGGTGGGATGTATGTCTATCACCTTGCTATTTGCTTTCTCTTATATTTCCTCTATTACTCCATTACTACCTTATTTAAACATTAAATCAATATTTCTTAGTGTACCATTTCTGTTGCTATCTCATTTATTTTACTATTATTTAAAAATTACTTTCATGGTAGTTTCTCTGAGATTACAAATAATAACATAAAATAATCTATTTTGGACTAATACTAACTTAATTTTAATAGTATATGAAAACTTTGCTTCTCTGTAGTCCCTACCTTTCCCCATCTATTCATGCTCCTATTATACAAATTACTTTCTTATACATATGTGGCCATCAACAGAAATTTATATATAATTACTACTTTATGTTGTTGTCTTTTAAATCTGGTAAGAAATATAGTGTTACAAAATAATACATTTATGCCACTCTTTATATTTACCTATGTAGTTATGTTTATTGATATATTTCTTTCTTATATTCAAGTTACTGCCTAGTGTTTTTTCTTTCAGCCTGAGGACTTTCTTTAGTATTTCTCATAGGACAGATTGCCTAGTGACAACATTCTCAGTTTTTGATTATATGGCAATGTCCTAATATCTTCATTTTTTAAATGATAATTTTGTATAATATAAGATTATTAGTCCTTCTTTTTGTACTTCGAATATGTTAGCATATCTTTCTGGTCCCATGGTTTTGGGTGTTAAAGCCAGTATTAATCTTATAAAGGTCCTTTAAGTGTGCAACTTTACTTCTCTTTTGCTATCTCTTCCTTGATATTTTCTATATTTTTAGTTCTTTAGACATTTATCTTTAGCATTTTGCACATATTTAAAAGAGCCAATTGGACAAATAAATTCAACATCTAAACTTTTTCTGACACATATTCTATTGAGTGCTTTTTTTTTCTTCTATGTGGTCCATCTTTCTTGTTTTTAAAATGTTCCATATTTTTGTTGAAAAAAATGGACATTTCAAATAACATACTGTAGCAACATTGGAAATAAGATTCTCACTTCACCTCTGTGTTTGTTCCTATTCCTGTTTGCTGGAGTTGTTTCTTGTTTGCTTCATGACCTTTATGAATGAACTCCATAAAGTCTGTTTTCTTTGTCATGTGTAACCACTGAAATTTCTTCTCAGTTATCTTAGTGATCTGTTAATGATTAGAAAATGATGCTTAAAAGTCCAGACACAATAAATCTTCTTGTCTTTGCCAAGGGATTTTTTTATGCTTATTTAATCACATCCTCAAAAAGCATTTAGACAGTTGTCAACTCTGCCTTAGATTTCACTTTCTGCTTTCACAGAGTGTCAAAGTCAACCAGAGGTGAGAACTTGAAGGACTTCTCAGGTACCATCACAGCATGTGAACAGCCTTGGGCTTTTGCACATCCTTGTGTATTTGCAGCCTTCCAGATTCTCGGGAATGTGTTGGAGCTTTACAAGGCCACTATACACATCTTATTCTCTTCAAAAGCTTTTTATTTTAAATTTGTTGGTTAGCCTATTGTTTGCCCCAATTATTACCCACAAAGGTGGCCACAGATTTAATTAACTGCCTGTGATCGTGTGTGTATGTGTGTGTGTGTGTGTGTGTGAGAGAGAGAGAGAGAGAGAGAGAGAGAGAGAGAGAGAGAGAGAAGAGAGAGAGAGAGAGAGAGAGACTCATGCCTTGGGAAAAAACTCTTGGGGAACACTTTTTGTACTGAGTTTTGTATTAAACACAGACATCCTTGCAAGTGGAGTCTTCCAATTATCAAATAATGATAATTCTCATGGAATGAAGCTTTGAAGGCATTCCAGCTCTGTTCTACTACCTCTGGTGGTTGCCAGACTGCTGGTGTTCTCCACGAATGTGGGGTGTTATTCTTCAGAGTTAACAAGAACCAAAGGAGGGAGGGATTAGGACAAATTAAAAGACCAGAACGCTCATACTTCTAAAATTAGGCTGTTTTTTTTCAATAAGTGCACCTTAGATTGCTGAAAACCTTCCGTTAATCTACATAGTTCTAAGAAAGTTAATTTGGATGTTTTTTGGCCATTTTTCTTATTACCTTTATGGAGAAGAATTTCCAGATGTGGTTTCTCTGATATTTTTACTGCCACCTATCACTAGGACTGCATCTTAGAATGTTGGGCTTTTATTTTACATTTTTCAACCATTTTATTTTTCCTTCAGTATTGTTTATTGTAAAATATGCTGTCAAACGTCAACAGATCTTCTTGGTTTACTTGGCAAGGTGACATTCTCCTTTTGCCCCTGATTCAACAATAAACTCATATTTATTATTTTAATAGTTTTCATCATTTTGTGTTTGCATTTAGATTTTAATTTGTCTGAAATTTATTTTTGTTATAAAGTAAGTTAGAGGTGAACTAGGGAGACCACTTTGTTTTTTAATAGATGTACTACATCATTTCAGTCCCATTATCTAAAGGAAATTATCTCTCACTGAATTCAAATACCACTTTTAAAAATATTAATTCAGATCTATTTTTAGGCTCTGGTTTTTCCCTCTGATCTGTATCATTACGCCAAAAATAAATAGTGCTATATTTTAATGGTATATGATGTTTTTAATATCTGGTAGCAAGTTGTTAACATTATTCTTATTTTTCATATACCCTTTGGCTAGTCTTCCATACTAACTTCATTTCATGTCATTTGAAAGAGATTTATTTTTATTATGCTTTATATTAGTTTGTGAATAACTGACATTATATTTTATTAAACTTTTGCATGACATGTCATTCTTTCTTATGTGGGTCTTGATTTAAACTTGTAAATAAGAATTTGTGTTTGCTTTATGTAAGTTCTCCATTTTGTATTGGATTTATTCCCAAATATTTTATACCTTTTGACAAAATTCTGTAAGTATTGTCACTATGTTTTTACTAGATTATCACTCTTATAGATAAGAGCTATTATTTTTCTTATGTTTATGCATGGCCATTTTACCCAAAATCATTGACTATAGTTTTACATAGAATTTTCTGTTTGATAGATATTTAATAACATAATCTAAATATGAAGACATGTTACCTATTCACATTCAATATTATAATAGTAACATTTGGTTTCATTATCCAATTGCAATTCATAAGACACGATTAATAATAGTATTGATAAAAGTTAACCCATTCTTGTAACCCATGAGCATGCATTTGGTATTTTATGATTTATTTTGATATTTGCTGTTGGTTCTTTATATTATAATATTTGGATAGTTTTTCTTTGTCCTAGTATAAAAATTATGAAAACTATATAGTGAAGTATCAAATGGCTATTTTGTGACATGTTGGCAATATTCATGTTTATTTTCTCCTTTAATTTGTTGATATGATGAATTAACTTAAATTTATTAATTTTTATCAATTCTTACAATATAACTAAATACATTATATTTTATCATAATTTATTATTCATTTGAGCACTGTTAGACTTGACTTGCTATATTTCATTCTGAAACATATCAATTTTGTAAGTGAAAACAGCTTATGGTATTATTTTATTCTATTTTAATCAATATTTATTAAATTATGATAGCTGCATGAAATGAAATATCTATTTCTTATCTTATAAAATAATTATCCATTATTTATTTTTGTGTATATTTTTTCTTAGCTAGATAAGTTGAAAAGAGTTTATGATCAACTACTATGGAAGAAAAAAAGTTATGAAAATGAGTACCTGGAAGCACTTAATAATTTTTATACTGCAGTAAGTTGACCTTTCTCTACTTCCCACTAGATTTTTATTTTCTATTCCCAAACATTAACTTATGCAGCTAAAGTAATTTTATTATTTGATATATTATTTGTTTTTGGGATACAGAAACATGTATGAATGATTCTTTTATTCTTTTCTTAAAGAAAAAAACATGGGATATTGACCTTTCTAATATCACAAAAGATTTTTCAGATATTTCAATAACATATGCTCAATTGGTGGAGGAAAACAAAAGGCTTGAGATTGATATTAAAACCATAGCAGATTCAATCAATGACAGGTAATTCTGCAAACATAATTTTAACTCTTATATAACATACCTAATATGTTAAATATAACAAACCTTTTCATTTGTGTTTCTGGGGTGGTATGGTGATGTTTGTGTTTATCACTAACATAAATTTTGTTTGCTTCTATTTCAAATATTGCTCTTTAATCATTCTGAATCCTTTTTAAAAATGAAAATAGTGAAAAAATGAACTTAGAAAGAGTTTTAGACTCAGTCATATCATTTCCTTTTGAAATATCCTCTTATACTCAAAGATATTTTAAAATATGTTGAATGAAGTTCATGATCTCCATCAATCAACCTTGAACTCCCTGCAACTACTAAATTACTCTTTTAGCTGGGAAACCTACAAGTTTTTTTGACTTCTCTTTCTATTTCAATGCCTATGTTTAACATGTTAAGAAGAAATGTTACATACTAAGTATTTTAAAAATATGTTTGCTTTTCACTAATTCACCTGCATCCTGGAACAAGCTATCATCATGTCTTGAATGAATTTACAGTGACTTTCGAAGCTGGTTTACATACTATCTCTATGCTCCTTTTCTAATATATAATCTACATTATGAGAGGTATGTTCTTTTAAAATTTTAATTATAAGTATGATCAATTTCTTTCCATACCGGCATTAATTTTAGCTGAGAAAAAGGCACAGAAACCCCTCTTTAGTGTGTCCCACAAGGTTTCTGAATAGGCAGACACACCAGCCTCTGCAGTCTCATATCACACCTGGTTCACCCTTATTTATTTGATCAAATACACTGGACTTACTTGAATTTTTCCTACTTGCTGCATATTCTTCCCAGAATTTTTATGCTATTATCATTTCCTATAATTATTTTCCTCTTTCTTATAACTGCTTGATTACTATTTATCCTTAAGATTACAGCTTAGGAGTCATCTCTGGAAAGCTTTCACTGATTGTCCAGTTAAACCTAATTCCTCTATTATATATGTACATGGTACACATACTTTTATTCTACATATTTCTTGTTATATTTGCAATTTTATGTGTGTGAATATTTGAGTGATGTATGTCTCCCTCAAAAAAAGTGGGAAGACCCATGAGGGCAGATATAGACCATGATTATATTTTCTTCAACTTTGAATCTTCCTCATCAAACATAGTACCAGACACATACAATGCTATCCAAAATTAATTATTAAACGGAGGGAAGGAAGAAAGAAGAGAGAAGTGATAATGATACTTGACTCTATCATTTAGAAATGATAGAATGCCACCAATTATAAAATTTATCTGTATATTAAACATACGTGGTTAAAGAAAGCAAAGGGAACATTGTTTTCTGAAGGGTAACCAAAAATAGTAGTTACTGATATTACTACATTTTATTTTAATAAGAAAGAGAACCAGAGGAGATAAAAATATCTGAAGAGTGGGTAAGCTCATGAGAAGAAAGAAAAAGAATGCGAGAGAGCATTTATTAGGTTATACTGCAGTAATGAGCAACCTCTGAATCTTAGTGATATATTGACATGAGTATAAAGGTTTGTTTTTCACTTGCATTGCAACTTAGCTGTTTGTGCTTCTTGCCATTTCTACTTCTCAAATCTGGAGTCAAGGACTGAATCCTCTGGGGCATGTTGCTCTATTAGCAGATGTGCTTTAGTGACATCACTGATGGCTCTTACAGTCCCCACAGGAAAATGATAAATGTTACTTCTCCCCACCCGTGATTGAACCAAACAGGTCATATGGCCATGCCTGATGTCAGTAGGGTGGGAATTCTAATATTCTTAGAAAGAGAGATAGTAAATAAATGGGAACACCAACACAATCTATCACATGCAGTGGGAAGGTAGTCCTGTTTATAGGGAAAGATTTCCATGTTATGCATTGTGTATATCCAGATAACACCTTAAGATGTCAGTTGATTACTTAATTTTTCCTTGAAATTAAAAATTAAAGGGATGATTTTAACAGTAAATTACACTGTGCTCAACAGAGAATTAGTGAAGGATTCGTAAAATAAGAAAAAGATTAAGGGATGTGTAGGCAGGAGTCAGGTCTACCACATATCTAAGTGATGTTCCAAAGGAAGAGAAGGTAAAATAAAGGACGGACCCAATATTTGATGACATAATCAACAGTTCATATATTGCAAATAGTTCTTATATTCTTGTATGTAACTGGCAAGTCTCTCAGATACCTGCAAAAATAATTACTTATTTCCCAAATTTTATTTACTTTTTTCTTCCATATTTTCTAGTCATTTTATGATACCCTATTTGATATGGATGTTTAAAGCTCATCTTTTACTTTTTAAAGATAATATCAATATTTATTTTATAATCTACATATAATAATATAAACAGCTGTAATTTTTGCAATCTACTTCTAGCTCAGGCTTCTGAAGTTTTGTTTTCTCATGTTCTTGACTCTTTTTACTATTTTGTTGTATAGTTTCTTCTGGAAACTTTTTATGTGAAATTTTTGAATTCTAGGATAAATTTAAGTTAATCATTTGCAGTCCTATATTTTTGAGAGGGAATTTATTTTTCAATTTTTATTCTTAAATATGCTTCAAAGTTTTAAAAAATTTCCCAAGTCATTATATTCAAAGCTCCATTTTATCAAAATTTCTTGTGCTTTCAGAGCAAAAATATCTTGAGTGATCTTTTCTTAGCACATTATAATGCATATTTGTTATAGAAAAGAAAATCAAAAAAAGGTGTAAGCACATTGAGCCTCAAATTATTTCAATATAGATGTTATCACTGTTAATATGCCACTGATTTTAACAAAATTAATTGCGTCCAGATTTAATTCCCAACATGATATTATAGAATTTTATTATGTTGCTATACGCATTTAAAAAACATTTGATCTGTACAAAAGTCTATTATGTGGGTGAACCGTTGTTTTTGTCAATGATTAGGTGTTTATTTTTATGCTTTAGTATAAATGTTGTAACTGTTTTGTTCAGAAATCATTTTTAGCATCATTCCTTTTTAAAATTTGAAATAGACTTGTAGAGGTTACATTGCCTATAATACTTTTAATTTCCTAGTGCCCCCTTGGAATTACTTTCCAAAAAGAAGGTATAATTTATTGAAGATGAGCAATACATAAGCTTGTTTTGTTATGCACCTGTGCTAACACCAAGGGCTGTGGTAGTTAAAAAGTCTATTCAAACATGATAAATGGAAATAGATATTCTCAGTATTGTTTCAAATTCTATTTCCTTGATTACTAAGGAGGTAGAATACTTATACATCTTCTCTTGAATTTTGTTATTTTATTTTTTCTATATAATTGTTGTATGCCTCCAAGGAAGAAATAAGGAACTTAGGATTCAGAGAGGCAATGTAGTTTTAACAAAGTTCCACAACTAACACAGTAAGCATTTGAAACCTGACCCTCTATGATCAGATTCAGGATTTTTTACCTTTATCTCATTTTTTATCATTTAGTGAATCATCAAATATGCTTGACCTATTAATCTAATAATAACCATCCCGAATAGCAAACCTAACATTAAAACTGCAATTTTGTTAGGGCACAGGTAAGATTGTGGTGAAGTCACAAAGCTACACTTTTTGCTATGTGGCTAGAGCTTAGTGCAAATGCTTGACCTGATAGTGTGTGCACACACATGTGTGTGTGTGTGTGTACGTGTGTGTGAGTACATTTTTATATAGCAGGCAGGCAGGAACAAATATTGAGGGTAGAGGACTAAGTGGTAAATAATGATTCATCTTAAGGGTTTGGACTCTCCTTAAGTCTATGGAAATCCACTAAACAAGCTGTATGGTCGGATTTCTCCTTAGTGGTAATTGGATAGTTAAGGTTGGAATAACTCATTTGATGGTGGTTCCAGATATTTAAGGAGAAATGTATGGAGGGAAAAAAAAGTTGGAAGAAATGTATTGATATGATTGATTTGGAATTGTGTATGGCATCATTCAAGTGTAGGTGTTTAGATATGACTTTGATTTATGGGTCTAAATTTTAGGGAAGCTGTTCATGGAGATAGAAGTTAGGCACTAACTGTAGAAGTACTTTAAATTGGCAAGCAAACGTTTTAATGTTTATCACTTCATTTGCTTATTAGAAACTAGAGTTTTGTGAAATCGAAGTTTTATGGGATAAATTACAACACTAAGTCATAAATCTAAAATAAAGTTTCCCCCCTTTCTGATATGGAAGAATTAAGAAATATAATTAATAGCCTTTATAGACTTTATCCACTAAAAAATAATGAAAAAGAAACAGCTTTGTTGGTCATGAAAATCACAAATATCTACTTAGAAAATATAAGAGGAAAATATCTCATCATTAGAGAGTGAAACATAAATTCTCAACAAAGAGATAAATACAAAATAGGAAACTTCCATGAAGAAAACACCAAATATTATCAAAGTTTATTATATTATATTTTATTTATTTTACCAACGTATATTTGAGAAGTAAAAGTTGTATATATTTAAAGTGTACAAAATTATGCATTTTCTTTAAGACTATTTTTTAGAGAAGTTAGGTTTAGAGCAAAATTGGGGGGAATACACAGAGACGTCCCATAAATTCACTACCTCTACACATGCATAGTTTCCTCCAGTATCAATATATCTCACCAGAGTGGTACATTTGGTACAACTGACATATCATAATCATTCAAAATCCGTAGTTTACATCGGGGTTTGAGGTGGATGTGCCTCACACACCCTAGGCTCGGTTGGAAGCTGCTCTGTCCAGCAGAGTTTTCGTGATCACGGTGGAACAAACTTTTACTCAGGACACTTTATTACGTCTGATGAACAAACTTTTACCCAGGATATTTCATTATGTCTGGGGGAAGGAAGGTGGCTGCCTCTCTAGTGGAGAACAGCAACTAAACCTTTGTCCCTCATGCCTTTTATTGAGGAGGATACACACGAGAGATACAAGGTCAAGATTCATGAATCATCAATAGCTTGGAGGCATTAGGATTACAGTTGACAGTAACAGATTACATGTACTAGTATAGTGGGTACAATGACCAGTCTGTGTCAGGGTCTAGCAAACATCTTGACGCCACATTGGCATTAGGAACAAGGTTTCATACATTCCTTGCTAGAGATTGTTTATGTTACATTAATGATAAAGAAAACAGAGATAGTTCTAAACAGAGATAGTTCTAAAGCACAATAAGCATTCTTTAAATCCAATTCCCATGGAAACCCTGAGTGGCTTTCAGTTACGTCTCCTGCACAGCCTTATGCTGAGACTTAAAGACAAGCACTGCCGGAATGCCGGAGGCAGTCATGCTCAGGCCAGCGCTACAATTCCCTAAACCACGAGGAGTGGTCCCCTACAGGGGTTCACTCTTGATGTTGTACATTCTATGGGTTTGGACAGATGTGTCAGGACATTCACTATGATGGTACCATACAGAGTATTTTCATTACCCTAAATATCGTCTGTGCTGTGACTTCCCATTCCCCTGTTCCCCCCCTCCCAAACTCAGGCAACCACCTGATCTTTTTAATGTCTCCACAACCCCATAAAGTTGGGATCATACAGTATACAGCCTTTTCGGATTGGCTTCTTTCGCTTACTAATATGCACTTATAGTTTCTCCATGTCCTTTCATGGCTTGGTAACTCATTTCTTTGTAGTGCTGATTAAAATTCCATATCTGGATATATAACAGTTTATCCATTCACCTACTAAAGGACATTTTGGTTGTTTCTGAGTTTTGTAAATTATAAATAAATTCTATATGAGTCTGTTTCTAATTAAAAAAAAACCTCTAGGGACTTCTGGCCAAGATGGAGGCTTAGACGGACATGCTCGGCCTCCCTCTACAACTAGAGAGGAATACAACTACCTCAAAACAAAAGATAACTAGAAATTCCAGAAAATAAAACTACACAGAACCCCAACGTATGAAGTTATAAACCAGCAGTGCTCTTTGGGCAAGTAAGAGCGAAAGTGGGTGGTGCTGTTTGCGGTCGCACCTGGGACAGCGGCAGGGAGAACAGTCCCAGTGGCAGGGAGGACAATCCCAGCTGTAGTCAAACCCCGGCGGCTTGCGACTCCAACGCTGGAAGAAGCAGCCACCACATCGCCTCGAACAGTGAGGCCCAGGGGGCGGGAGGATGGACCCCAGTCCCCTAGCTGAATAACTGTGTGAATCCATCTTGGACCCCTGCCCCCACACAAACTGCCACAGGGCTGCGAAATAGGTTGCGGATCGCCACTGGTCGCTGGGCAGTGATGACAAAGCGCCAGCGAGAAAGGTTGCGGATTGCCGCCTGTCGCTGGGTCGTGACGAGTACACAGGCGCTGCCCCCTATGGCCGGCCCAAGAAAACAAAACGCATCTGTCAAAATGAGGCAGACAACTATAGAAATCCTGGTGGTGCAGCTCACCAGGCAACAGATGAAGAACCTGATAGATGAACAAATAAGAAACCTGTCAGATGCTCAGTTCTGGGCCATTGTTATCAGGTGGCTTACAGAATTAACAAAAGATCTGGAAAAAGATGAGAAAGAATCAAAAAACACTCATACTGAAAAGAACAAAACCACATACGAGACAGATGGTGAGGAAATAAAATCCAGAGTTCAAATCAACAAACCAGAACACAAAGAAGGAACAGTCAACCAGTGCAGAGAGAAAAAACGGGAAGCAAGGAAAATGATGAGAGGATCAGAAACCTCTGGGACAGCTATAAAAGGCCCAACATAAGAATCATTGGTTTGCCAGAGGGCGAAGAAGATGAACTAGAAATTGAAAAATTAAGTGAAAATGTAATAAAGCAGAACTTCCCAAACTTGGGGAAGGAAATAGACTTATAGGTCCAGGAAGCACAGAGAATTCCAAAAAAGCTGGACCCAGGGAGAACCACTCCAAGACACATTATAATCAAAATGTCAAAAGTTAAAGATAAAGAGAGAATCTTAAAAGCAGCAAGAGAGAAGAAAAGAATCATGTACAAAGGGGTCCCAATTAGACTATCAGTTGACTTCTCAAGGGAGACCCTGCAGGCAAGAAGGGACTGGCAAGAAATATTCAAAGTAATGAAAATCCAAAACCTACAACCACGGATACTCTATCCAGCGAAATTGTCATTCAGAATAGAAGGACAGAGAAAGTATTTCCAGGACAAAATAAAACTGAAAGAGTTCATTAGATCCAAACCACTGTTATATGAGATGTTAAAGGGACTGGTTTAGGAAAAAGAGGATCAAAACCATGAACACTAAAATGAAAACTGCATCACAAGAAACAACAACAGAAGCTAGGGAATTGAAACAAAGGCAAACTAAATAGGCAACGAGAGTGGAAAAAGAACTATAGGTATGGGGAACATATTGGGGGGAGGTCAGCAGGGAGGGGGAAGGGGGAGAGGGAAGGAGATGATATAGGAATTAAGGAGCATGGTAGGAGGGAATGGAATAGACAGAGAGAGGTTGAGAAGAACTATATGCACAACTAATGGACATGGTCTAAAAGTGGGGGGGGACAACTGGAGGGATGGGGGCCGCCGGGTGGAGGGGAGAAGAGGGAAGGGAAATTGGACAAATGTAACATTATAATCAATAAAACACATTAAAAAAAAAGTCAAGTCATTATGCTGTATTCTGTAAATGTATACAGTGCTATATGTCAATTATGCATTAATAAAACTGGAAAAAATAAAAAATAAATAAAAACCTCTTATAGACATAGACAACAGTATTGGTGATTACTAGAGGGAAAGGGGGGTAGGTGAGGTGAAAGAGGGTCTAAGGGGGATAAATGGTAATGGAAGAAGACTTGACATAATACAATAGTCTTTAACTCACTTGTGTAAATACCAAGGGACACATATGCTGGATCATGTGATGAGAATATATTTCATTTTGTAGGAAACCACAAACTGTATTCCCAAGTTGCTGTACCATTTTGCGTTCCCACCAGCAATGTATGAGAGTACCTGTTGATCCACATTGTTGCCAGTATTTGGTGTTGTCTGTTTTCAGGATTTTGCTTATTGTAACAGGCATTCTATGATATTTTGTTTCCTTAATTTACATTTCCCTAATGAAATATGATGTGGAGCATCTCTTCAATTGCCTATATGCCATGTATATATATTCTTTGGTGAGGTGTCTCTGTAAAGCCTTTGGTAATTTTTTAATCAGGTTATTTGTTTTCTTACTGTTGAGCTTTCAGAGTTCTTTGTGTATTTTAGATAATGGCCCTTTATCAGATGTGTCTTTTGCAAATATTTTCTCCAGTGTGTGGCTTGTCTTCTCATTATCTTAACATTGGCTTTCACAGAGCAAAGGTTTAAATTTTAATGAAGTCATCTTATCAATTACTTCTTTCAGAGATTGTGCCATGCTATTGTGTCTAAGAAGTCATCACTATACCCAAAGTCATCTAGGTTTTCTCCTATGTTATCTTCTAGGAGTTTTATAGTTTTGTGTTTGATTTTGCATTTTACATTTAGGTCTGTGATCCATTTTGAGTTATTTTTATAAAAGGCAAAAGGTCTGTGGCTAGCTACACTTTTTTGCATGTGGCTACCCAGTTGTTTCCAGTAACATTTGTTGAAAAGATGATCTTTGCTATGCTCTTTTGCCTTTGCCTCTTAGCCAAATATCACTTGACTATATTTCTGTGGGTCTGTTTCTGGGGTCTCTATTCTGTTGCATTGTTCTATTTGTGTATCCTTTTACTAATATCCCACTGTCTTGATTACTATATTTTTTATAGTAAGACTTGAAGGCATATGTTTATTAAATGAGTAAATATAGAGGCATATCAAACTTTTGAGTATGATTCAATAATGAGAAAAAGTCAAGTTTTAACCTAGTAAATTATAATTTTATTGTGATTGTAACTAAACTCCTAATATTATTTTATAACTTAATAAAATGATTGTCCAGTGAGACTCATCAAATAATTTAAAAATTATCATTCATGATGATAAACAGCTCTATGATATATAGATAAATGTAAAAAAGATTATATAATTATTAAGTTGTGTGGTATTGGCCAAAGCATAGACAGCTGGATAACTGAAACATCATTAGATTTTAAAGCTATTAGTTAGAAATATACATTTAAAAGATTACTCTTACAATACAATTTTAAAACATAAAATCCAAGGAATAAATCTAGTAAGTCAATGTATGATAACACTATGCAGAAGACTACAAAATATTATTGATACAAATTAAAGAAGACACATATAAATGAGGGGATATATGTTGTTAATGGATCGGAACACAATATTGTGAAGATGTTTATGAAATCTCACACAGATTTTTAGCATATTTTGTGTTCATATGAATGTGTGTGTATGTGTAAACTGAAAAGTTGTTTCTAAAATGTATATGAAAATCAAAGAAGCAAAATTATTCCAAACACTGTTAAAGAAAAATAATTTTGATAATTTATAATTTAAAGAATTATAATAAAGCTCAATATGTAAGATGACTTACTGTTGTTACAAGGATAGATAAATAAACCAGGATAACTGAATATAGAGTCCAGAATTAGGTCCATACATATACACTCCCTTGATTTGTGATATAATATGCCACTCCAGTGCAGTGAAAAATGAGTGGATTTTTAATAACCATATAAAAATAATAAACACCTATGACCACATACAAATATCAATTGTTATAGAGTATAGTTGTAAATCTGAAAGTTAAAACAATAAAAAGCCTCAAAGAAAGCAGAAAAATACCTTACTAAATATGGGCAAAGCAAAGCTTTCTTAAACAGGAAATAAACACCAAATATTTTTTTTAACAAATGGTGAATAAAGACAACATTAAGTCAGTAAAAATTCAAAACATAGACTGGTAAAAAATATATGTAATATCTATATCTGAGGAGATAAATCTATACACCATTAAGTCAACATTAAACATAATAATAAATATAAACATATAATAAACATAAAATAAACATGTAAAATAATAACAAAATAAAATAAGTAAAAGGCAATTTAATTAAAAGGGGCCAAAGACTTGAACAGTCACTTCACAAAGGAGGTTATCCAAATGTACGATAATGGAAGATTCTTGATTTCTCAGTGAATGTAAACTAACGCAACAGTGAACTACCAGCACACACCCATCAGAATGGCTGAAAGGCAAAGACTATTGATACTTTAGGTGATGGCCAGGAAGGTGGAGCAATCAGAACTCCCACACACTGTTAGTGGGAGTGTAATTTTATATAAACTATTTTAGCACTATCTACTAGTGAGTTAAATCCACTCCACTCCTAGGCATATATGCAACAGGCAATCATACACATGTTCATCAAAATCACTTATAAAAATGTTCATAGCAGCATTATTTCAATAGCCACGAACTGGGAAATACTTCAATGAACATAAAAAATAGAATGGATTAAAAAAATGTCACATTCATACAAAGTAAGCAATGAGAATGGACAGATTTCAGCTATAAAGAACAACTTGAATGAATCTCATAACCATAATATTGAGCAAAAGAAAAGACATACATACCACAGGATCCTGTTTAAAATAAACTAAACTTCCTGATGCCGAGAGAATTCAGGATTATAGCTCCTATTGGGTGGTAGTGACTGGGAGAGCACACACTTCTGCTGGCAATGTTCAAGTTTTAAAGATCTAATTGAGGTTGTTACTGGTATGTTCACAGTGAAAATGTAAAAAGCTGCACTCTTTGATCTGCATACTGTTCTGTGTAAATGTTCTACTTCATCAACATATTATATTTAAAGACAGGCATTAAATTACATAAATTGTTCATTTAGTTCAACAAAAAGTGAATTCAATAATTAATATTTTACATTTGTTATATATATAATAAATATATAATAAACATAAAATAAATATATAAAAATAATAACCAAATAAAATGAATAAAAAGCAAATAATCTATAAAAAGGGACCAAAGACTTGAACAGTCACTTCACAAAGGGGAATATCCTAATGTATCATATATATATATATATATATATATATATATATATATATATATATATAAGCCCTGGCTGGTTTGGCTCAGTGGATTGAGCGTCAGCCTGCAAGCTAAGTGTCGCTGGTTCGATCTTCCAGTCAGGGCACATCAGAGAAGGAAAACTCTGACTCCAAAAAACCTCCGCTGCCTTGCGGCATACCTCTTCAGGGGAAAGGCTAAGGGAGTAAACCCCGACAGAAAATCCGGAGCCGGAGTCCCTAAGGTGGTTTGACGTTGTAGTCAACACCGGCAACTCCTGCGGCGCACCTGAAGCCAAGCTGTATTGACTCCGTCTTTCCCTTGGACCCTTCAGCTGCGAAGAGAGGGGGGGTCTGCTGCATGGGCAACAGCAGACCCTCCATATCACCCTGCCCAGGCTCTGTAGCTTCAGCTTCACTGGAGAGGACACTCCAGCGTCATCGCAAGATGTCGATTCAACGCGGGAGGAGACAGATACCGTGTCACTCCCGAGTCGGACTGCACAACCATTCTCGGCGGTGCAGATAGACTCTTAAGAAGCTACACCATCGTCTCTCGAGACGGACGGCTGCCGACGACGATATATATATATATATATATATATATATATATATATATATATATATGATAGTCTGCCTTCAATGAGTCCACAAGGAAACAAGTAATCACAGAACCTATACTTTATCAACCTTAAAAGTATAATAAGAAAGACAAAAAAGGCTTTACTTAGCAGGAGAGTCTGAAGCTGCAACTTATTTTAGCTGTTAGTGACTAGATTCCTGTGATTTTTCCCCCATTTATTTCTTTGATTTCCTATAAGTACTCTGCCTTCTGTGAAGATCTCATATTTATTTTATTATTTTTCCTCTTAGAAATATTATAGCATTAGTAATATTTTATGCATAAAATAAAAAAGATAAAATGCACACTTCTTGCATGGTTGCATGCCCGCTACCTTATAACTGCTTGCAAGTAGAACCTATGGATACTTTCCCCCATTTTTGGATTTTTAAGAAATAATCTGGTACCTGACATATTGTTGATGTGTATTAAATATCTGTTGAATAATAGTTTTGATAGAAAACACTCATTGTAGTACACTATAAAATGTTAAGTGAGATACAGAAAATAATATAAAAATCAATGGTTTTTATAATTTCGTGGTTAATGTTGGAAATAATGTCATATACCTTTATTTTCACTTTAGGCAAACAGCAATTTTATAATTTTGTAATTATAACTAATAGACTTATAGAGTAACTTTGTGCTTATGACTAACTTCATAATCAAGGTTTATATTTTTTTAAAAAATCTGAGACCTAAAAAGCAAAAGTATGTTTGTGTGCATTTGAGTCCTGAACACTGGCTTTGTATGAAATATTATTTTAAATTCTGGGGATAGTGTTTAAATTTACATTCTCCTAAACAGATAATCAACATGTGAAATAATAAATACTTTTAAAAAACATTCAGTTACTGATACTCCTGTGGGGAAGATAAAATTGGATAATGTGCTGGAGAGTGACAGGGCCAGGGAAGGACTGGGAGCTCTTCTTCAGCAGACTCAGGGACACCTTTCTCTAAGAAGGTAACATTTGAGTAGGGACCTGAGTCAGTATATGTCAATCTTGAGCTAGTCTGGGAAAGAACATGCCAAGCAGAAGAAATAGAACATGCAAAAGCCCTGTGATGGATAAAAATTCTGTGTGTTCTAGATACAGAACGGAGGCCAGTGTTTCAGAAAAAACGTGTTGAGTAGGATATTTCAGGGAGACAAATATTGACAAGGCAGCCAGGGCTCAGATTTTGCACTCCTGTAAATAGGTTGTGATAATAGCATTATGGGTTAAAACATTATATATAAAACTGTGTGCATATATTAAATTTTGTCTGTTGAAAAAAATTAATCTATTAAAACATCTTACAATTGAGGAAGATCTTCTGGGCAGCTTAGTGAAGGATGGACTTTAGTAAATATAAGGAAAGCTTTTTTGGTGATTTAAAAAAATTATAATGATGACATATACCAAGGTTACTGCCGTAGAAATGGTAACAAATAGCTGATTTTCAGATATACAAGGTGGGGCAAAAGGAGGTTTTTAGTTTTGACTATGTGAAACACAGAGCTTACGTTCATATTATTTACAAATTATGGTATTACTTTCCATACGAACAAATATGTGTTATTTTGCCTTACCCTGTATGTTGGAGGGAGTGCCAACAGGATCTTTTGGTAAATGGGATAGATGTGAGGAAAGGAAAAATGGTCAGGTTACTTGCTGAGATAAAAAGGGCTTGAAGAATATAAAAAGAGAATTTTGGAGAAGAAGGTATAAGTATGCTCATTGAGACATATTAAATGTCAGCTTCTTATTAGCTCTTCAATGGAAATGAGAAGTAAACATTATATACATAGGCCCATAGTACAGAGATAAGGAGGATATTGGACCTAAATTTGGAGTCATGAAATTAAACAATGGAACAGGATAAGGTGTTTAAGATGATAATGTAGACAGAAAAGTAATGACAATTTACATTTTCTGCAGTGTTGATAATACAGAATGTGAAGGGTCTTTTTCTACAAAACACTTATAAATAGAAGATAAACAGGACATTCATCTTTCATGTAAAGTGTTGTGCTTATAGGAAAGTGAAGGAAATCCCCAAGGGCCAAGGCAAAGAAGGTAACTGAACAGCTGCAAGCTAAATTTCCAGCTGATATTTGGCTGCTTTGAAAATACAGATGAAGGAGTGGCCTTGCTGAAATGGGTAAACAGCAGAATTAAGTTTCAGGGTCTTGAAAGGTAGACCATGGATCTGTGCAAGTAAGAGAGCTACATAAAGTAGAGGTGTTTGAAGGAGTATAGCAGAAAAAATACACCTACAGGGAAAGGCAGAGACCAACAGTGTTTGTCTAAGCTTGGGACCTGGGTGAGGGAAAAACAAGGAAGAGCACTTCTGATCTGGCTTCTTTTTACACTAGTTTGGTGTTTTTATTGACACCATCTGTGTGATCTTGGAGGCCCCTAACCAAGAAACTATTGTTAAGAAAACGTGATCCTACCTTGATGAATAGTCTCTAGAGAAATAAACTGCCTCAGACCACACAAGATCCTGAAGTAATGTTTTAAAGGATTTACTCACAAAATTATAAACCTATAAGGAAAAGTTCAACAAGAATGCCAGTTATCAGAAGTAACCATTAGTATATTTAACCCCCAATAATTTGAAATAATAGAATTGTTAGATTAAAGTTACCTATGTAAGTTTAAAATGGCTGAAGAGAACAACAATAAAAACTAATAGAACACTATCAAAACAGTTCAGGCAGATTTGAAAAAGAATTCACCAAAACTGGTAAGTTAAAACTGGGTTTATTTCCATTAAATATTTTATTAATTAAATAGAAAATACAGCTGGAGAAAAAGGAACCAGTGCAATTAAAAACACAAATAGGAACCCAAAATGTAGCACAGAGAGAAAGAGACAGAGATATAGAAGAAATATAAAGACATGTGGAGAATGGAATGGGACATAAAGGAGAAAATGGGAAAGCAATATTTGAAAAGGTAATGGCAGATAAAATAGTTCATTATTCTTTACAGCGTGAATCCTTAGAGTCAGGCATCACAATAAATCCCAAACGAGATAAACTCAGAAAGAAAACATGTAATTATAATGATAGTATAGCTTACTCATACTGAAAGGGGAAATTGAGGACATGATATGTTTTTGTCAAACACATGTGCTCATGTGTTCTATAGTGAGTGACAATATCTACATACAGCTTTCCTGCCTCTTTAAATTCAAAGGCAAATGGTACTTCCTGTTCAAGACCAACACCTCTCTGTGCTTTTTGGTCTTCACCCCTTTTGCCCTGTAGCAGCCATGGCTTTATTCTCTTCACTTCTACTTTGGACATCTTCATTCCCTACTTTTTTCCTTCAACCTATATTCATCATTAACCACCCTGAAAATGAAACCCTTGCCTTCATCCTGTTTGTATCTTTGACAATCACACAGTATTTTCCTTTCATTCTCATTAAATTTTTCATATGATTAACACCGTTTACTAGATTCTTAGCAATATTTGCTTGTCTATTAATCACTTTTTGACAAAAAGCAGTCAGACTTCTGAAACTCCCCCTGCTAACAAGATTTATTTTACTTGTGTTAAAAAAGAAGACAAAACAAAACAAAATCCTCCTGCTAACAAAGTTTGTCTTACTTAAGTTAAAAAACGAAAACAAAACACTTCCCTTCCTAAATCCACTGGATAATTTTCCGTCTTACTGTGTGCCTTTTGTTCCCTGTGTGACCCGTATGTAATCATGCCCTTTGTGAGATTCAGAATGCCATTCTCTTGGTTCTCCCTTTAACTCTCTGAAGTGATTCCCTGCAGGAATGCTAGAGCAGCTCACTTAATCTCCATCTGTCCCCTTCCTGATAGATCAGCTCAGGGTTCTAACCACAGCCCAATTTACATTCTTGATCTACTCCCTATTCCAGGAATTTTACCTACTCTCATTATTTTAATACGTATCATATTTTTTCTTTCCTCTTTAATCTCTAGCCTCATCTTTTATTTCTCCTGATAGTGTCTTTTTGAATATCTACTCTCTCCCCCAACACCACATCTTGACACTATTACCAACAAGTTATTTGTTTCAGGTGTAATCTTATGTCCATCTCTACTCACTCACAGCCAACATCTTAACCAACTTATACTTCTTAAATATTTCTCCAGTGGTTGCTTTCCTTTGTCCGTTTCAATGACCACTGAAGTAAACCAGGCCTTAATTCTCTCTTAATTGTATTAAAGTGAGCTTCTAATTGGCCTAACTCGCTCTAAGTTTGAGCCCTCAGATCTCATGTATATAGCATTAGTGGTGCAAATCATCTACAAAGGATGTAATGTTACTTACTTCCAGCAACTAAAAATGTTGCAGAGGCTCCCTATTCACTATTGGATTATGTCCAACCTCCTAAACTGATAGATTAGATACTGTAATCTGTAACCTGTACAACTTCAGACTCATCTCATACATACCATTCCCTTCCATGGTCTTTATGCTCTAGCCTGTTAAAATGCTTACATCTCCAAACTCGTTGTTTTAAGCTTCAATATATGTTTCTGGTATTCCTCTAACTGAAATTTCTTCAGTGTGCTGTTGCTTCTCCTCCTCATTTTTTTCCTGCCTTGTATGTTTAAATATGATTGATGACTCATATAATAACTCAGACATTAACTCTTCCCAGATGCTTCCCTTGTTGGTAACTTATTTTCCCCTATCTATAAACCAAGGTGGTATTAAGTTCTTCTTCTGCTTCATCCATTATTGTACTTATGATTGCACAGGATGCTGTTTTTCATGTTTTATTTTGCATTCATGGGAGTATAAACTGTGAACTTTTGTTTTAATTCATCTTTGTATCCCAGCCACCTAGCATCGCCCTTGGCATGTAATTAGTGTTCAACAAGTATCCATTTAATTGATCTCCGCTGGTTCCATAGACTCTCTCCTAGCACTTATCACATTATATACAGTTACTCTTGGTTTGCTTATTTGTTGTTTCCTCTCAGCTAAGCTCCTATTTGCAGGTGTTGTGTGTGCTTTGAGTGTCGGTGTGTGAAATAAATGATATAATGAACTAACGAGAGGCGGAAATAAAAGATTGTTACCCTTGTTTCTTTCTCTGCTTTCGTATCTCAGTGCTCCTATTCTCTCTGCTATATGTTCTGTTGTCAACATTACCTGTGGTATCTCTTTCTGCTCCAAGGTAATATTCATGGTTTCTTACCTTTGATATATTTGTCTTTTTTCTCTCATTGTCTTCCATCTCATTACACCAGATAACAAACACCATAACAAAGATCCATGCTGTTATATACTGCTTAATTAACAAAAAAAACTGTATTAACTCATTTGTGTGTGTGTTACTCAATGTGCTTAAGCACAGGGTACATACAGTAAGTCTTCACATTCAGCCTTGCCAAAATATTTCTGGATAATTTAGCTTTTCTGACAACCGTTCCATATTTTCTCATGCTCCAATCCAAATGCCCACATCATCCTCATTTTAAGCTAATAATCTTCCTATGTAATTCAGAGAAAATATAGATGCAGTCAGATGAGAATTACCTCTTTCTCTTACCAGCCTATTTGCATGTCTTCACATACTCTGTCTTCCCTTCTGTTACAATATGATAACAGAAGCTGCTTTTAGGTAGGAATGTCCATTACCCATGCACTAGCCAAGTGGGAGTCATTCTCTCTAACACACTCAGGAGCTTTACACCTACAATTATGTCCTCTTCCCTATGAATAATTTTTATTTTTCTCTACTTAAAAACATATGGACATTGCAAAGATAGCACTGGCTATCAATCTCTTGTCTTTTTGTTAAAAGCCATCCTAACTAGTGAGAGTTGATATCTCATTGTGTTTTTGATTTACATTTCCTTGACAATTAGTGATGTAGAGCACCTTTTGATGTACTTTTTTGGGCAAATTTTATGTCTTTGGAAAAGTGTCTATTCAGATCGACTTTTTTTTTTTTTTTTTTAAATTGGGTTATTTGGTTTTTACCTATTGAGCTGTACAAGTCCTTTATATATTTTTGATACAAACCCTTATTACCTAAATGGTTTGCAAATATTTTTTCCTTTTGTAGGTTATCTTTTCAATTAATTGATTGTTTCTCTTGCTGTGCAGGAGGTTTGTATTTTGTTATAGTCCAATTTACTGATTTTTACACTTGATTTTGTGCTTTTGGTGGCATAATGCAAAAAATAATTGCCAAGACCAATATCAAGGAGATTATTTTCCCTATGTTTTACGAGCTTTAGAGTTTTAGTTTTTGCATTTAAATACTTAACCCATTTTAAGTTAATCTTTGCATATGGCATAAGATAGTAATTTAGTTTTATTCTTTTGCATGTGGCTGTCCATTTTTCCCAAGACTATCTATTGGAGAGATTATCCTTTCCCCATTGTATGGTGTTGGTACCCTTGTCAAAGATTAGGTGACCATATATACTTGGGTTTATTTCTGGGCTCTTGATTATGTTTCTTTGTTTAGGTGTTTGGTTTTATGTCTGTACCATACTGTTTTGATTAATATAGCTTTGTCATATAGTTTGAAATAAGGACATGTGATACCTCGAGTCTTGTTCTTTCTCAAGATTGCTTTGACAATGTGGGGTCTTTTATGGCTCCATACAAATGTTAGGATTTTTTTATATCTGCAAAAAATTCTATTGGAGTTTTGATAGAGATTGCATTGAATATCTATAGACATTTTGAGTAATATGGATATTTAAAAATTATCAATTATTCCAATCCATAAACATAGGGTATCTTTTCATTTATTGTCTTCCTGAATTTTCTTTCTTTTTTTTTTCAGAGATGCAAGTTATTTATTGAACATAGACTCATACAAGTGAATACAATATTTATTTTAAAATATCAAGTGATTTTACTGTAAACATTGCATTAGACCTGGGAAATACAAAGAGGAATAAGAAATTGTTGATCCCTTAAGAATGCTATAATCATGCCCTACCTCGTATGGCTCAGTGGACTGTGCATTGTTCTGTAAACCAAAAGGTTGCCAGTTCAAATCTCAAGTTAGGGCACATGCTTGGGTTGCAGGCCAGGTCCTGGGTTGGGGCTGTGTGAGAGACAACCAATCAATGTTTCTCTTTCACATTAATGTTTCTCTCTCTTACTCTCTGTCTTCTCTTTCTAAAAATAATTTAAATCATTTTAAAAATTATGCTATAACCCATAAGTCAATATAGATATATAAATGTATTATTTTAATATAATGAAATACATATATCAATTAATTTTAGTACCACAGTGAATATGTTGACATAACTAGGATCATTATAGAGAATGGTTGGATGTGTTCTATGAAATTTTCCTGAGATGAATCTTAAAATAATTAAAGTTGTTTTAAAAACCAGAGGGAAATAAATTATAGGTACAGGTTTTTTTGATAAATTGAATGGAGGGAAGACAAAAAGGATGCTAGGCATATAATAATAGAAACGATTCGATACTAAAAAACAAATTTTAAAGTTAAGATTGCAATATATGGACTGGGAGATAGGTCACTTAAGTCTAAGCAGAAATGGCATAGTCATAGTTGTACTTTAGATAAATCACTCTAACTGCATTTTGGAGACAGGATTGGAAGCATGAAGTATGCATGCTACTAGTATAGTTAAAAGGTGAATGCAGTAGTCTCATTTGATATTATTAAGGCCTGAACTCAGTAAATTAAGTATCTAATATATTAATTTGCTAAGACTGGCATAACAAAACTCTACAGGTTGGGTGACTCAAAAAATAGGCATTTATTTTCCCACAGTTCTAGATGATAGAAGTCCAAGATCAAATGTTGGATGGTCAGTTTTACTGTGAGGCCTCTCTCATTGGCATGCAGATGGCCTTCTTCTGGTGTCTTTACATGGCTTTCCCCTGTGCATGTCCATGACTTAATCACCTCTTCTCATAAGCACATCTAATTTGCCATATTAGGGCCCACACAATTACCTCGCTTAACCTTAACTACCTCTTTAAAGACCTTCTATCCAAATACAGTCACATTCTGGGGAACTGGCATTAGCAGTTCAACATACAAAATGGGGCGGGGGCACAATTTAGTTCATAACAAGGAATTCGTTTTTAAAAATATTTAAATGAAAGAAAATATTTCATTTGCCAGTATTTCCTAAAACACAGCATTTTTTTGGAGTGTCCACTCACTATCGTTCTGGACGGCTTCTTAAAATAATTTTCTTGATAACAGAGGAGACATATTTTCAGCACACTGAGGAACCGTAGAAATCAAAGCACATAGCACAATCTAACAATAAATCAGAAAGATCCGTTTTTGCGGCAGAAACAGGTTTTGTCAATGTGAATGAAGTCTAGAGCAGTGGTTCTAAACCAGGAGTAATTCTGCAACCACTCCCCCCTCCCCAGCTTCCCACCCATCCACCTAGGGGACATTTGGCAATGTCTGGAGGCACGTTTGCTTGTCACAATGGTGCGTAAGGGGGTGCCACTTGCATCTCGCGGGTAGAGGCCAGGAATGATGTTAAACACTAATGCTCAGGACCCTCTCCACAGCAAAGACCTATCGGATCCCGGATACCAATCGTGCGCAAGTGGAAAAACTCTGATTCAGAGAAAGAGTTGGAGGATGAACACCTAGACTTTGTGGATTTCACGTTTGTGGCTTAAGATGAGTGTTTTCCAGGCTTTTCCCACCCCCACACATGGAGGGCTCTTGTTCACTTGTGTTCCTTGCATCATGACAGAGGTTCGCTGCGGCGGCTAACACACCAGGCAGGCAGCAGGTGGGGGTGCTTCCCCAGTGAGCGAGAGAGCGTGCCCCCTGACTTAGTGGGTCTCGAATGGGGCTGGGGATGTTGTTCTTCCATTTTTAGCAGCTCTTAGATGATGCCGAGGTTTCCGGTCAGAGGGCCATTCGGATCCGGTTATTCTCAAACAATTCTCTCAGCCTATCAAACAATGTCAAGTTTCATCGGAGCCTGAATTGAAGGCCAGGGAAGAGGGAGCGGGGAAAGAAGCGAGCTATCTGCCGGATGAATAAGCCTCGCAGGCGCCACCCAACATCTACCACCCAGGACACACTGGCTCTTCTTTCCCTCATTGCCGGAGAAAGAAGAGGAAGAAGAAAAAAGCCACAGCGTCTCATGCACAATTCTGTTTCCTAACCGCAGACAGTTCTAACTTTGCCCCAACTTTCTTCAGTGTCCTGCTCCACTTGCTCTATTTCAGCCAATCCTCAGGGTCACTCCATGGCTGCATATGTTCAGATCAATCTTCTCTTCTAGAAAAACTAGGAATTTCATGTGTCAGGAATTTGTGATTGAAGCTCCCACTCTAATTTAGTGGGAATTTAAAAATGTGGGGTAGTTGAAGTTAGTACAAGAGGCAAAGCCCCAGTTCCTCCTTTGGGGGTTCCATCTTCTTCATTCAGCGAAACGGGCTTCGTGTGTGTGGACCCCTCAGTCCTTCAGGTTCCAAGCAGGTGGAAATATACCATTTCCTTTCCAAACAGCTTATCTGGGTTTATCCGGAAGGATCTCAAAGAACAAACAAGGATGAGAGAGACAGATATTACACACCACAAAATGACCACAGCATCCACAAAACTAAGTACACCAGAAAAATACCGTCGTAGCCCTGCGATATATACTTGAAGGAGAATATCCGTAACAGAAAGTGAATCAATAAATAAGAAAAATGCACAGAAATTCTGAGGATCAGACAGTATGAAATCAAAGAAAATAGTGGTGAGAAAGTCCACAAAGACAAGCAAAGCTTCCAGTATTCGCACTTCAAGGATGGAACCAGTGAGTCCACAATTCTCCTCATCTCGCTCTCATTTGAATTAGGCATTTGAACACCTTCATCTCCACGTTCAGTGTCAACACCTTCATCTCCACGTTCAGCATTGTGCAGTTGATCTCCTGAATTTGAAATATCATTTGAATTAGGCATTTGAACACCTTCATCTCCATGTTCAGTGTCAACACCTTCATCTCCACGTTCAGCATTGTGCAGTTGATCTCCTGAATTTGAAATACCATCATTTCTCGCAGACACGGAACTGTGACCTTCAGAGTTCCTCTCTGAATTCTGCAGTGTAGCACAATGAATTCTCACAGCAGGCTCTGATTCACTTTCATCCGTAGAGTGAAGGCGCACTCCAGGGCCCTCAGGCCGCTCTCCCGTTGGTTAAACTGCGGATTGCCAACGTCCTGTACTCCGGTAAGGACCCCGCAGGTTCTGAAGCTCCAATGGCTACTCCAACGGCTGCTCCACGTGGTCTGCAAGTTTTGTCAGCTACAAAGTTTCTTTAGCCCACGAGTAGGTCTGCTCCGCCATGGCGCTGACTCTCAAGGGCTCCGCTGCAGGCTCTGGCCGGGCCTGGCGACAGGAGAACGAACGGGCGGCGGGCTCGCTCGGGCCGCGAGCGAACAGCGTGGCCGCAGCCCGGCGTGCGCTCCCTCGCTCGCATGGCGGGCGGGCGGGCCAGGAAGGCGGCAGGCAGAGAGAGGCCGGGCTCCGAGGCGTCCCGCTCCCTGGGCCCCGGGGCGGGACGGGCTCCACTCTTGGCCTCCTTCACCGGCAGCGGCTCCGCTGCGGCTCTAAATCCAACATGGCGGCGGCAGCGGGGCTGAGAACAAGGGGGCCCCGGGGCGGGCAGAGGGCAAGTGGGCCCCGCGCTCCCTGAATTTTCTTATTCAATGTCTTTTAGTTGTCAGTATACAGATCTTTCACCTCCTTAGTTAAATTGATTCTTAACTATTTTATTATTTTTGATATTGTAAATGGGATTGTTTTATTCTTCACATAGGTCATTGTAAATATATAAAAATGCAACAAGTTTTTGTATATTTTGTATCCTACAGCTTTAAAGAAATCATTTATTAATTCTAACAGTTCTGGGGTGAAGTTTTAAGTTTTTCTATGTGTGATACCATTTTATCCACAAACAGAAAATTTTAGTTATTTCTTTACTATTTGTATACCTTTTCTTTTTTTGTCTTCCTTAAAAGCTCTGGCTAAGACTTTCAGTACTGTGTTGAAATGGTAAAAGTAGGCACCCTTGCTTGTTTCTGATCTTAAATTAAAAGCCTTCAGTTTTTCACCACTGAGTATAATGTTAACTGTGGGCTTGTCATATATGGCCTTTATTATATTGAGATACATTCTCTCTACACACACTTTGTTGAGAGTTTTTAAACATAGATGTTAAATTTTGTCAAATACTTTCTCTGCATCTAAGATGATAATACGAATTTTATCCTTAATTCTATTAAAGTGGTGTATCACATTTATTGATATGCATATTTGACACATTCTTGCATCCCAGGAATAAATCCCACATGATCATGGTGTATGATCCTTTTATTGTGCCATTGATTTCTTATCGCTATGACTTTGTTTGAGATTTTTAAATCTTGTTCATTAGGGATATTGGCTTGTAATTTTCTATTCTTGTAGTGTCGTTATGTGGCTTTGATAATAAAGTAACACTGACTTTATAATAATAGTTTGGAGGTGTCCCCTCCTCTTCAACTTCTTGAAAGAGTTTGAAAAGGATTGATATGAATTCTTTAAATTTTTGGTAGAATATACCAGTAAAGCCACCAGATTATGGGCATTTTTTCATTGGAAGTCTTTGATTACTAATTGAATTTCCTTACTCATTGGTCTGTTCAGATTTTCTATTGTTTTTTGTTTCTCACTTGTTTCTTCTCTGGATGTTATGTCTTTTCATCTCACAATGTTGGGCTTCATTTGTTCTTCTTTTCCCAGTTCCTTGAAGTGTAAAGTGAGGTGGTTTATTTGAAATCTTTATTTTTTTTACTGTAGGCATTTATAAGTTTTCCTCTTAGAACTACTTTTGTTGTGTCACATATTTTGTTATATTGTATTTTCATTTTCATTTGTTTCAATATTTATTTAAAATTTTCCCTTTTTACTTATCCTTTACTCATTAGTTGAGTTCTTGATGTTGAGTCTTTTCTTCCCAGTGCCCCATTTCCTAGCTTTTATAAACCTATGGTGCCCATCAGTGAATTTTTTTTTTTTTCCTAAGCAAGTACAGTCCACACAAACTTCTCCTATGATGTAGTGAACCTTGCCCTGGTGGAATACCTTCAGCCAGTTTCATGCCACTTCACCCCACTCCTGCTTTGCTTTGAAATTCCATTTCTATTCTACATAGATGGTTACCTCACTTGTGAGTGTAGCTCCATGTTATATATACTTATTTTCTATATAGTGTATGTGTCAGTGGTATATATTTGGAACAAAGGTGGTACCCAATCTGGACAGGAAATATAACTTGTTAATTTTTCTTAGAGATTAGTATTTCTTTGTGTCTTTGAAAATCTAATACTGGATATTAATGTCTTGCTTTTTTTTCACTCTTAAACTCTTTCTCCTTAGGCTTCTTTCTCTTTTACATGAACTGGATTTATTTTTTTTATTTTTTTTATTTGATTACTCTTAGTACTGCTGTATAGGGTTATGAAGGATGGGTTGATATAGCAGGGAGTGGATGCTCTGAGAGCTGAGTGTCAGGGACCCCAGGGCTTCCTTACTGACATGCTTAGCCTTCTGAGATGAAGCACAGCCTGGCAATTAGGGATATCCAACAGAAGCAGAAAAATCAATGGAATTTTGGGAAATACTTTCTGTACTCAAGTTTTAGTTAATTATTTGGTTATTTTTTATTTTTGGAAACCAAAAAGGTATAAGCTTTTTACTGTTATTAAATGTATTTGTCTCAATATGTATTCTTTTGGAATAATCATATCGATATTTTTAATTTATTTTTTCAGTGTAAGGAAAAAAGCAGAGCTTGAATCTGAACTCCAATCTTTGATGAAAATGAAGTCAAAAAATGATGAGTATCTTAAAAAACTATACAAGGAAGCTTATCATATTGGTGCCGTTTTCCACCTAACCCGATTTAAAATAGAGGAATTAGAAGAGCAAATAGCAGAAGTGAGAAGAAAATTCAAGGTTTGCATTTCTGTGTTGTTCTTAGTTGTGAGAAACAGTGATAAAACTGAATTGATTTAATATTGATAATATTAGATTTCAGTTTAAGCTGTCTTTTTTAAAAAATCACTGCTTTTGAAAAATCAGAAGAAAGATCACTTCTCTATAGTGGCCCAGCCTGAATAGAAGAGGATTGGGGCTTAACTTAGCCAATCAACATATGTCTGCTCCACTATTACTGACCCAAAACTATCTGGATCACCAGCACAGTGGTGCTTGCTTCAGCCTCATCCTACATATCTAATATATAATAGTCCTGCTATGGTAGGAAGGAGGGATGCTGGGAAATGCCCCTGCATCCTTACCAATGTAAGAAAAAAGCATTTCTGCATCAGGCCTACAAGTTATTGGATTCCAGGACACCAAGGAATTAGTAGACCACTATCTTTAGGAACAACAGCTGATAGCCCTCAAATCCATTCCTAACTGAAAATATGATGAATAGCCACTCCCTGCCATTTGACATAAAGACTAGCAAAGTCAGCTCCATTTTACCACACATAGGGACTCCTTCTGTCCACCACGCATCACACCCACACTTCCTTCAACTTTGATATTGTCTTACTAAAGACTTATGATGATGCAATTATCTGAAAAATAAAAAACCTGTATTCTATGTGCAAGCGCTGTAAAAACACTGTCTTTAGTGAAGACATTTTACTGCATTATCTAAGTTTAGGACCTGTGGATTGCCAGTAAATGTTTCTGTACTGAGAGACTGGGGTTTTGTTCCCACATGGAGTCCAGCTGTGGAGCTGACTTGGTGTAGCATGCCTTTATTCTTTCTCATGAGTTTTTCAGTGGGTTCCTTATATCTTATATGTTCTAAAATTAGTATGATAATACTAAAGTAAAGCTTAACCTCAATATTATTTTAAAATCGTGAGGTATATGATTATATATATATATATGCTTTAGCATGTATAATAATACTGTAGATGTTTATAATTTTCTTGAATTTTTTATTAATACGTGTTTGTCTATGGTCACTAGTTAACATTTTTATTGAGGATATCAGTGAAGACACCATCCACTTATTTGGCCGCTTAACAATGTGTTTTAATTTTTTTCCAATGGCAGGAAACCCTTGATATCATTCACAGATTTTCTCATACTTGTTAAAACCTACCTTTAATTCTTCAAACATACATATTCACTACCCTTAGACACTCACTTACTAAGGATGCTATAGCATTAAATTTTTTATTTTTTCTAGGTTTTTCACTTGCTGTAAAATACAGTTTGTAGGTTAAGTGCAAATTTGGTGTGATTCCATTGTACTTGCTTTGCCAGCCCAAAGCAACATGTCCCCCTGGCTTCATTCAAGCAAAACTGAAGAAATTGTCCTTTTCCTGCCCTATGGTACCTCAGAGATAACTAGAAAGAAACAACAGAAAGAAATTGCTCCCTGTAAGAACTGTTTCCCATTGCTAAACACTTCTGCTAATCTGTGAGCTGGATATATAGGATATTAAATTTCTAAGATGTACACATGAGTGATAATGAATTAAAAATAAATTCTGGTTAGTCTTTAGTTAATTCATGTTTGTAGTAATTAAAGTTTGTAGTTTCTGCTTTTGTGAGACCCTACTGTTTTACATTGACTAACTAATGAAAACCTGTATAAATTTTTGAGTCTGGGCATCATTTTTTTTCTTACAACTTCGTGTATTGTTGATCCTGGCCTGAAATTAGTTCTTAATTTATGTCTCCTAGAAATTAATTATAGCAATACCACCTGTGAGCAAGCTCAGCAATAATGTTTTGAGGCCTTAGAGCTGTGGTTCTGAACGCTCTTAATGCCGCGACCCTTTAATACAATTCCTCATGTTGTGATGACCCCCAACCATAAAATTATTTTCATTGCTATTTCATAACTGTAATTTTGCTACTGTTATGAATCGTAATGTAAATATCTGATATGCAGGATGTATTTTCATTGTTACAAATTGAACATAATTAAAGCATAGTGATTAATCACAAAAACAATATGTAATTATATATGTGTTTTCCGATGGTCTTAGGCGACCCCTGTGAAAGGGTCATTCAACCCCCAAAGGGGTCGCAACCCACAGGTTGAGAACTGCTGCCTTAGAGGAAGAATTTCTGAATTATGTTCTGTCAAATTAATGCATCTGTAAAATGCCCAGTAACTTTTAGGCAGTCTTAGACTAGAAGTAATTCCAAACAATCAAGGCATCTAGAAGTTTCTGGAATTTTCCAGCTGTTGAAGATGAGTTATCCCACTTTTTAAATACCGTCCATTCCAATAACTGACCTATTTAGAAAAGACAAGATGATTCAAGTCCCAGGATAAAATTAGCCAATAATGATGGGAGATAAATCAATAATTTACTCATATAATATTAAATAGTTCTCAACACTTTAATAGACGGCTTCTCTGCAAGCTGCAAGAATTTGGAGGGTTTTTTTGCTTAAACATATTGGAATTTTGGTGGAAAAGTAGAGCATCAGGCCACTGTGTTTCCAGGTTAGAATAATAGTACTAGAACTAAGTGGAAATAAATTCATAAATTTTGAGATTTATTCCTTGAACATGTGTTACCTAGGAAAATGTCGTTTAATCCACATATTTTGGGATTTTTCCAGTTATCATTATGTTATTGATTTCTAGTTTAATTCTATTGTGATCTGACAGCAGACACTGTGTTATTTTCTAGTCCTTTAAATGTATTGAGATATTTAAAGGTCATATTTAATGCTAGAAAAAGTATGTTAGGTAAGTACTCAGTGTTTATGGAAAACATGAATACAGTTAACATATAGTGGGGAAATTTAAATACGCAAGTTTCTGAGTAACAGGACAGTAGTTAAATATGAATACAAGAACAAATTATAAATTGATTCAATTTTGAATTTAAAAGTTAATGAGACTTCTGCCTTTTTTAGTGGCTGATAAAGATCTTACTAGGTTGAATTTACCAAAAATAACAACTTTAACCCCTGGACCCAAAAAAGAATACACTAAAGAGGCATAATGTATACATATCTCTGGGTTTGGGGATTCAGGTTATTTTAATTTTATGTTTTATAATTTAAAAGTGCCTTTACAAAATACATACAAAACCCTCATTATAAAAGAAAGAAAATAGTAAGTACACTTTTTTTGTTGTTTGTTCTGTTTTGTTTTGTTTTTTAGCACCAGGCTGGGCTGGCACTTGGACTTTCTGTCACAGTCCTGGCCGCCAATGAAGTGTCCTAACAGTGCACAGCCAGACCTGCCCTGCCCTACTGATTTAGTCCAGCCCAGCAGTTATTTGCACAAATTCAATTTTTTTGTGTGTGATTTTTAATTCTGAATTTTAAAATTTGTTTTTCTCTCGTCCTGGTCTCAGGGCTTAAACAATATGAGTTATCTAACTTTTTTCTTAGTGCTTCTTATGTCCCTGGAACACAAATTGATGATATTGGCATTTAGTGTGTCCTCCCCTTTTTTCTTGAATGTGAGTTTCTGGACACAAGGCTGACTCCCCTACTTTGCTTTTCAGCAGTCCTTTGTCTTAGGAGTCTCTCAGTAGAATAGCTCTCTGCTGCCACCTTCTGGGTTCGGGCTGCTAAAACCGGGCAGCAGGTTAAAGGTGACTATTTTTAGTGTGGGCTCTTCCCAGCATTCAAGATGCCGTAATCTCCTTTACCTTAGCTTTTTTCCAAGCTCTTCCAAGTGATTTTTTGATATTTTAAATTTATTTTTCTGCAAAACCAAAACTGAGCAGTTGTGACATAGACCTTATGCCCCCAAAGCTTAAATTATTTACGATCTAGCCATATATAGAGAAAACTTGTTCACCCCCTGCTCTAAACAATACAGAAAGAGGAAATATAGGGGGCAACCACAGCCCTTAGGGATGGGGGGAAGTACCCAAAGAAGGAACAAATGTGGAGGAGTCTGCCCTCCTCCAAAATAGAGTAAAAGCATTTTGGAGAGGGAGTGGCTATGTCTCTCTCAGTAGATGGTCCATAAGCAGCCACCGGCCGGATGCGAGAGAAATTGGATGGAGGCTAATTGGAGTTGTGGAGTTTCTGAGCAGAGAACCTGGCTGGGGTGCAAGACGCATTGGTTCCACAAACACCAGCTGGCAACACTTCTGCTGGAGAAAAGAGAAAGCAATCAGAACTGAACAAGGTGTGAAACCCTTTACTATAGCCAGTAAGCCTTCCACTGCCCTCTATTGATAAAGCCTCTTCACTCCAGCTGCAAGGGAAACTGTTTACAAGATTCAGCTCCAGTATCTCCAATTAGACTTCAAAGAGTCGTGTAGAGCTAAGATGCAATAATTAGATAATTGGCACAAACTTATAGTCCGCATGCAAATATCTGTAAGTTAATTGGTGGCTGTATGTAATTGATCATTATGTATTGCACTCTTTTGTTATAATTTTTGAGTCTCCTTTAATCTTAAAGAGTTCCTTACATTTAAAAAAATTGTCTTTTTTTATGTTCACATTTTTAAAAGAATCTAGGCTAAGTACTTTGCAAAATTTCAATCAATATGGGTTTATCTCTTTGTTCATAATTATTTTCAGGTTAAACACTTTTGGCAGGAATATTTCCCAGTTATAATATGTGTCGATGAAATATATCACAAAGTACATAGTAGAAGTTTGTTTTATTACTAGTGATAGTAAGTTTATCATTTGGTTAAAGTTGTGGTCAACAGATCTATCCATTTTCCTATTTTAGTTAATAAGTACTCAATTGAAGGATATTTTAAGAATATGCAACTGCCTTTGTCTTTAAAATATTTCACTCAATAGACTTAGCGTCTATTGGTAATTTTTTAAAAAGATTTTACTTATTCATTTTTAAAGAGAGGGCAAAGGAGGGAGAAAGAGAAGGAGAGAAACATCAATGTGTGGTTGCCTCTCACATGACCCCAACTGGGAACCTGGCCAACAACCCAGGCGTGTGCCTTCACTGGGAATTGAACTGGTGACCCTTTGGTTAGCAGGCTGGCGCTCAATCCACTGAGCCACACAAGCTAGGGCCTATTGGAAATTTTTGGTTGAATCTATTATTATTATACAGTTATGTAATGGTGATGTTTCTGGGCTCTCATTTCCTTTGCAATGAATTAGCAATTTGAAAAACTCGAAAGCCTGGCACAAGTTGGGCTGCAGGCCGTGCTCCTGGAAAAGATAGTCTTCATTCAGTTCGGACTCAGGTGCTTCTTTTCCTGCCTTTCCTATGACATCATTCATTTCCCTCCATCTCAGGGAAAATAGCTGGTAGGCCTTGTTTTACTATCTATCCTCAAGAGGCTGTTTATAAATGACAATTTGTGTGATAATATTAGAGCTATTCCCAAGTTTCTCATTATAAAAAGATATTTTTTAAAAACATACTTTTGAGTTTGAAACAACCTGAAACTTTCACAGTTTAATTCCCTAGAGATTAAAATCAACTTGTTTGTTATTGGTTAATGCATTTGTTCAATAAATTATTCATTTAGCAAATATCATGTGTGCGACAGAATACTGGGAGCTTAGGAGAGAGGAGGGAGCTTACTTCAAAGTGCTGTAGAATGTGCCCAAGCTGTGGTGTCATGCAGTCCTGGATATGATACTTGTTGAATATTAGTCATGTGACAAATCCCATGACTTCTATGACCTGTTTTTTCATTTTTGAATGTGGAAAATTGTAGCTGTGTCACTACAGGGATGTAATGATGAACTTAAATACACCTTTCACTTTGCACAGCACCAAGTTATCTGAGTCATGTCCCCATTTTGCGTGACCCCAATATGCATGAGTTTGGTTAGCATAGCAGCCTACACAGTGGCTGCCTGTATATATATATAACAGTCTAGAAAAGTCTCCTGAGACACAGCAAATGCTCAAAAGTGATACCTATATTATATTATTAAACCAGGAGAAGTTTTACAACTACTGTAGCTCTTTATAATTCTCTAGCATCTCTTTTCGAACATTTTCATTGATAATACAATCAGTATTTTACTAAGGCCACACTCCAGTTACCTATGTAAGTTAAGTCTACAGTAATTGTACCCATCTGAGTCTGGTAGTGCCCTCAGCAGCTACATAGTTCATATTGCATAATTCATTAAAAGGCAGCCTCTCTCCAGGGCTCAGAACTTTCCCAGTAGATTCCATTTGAGAGCCAGCTGTGGCATCACTGGCAGACTGGTACCTCTTTAACACAAAGTCTCCATTCCATCCTCCAACCTGTGGTCTAGGTGGCTGAGTTACACAATTCAACAACCCAGTTGCCTGGACAGCATCACGGAAAGGGCAGCTTTGCAGGGACAGAGGCCCATAAGAGTCAGAAGACTCTACGCTAAATATTCCCCTCACATTAAGGATTGTAGGCATCTGAGGAATCTGAGATCCTAAATCAATTAGATAAAGTCCCTAGGATCTTAGATTGTGTGAATTAGCATCCTTATTCCAATACATGCTAGTTTTTTGTGTATTGGAAATTTACGTAATCTCTAATTTTTCCCATTTGTAAAAGGGAACAATAGCTATTTCATGACTTTCGTTGTAAAGTTAAAATAAGATAATTATGCATAGTAGTTATGTAATATATTTTATCCATAATTATTAGCAGGGACTCATGACATTTATACTTCTTTATGGGTATAGCATCCCAGATTCCCCTTCAGGAATCGGTTAAGTCACTTTGCTTAGTGTCATTCCCCTTCCTGGAGCAGCTCAAGTATGATAATTGATAAATACAGGAACATAGCCTTGCTACCTTGGTCTGATCTGGGGCAAAACTGAAGGTGCCTTCTTGCTCCAGGACTCCCTATGGAGTTGACTGAGGTTGTTGATGGGGGGCAGGGAGGCTGCATTATATGTTTCTGCACAGTCCTGCTTTCTTCTCACATCTTCTTCCTTTCTTCCTGTCCCATCCCCTCTCCAGTCCAACAAGAGTTGATTCCAAGTGCACGCCTTCATTAAGGGTCCTGCACCCAAATCTTACCTCTGAGTCAGCTTTATAGAGTACACCACCTTTGCCAACAAGATTCTAAGATGAATAAGTCCCCTCACGCGAATGTTGCACATCATGGCCTAAGGCCTGTGACCACTGAACTCACCTTGTATCAGTCTTTGGCATGTTCTAGGGTGTCTTGAAGGTCATAGTATCTCAGTAGTTCCAGGAACTGGCCAGCTTCAGGACATTTGCTGATGCCTTGGATACCACTCATACTTCTAGTAAGGGGATAAAACAAAGGAAGGCCTTGAACATCTGGCTGGAAATACTCCCTTTGATCCCTGTGTCTGGTATAAGTATGACATTGGCATTCCAGCCAGTAGTAGATAACGTTGCCTTCTGGTGATCAGTCATTTGCCCTTGGCTTCTGACTCACAGAGGTTTGGGGCTATGGTAGAAAACAGAACTCAGGTGTTCCCTGAGAGGGTAAGGTGAAGCTGCGGGTGTTGTTCTTATGAGGAGTGCAGATTTGCCCACTGGTAACAGGTTGAGTTGGTTTTGTACATATATACAGATCTCAAAATTTGTAGGAACTCTGTCCTTTCTTAGAAATCCAATTGTTTTACTCTTGCAGCTTCAGACTCCTAGTTTATTTTATTATAATTTCTCATATGCTGCCTATAGTTTTTATTAATCTTACATCTATATGTCCTTTTTGTATAATATTAATATCTCTAATTTCAGGGACTTAAACGACAAAGTACTCTCTTACTGGATGACAATAAAAAAAACAACAACAACACTTGGAAGGATGCGTGAATAAATTTTAAGGACATAAGAACTAATCAACCCATATTGCAGCCAAAGTCGCCTTTCCAAAACACAAACCTTGCTTAACATCCTTCACTATTCTTCTTAGTGTACCTTAAAAATTCTGCATAATCTGTTCAGCTTCATGCTGTACTGTCCCAACTCCTCTCCTCAGCACACACACCTGCACACACATACACTTTTTCAATCAGTTTCAAGCAAAGTCAAATGTAGCACTGTTTTGGAATACAACATATTTTTTCTCTAGTTTATAGAGGCACTTTTAATTTGGTTCCCTCTTAATTAGATATTGAAAAAATTGATAAACCACTCTGCTATCATGTTAGAAGAGGCAACTAATTTCAGTTAGATTATCAAAATATATCATTGCATAAATTGGCTTTAGATATAGGTATATCCTTAGGTGAGGTGATATATTAAAGTTATTGCTTTTCTTGTCACATTTTCTTTTCCTTCTTTGGAGTTTTTCTTTTACTTCAGGAAAGCATAATTTTGATGAGTTGGCGCACCAAGAAAAGGAAGAGTTGTAGGAGAGACTTACAGAATTGTTTCTTTATATTGCCTCTGTAGACCCTAGGGTATGAAGAGGGAGTCTGTAATAAAGGAGGGATAGCAGGGACATTTCCGAACCTCCAGTGTGCCTCTACGAAGCTACACATCTCTTTTGAATGTGGTGGGCAGTCTATATATAAGCCAATTCCTCTTTCAATAAGGGGTTCCAAGGTGTCATTCTAAAACAGAAGAATATTATTGTGTGATAATGTATAATACAACTATGAAGAGTTTAAAGCTCTTTATCCAAGTAACAGAAAGATATTTCCAAATATATTTTGTCCACTCATTTTCAAGGAATGATATAAAAAAAGAGAATGAAAAATTAAGAAGAAAGACTCATTCTTGCCAAATGGAGAAGCTGACTCCATTTTGCAAACTCTAGACTTGAACTGTATCTACCTTGTTTTCAAAGTTGAATGTATTCGTTATGGAAATTAAGTTTAAAAACACGGATAGTTTTGAAAGGGAAGAATTGAAGACTGTCTAGTTTTTCCCTTTTTGATTACTTTGATATTTTAGTTCCAGTGAATTGATCTGAAATCCTGTCTTCTATTTCGTGGCTTTGTATCATATGCTAACTTTGCCTCAAGTAACAGCAAGCTTCTTTGTTTGTTTATAATACTCAATTGTAAAAATTATTTTACTTTTTATTAAACATAAGTGAAATGTATCTTCTATTAGCAATTGTCTCTAAAATGTTTTCTGATATTCTATAAATAAAATCTCCTCTTTAAAAATTTGATACTTTACAGGGTAGAGAAGATTTCTTGAAAAGACTTACTCGAGCTGAAGTGGCTAATGGAACAACAATTCAGGTAATCCTAATTTGCTTTTAATATTTTATTCTTCCTTTAATTTGCACTTTCCTTAGCATTTTAAATTTGTCTGTAATGAGGCATCTTTTCACTACTTGGTTTGCAAGCCAGCAGTTTTCTCCCCTTAGCTGATGACAGTTGCCCTCTGTGTATAACTAACAGTGTCTGATCATGCATAAAGAAACTGACCTCCCATATACATATCTCATTTTGTGGCTTAATGGGAATTTCTGCCAGCCTCATAAAAGGGCAGTGGGATCTTATTCCCAAGCATCTCTTTAGTTTGCTTTGTGATGATGTTATATTTTCTTTACTTTAACTATCTTTCATTGAATTTCTTTATTTAACCCTAAAATAAAAATATGCTATGATTTTTCTATGTAAAAAATTGAGACTAAAGCATTGTAGCTAGTAAAATCAATTTTTCTTTTTGTATCTTTAGCTATAATGCTTACATGTCCTTTAAAACTCAGGTTGGGTCTTTCACTCCTTAGCATCTTTCTAGAATGCCTCCCCTTCAAAAATATATAGATAGTTGAAATTATTATTATAAGAAAAATAAAATTAAGTGGCAAAACAATCCAAAATGATGTACTTTTAAAAATTATTTGAGATTATCTGCACCTCTAGTTCTCTTTAAAACAAACACAAATTTTGAAATTCTTTTTCTAGTAGGAAATTTTATATTTTCAAACATATAAAGCAGTGTTTCTCTACTTCTATGTGTTTGAAGATGCCAAATTTTCTAATTTATGTATATATGTAGTAATTCTATAATCTCTCAGCCCCTTTTGCTTAATGTTTTGTTACTAAATCTTGTTTGTTGGTTTTATTTGGTATTAGATTTCAAGAATTACATATTGTGTTGGCCAAAAAGTTCTTTTGTTTTTTCCATGAGATGGTTCCAGTTGTCTTTAACTTCATTTGAAACAATTTTGTTAGATTGTATGGTGACCGTTTTCACATCACTGTGCATTTTTAAAAAAATGTCAAAATTTGTAAATTTTTGTGTAGCCATTTTAATATTGAAGATGAAAGAAAATATGCAACATTTTCAGCATATTATGCTTTATTATTTCAAGAAAGGTAAAAATGCAGCTGGAACACAAAGAAAGATTTGTGCAGTGTATGGAGAAGGTGCTGTGACTGATTGAACATGTCAAAAGTGGTTTGCAAAGTTTTGTGCTAGAGATTTCTCACTGGACAATGCTCCACAATTGGGTAAACCAGTTGTAGTTGATAGTGATGAAATCGAGACATTAATTGAGAAAAATCATCGTTATACCACGTAGGAGATAGCTGACATACTCAAAATAGCCAACTCAATAAAGTTATTGGTGAAAATGAAGTGAATTTTTTGACCAACCCAATATTTTCAATATTTGTCATTAGTATGTTCTCTAACTTTATTATCTTCCAATACTTAACTAAGAATATTTATTTTTTATTGTTTATTAATATTTTCTCATGATTTTTCTAATAATGTGTCCACTTTAAATATGCTATATTCATGCCTGTTATTTTTTGTGGTGGCATTAAAAAAAAAAATTTCAAATAACAGCAAATATTTCTGCCTGACGCGAGAGGGAGAAAATGGATATTTAGGTAATTAATAACTGAATGAATTGTTTTAAATCTTTGCTGGCAGCAAAATCTGTTTGCTATTCAAGAAGAACAGATCATTGAAAAGCAGGAACTTTTGAAAAATAAAGTAATGTATTCCCTATTACTGGCAGAAGTAGAGGCACCTCTACTACAAATGGAAGAAGAGGCTGTAAGGATGAAAAGTATCCACGAAGAACAGTCTGATGTAAGCGTGTCTGATTAATTCAGAAACAAATTTGCAGGAGTGTTTAGGTTGCTAAATTATATATATGATTTTATATTATTACTTGGAAAATTATGCTTTCATATAGGAAGACATAAAATCATGGACAGAATAAATAGCTATTCCATGAGCACATACTGATCTACAGTGAAACCACATAGAAAGACTATTAATATTATTGCCTGGAACTCTATACTGTATCTTAGTGTGTACTTCGGAAAAACAGTTTTCAAATACATAATGATTTATTTGTCATGATTGTCCACTACAATATATTTAATTATATTTAATTCAAAATCTTCACTGTTCATTAATAAAATGGTAAAGCTATGTTTACACAAATATAAAATATAATGCATCTTAACATTTTCATGGTAAATGTTTGATGCATGTAGAAAACAGACTGGATGAAAAAAAAGCAAATGTCAATAAAATATTTTCAAAACAACAAGTTTATGGCATTAATTGATATTACTAGCCCTTCCCAAAGAAAAGTTTAGTAGAAAAATTATGTATACATAATGTCATTAGTCTTTTGGAGAAGTAGAGGGTGTGGTAAGGGTTATACATTCTTGTCTTTAGCTGCTGGGAGTGCATACATATTATTCATTTTGGCCATTTTGACAACAGGATTTTTTTTCATTGCAAATAATGATGTAACTTTATGTTCTTAGTCTTTAATAATTCTCAAAATGTTTTATTTTAAAAACTTTATGATTGCAAACTGTTCCTATTATGAAAGGCTTTTTAAAAATTTCTTAAACCCTCCCTATAGAATAGTCAAGAGACAGTTTATCTGTACTGTAGGATTCAGAAAATTTAGACCTAAATATGCAAAGCAACTTGTACAAGTTCACAAAGCATGAGGACAACAAATTCTGAGTATATTGCCCAACTTAGGGCTTCTAAATGCTTATCCTGGAACTCATGTAACTAACACCTAGAGAGATGAATGATTTTAATAATGACTCCTCCTTATATTAATGATAGAAGTTTATTAATTGCATCAAAGTCTTACTATAATCACCTGAGTCTAATAAATTCCAGAAAAGATTAATGACTTTTATTTACCCTTATTTTTTAATAGCTGTTGTTTTATATTTTCTTGTAGTTTAGTAATCAATTTTGTTTTCTATTTTAATAGTTTATAAATAATAAGAAATTTTAATTTAGCAAAAACTCGTGGAAAGAATAGTTTATATACACTTTCTGTAATGCTTACTAAAAATTTGTATTTGGAGTTTTAATGTTGGTTAAAATATTTTAAATATTGTGATGAAAATTTATAATTTCTGTGTGAGTTTATTAGTGTTTGTTCCTTAGCTAAAATTGGTAAGATTGGTTTTCTCAGGTAATTCAAATTGAATATTGGGATTGTGGATAACATAGTATATTTTTGTCATTCATTTGTGGTGATCCTTTCCCTTTATATCAAAATATATATCATAAGTATTAAAATAGTTACTTGGGATATAGCACATCTAAACAAGGCTAACTGAATTGTAAATACTACAGATCTTAATATCTGAATGTCTCCTAGATGCTAAATGATATAATTGAAAAAAGAGACCATGTTCGAAAAAATGTGGAAAGAACGAAGAAAAATTTGCATAAAAAGGGGAAGAAAACCCAAGAAGCATTCATAGAAACTGAGGTAAAGAACTTAATATTTAAAAAAAATTAATTTACACCCTATATCAGTGAAAACTATTCAAGAAAATTGAGTTTAAATGGATGCTTTTCCCTTCTAATTGGCTACACTAAGTTTGTTCTGCATGTGCTTACGTGTGCTCTCGCACACACACCATCTGTGTTCATTTTCCCTCACAGTGTCTTCCCCATTGATCTAAGGTAGCTCCTGTTACCTTTCATACAGAGCAGAAGTATAAATCTGTAGTGTACTAAATTGTAGCGTGTTTCTACAAAGGAAACCAATCTACACACTGAAACATTTTTTAATATCTGACATCTAAATTTTCCCCTCAAACTGGTATGTAGGCAGATAAATGGCTGTATATCAAAAAGCTTCAGGGCATTTTCTAAATTATAAATATTTATCCCCTAAAAATTCTTACATCTAATACTCTATCTGTAGAGAATCATTGGCTATAGCAAAGTGGAAATAGTCCATTGTCTTTAACTCACTATCCTCTGGATATATTTTAAAGGTAGCCACAATAGGATTTGTGAGTGGTCAGCATGAGGGCTATGAGTCAGAGACATTATATCATTTTTTAAAAAGTTGCTCTGTACTGGGCCACAAAAAACATAAAAATATTACCAAGGAAAATAATGATAATATTTATAATAAAATAATGGGTCATTAATATGTTGCATGTTTTCTCTATGCCAGGGATAGTTCAAAGTGCTCAGATGTTTTAACTCATTTCATCTTCATGATAACTCTATGAAGATTGTGCTATTATCATATCTATTCTACAATTGAAGCATCGGATGCCTTGTTTGTTAATAAGCTTGTTCATTTTCACATGACTCACTAGTGTTGAGTTGAGATTCACTCTATTTGGTACTGGGCACTGGAATCTATGTCCTTAACCATTACTTCATACTGGTCAAATATTACGGGTTACTTACTTTTACTGACCACAATAAAGTACGATCAGAACTCCATAACAAAAAAATATAGCTAAAAGAAAAAAAAGGTAGATTACTGGAAACATTTTGTCATCTTTTTATTGTTAATTTGCTTATGTATTAAGGAATACCTATAAATACAAATTACTATTTATTTATAAATGACTGGTGATAAACTACACAGCAAAATTGGGCCAAGATCATACTTTGGTATTACCAATGCATTATTTTATAGGATACCCTGGCTGGTTTGGCTCAGTGGATTGAGCGTCGGCCTGCGAGCTAAGTGTCGCTGGTTCGATCTTCCAGTCAGGGCACATCAGAGAAGGAAAACTCTGATTCCAAAAAAACCTCCACTGCCTTGCGGCATACCTCTTCAGGGGAAAGGCTAAGGGAGTAAACCCCGACAGAAAATCCGGAGCCGGAGTCCCTAAGGCGGTTTGACGTTGTAGTCAACACCAGCAACTCCTGCGGCGCACCTGAAGCCAAGCTGTATTGACTCCGTCTTTCCCTTGGACCCTTCAGCTGCGAAGAGAGGGGGGGTCTGCTGCATGGGCAACAGCAGACCCTCCATATCACCCTGCCCAGGCTCTGTAGCTTCATCGCAAGATGTCGATTCAACACGGGAGGAGACAGATACCGTGTCACTCCCGAGTCGGACTGCACAGCCATTCTCGGCGGTGCAGATGAACTCTTAAGAAGCTACACCATCGTCTCTCGAGACGGACGGCTGCCGACACACGACACATTTTATAGGAAAAATTAAAAGTATTTGGCATATGTATTCAATGTTTAAGGAAAAAAGAGAAAATAGAAATGAATAGAAATTAAGAGAGAATAATAGGAGAAATTAAAAGATACATAATTATATATAGAAGTGAAGGAAACAATGCTATTTTGCATAGCAATTTGTTTTAAAATCTACATGAAGTATATATTTCATTTATAAAATATAAATGAAAAATGGGTGAAGATTAAAAGAACAGCAATAGATCAATAATTATAAAATAAGTTTAATTTGTCCAAACTTTACCACTAAGTCAAGAACAAGCCCAAGGTATTTTACAGGCTTTCCTACAAAAGCCAGGTACACAGCATAAGAAAGAATGAAAAGCTTTTAAATTCATTCTATATAATATAACTTTGAAACCATAAGTGAAAAATAATAATATGAAAATCTATAGGTAATCTCAATTATGAATATAGATGACATATTCCTAATATATCAGCAGATTGAATTTTACAGTGTGCTAGCAATGAGGGAAAAGTTGGGACAACTGTAATTGAACAACAATAAAATTAAGTAAATGAACTAAAAATTATGCAAAATAAGATTCCTTTGAATAATATGAAGACAATTCAGTATAAACAATTATATTAATATAATTCACTATACTTGCAGAAATGAAAGATAATTAGCCTAAACTATTTGATAGAACTCTATAGCCACTAATGATTTTTAAAAAGATTCTTACCTGTCTAGAGATAGAATGAAAACATCCTTACCTTGACAATATGTTGTTAGTCTGTCTACCAGTGTTTTCCATCAAACATTGTACTTAATAGTGAAAAATGAAAAGTATTTTCATTAAAATCAGAACAAATCATTCACACCAGCTGTTACTATTTAGCACACTACCATTATTGATAACAAATTACTTGGAGCATGTAACAAAAGATAAAACATATGTATTCATCACTGCAGTTCATATGTCTATATCTAAATATTAATTTCAAAAACATTAACTAAAAATTACCAAAGGTGGCATATCTAACATATATAAACAAATTCCAAGAAGTATGGCTGAATATTATTTGTGTGTTTGTGTGCTCAATATTATAGAACGTACTAGAAGTTGGAGGGTTAGAGAAGAAGGGTTAATTTTATTTGTCCTTCAATTACAAGATTGTCTTTCCAATTACAACTGAGCACTTCAAATACATTAAATATTGTTGGAAGTTGCTGAAGTTGGGGAAGTAAAAGGAGAACTTGGTTAACTCATGAAGCACATCATCTTGTTGGAGAGGAAAGAAACAGACAACAATAATATACTGTGAGCAGAGCCATGACTGCCATATAATAATGTGCGAGAGGGTCATGGAGTGGGGTACTGAAATCATCTGAGGGAAGCAGGGAAGGTTTTACAGAAGAGTTAATGTCTAAAAATGAGAATGGAAAAAATGGGGGTTGGATATGGGCCTTGCCATGATATTGAAGAGAATAGAGATAATGTACACCAAACTCCTAAAAGAATAATTGGCACTGGAAATATTTAACAAATGGCTTCCATTATTATTATTATTATTATTATTATTATTACTACTACTACTACTTAATTTTTTATCTTGAAGAAATGAGGCAAGTGCATTCTAGAAACAGACACTATGTTTACAAAACACAGAGATCATAGGAGAATGCTGTGTGTTTGTGGAATGGTGAGTACGTAGTTCAGTATGGTCAGAGAGCAGAGCAACTGTTAAAGTGTAAAGAGATGGGGCTAGTGAGACAGGCAATGCCCAGGTGAAGAAACACTTTGTGGGTCATGCTATTGAACCCATTTTAAAGAAACTTGCAAACTGTTATAATATCAAAAATCACTAATAGCATTTATTAAGTACTCATTATGTTGACTGGTGTACAATGAGTACTATAGATGCCATTTTCTGTCATCTAAGAACTTAAGCTCTAATGAATTACTTTATCTTTTACTGTGCATAAGCATTTCAATTGTGTTCCAATCTAAACAGTGCTAATAAATTTTTACTATTTTAAACTCCTATTAAAATCTTAGGTGTAGAATTTGAACTTATTACATTTAGATAACATTATATTTATTAAATCTTCATAAAATTAAAATTTAATTTACATTAAAAGTTTAGAAGATGAATATATATTTTCTTACTTAAATTTTTAAAAATGTGTGGTATGAAAGTTTTTCAGATAAGGAAATAATGAAAACTGTTGTATAGTCGGCCGTCGTCGGCAGCCGTCCGTCTCGAGAGACGATGGTGTAGCTTCTTAAGAGTCTATCTGCACCGCCGAGAATGGTTGTGCAGTCCGACTCGGGAGTGACACGGTATCTGTCTCCTCCCGTGTTGAATCGACATCTTGCAATGACGCTGGAGTGTCCTCTCCAGTGAAGCTGAAGCTACAGAGCCTGGGCAGGGTGATATGGAGGGTCTGCTGTTGCCCATGCAGCAGACCCCCCCTCTCTTCGCAGCTGAAGGATCCAAGGGAAAGACGGAGTCAATACAGCTTGGCTTCAGGTGCGCCGCAGGAGTTGCCGGTGTTGACTACAACGTCAAACCGCCTTAGGGACTCCGGCTCCGGATTTTCTGTCGGGGTTTACTCCCTTAGCCTTTCCCCTGAAGAGGTATGCCGCAAGGCAGCGGAGGTTTTTTTGGAATCAGAGTTTTCCTTCTCTGATGTGCCCTGACTGGAAGATCGAACCAGCGACACTTAGCTCGCTGTTGTATAGTAAACTATTAATTAATTGCAATTCAGATTTCCAGACCTTTCCAAGTCTGGACATGAAAGTACCTTTGGGTGGAAAGCCTACAAATTCAGTAACCTTTGTTATCCAGGCTAGAGAAAAAAATAATTCACCAAATGCTCAGATTATAAATTTACTCTTTTATGCCTCTATTTCCATTTGCTCTGGTGATATTTCACCATTCGTCAAAAGACTTACAAATGGCTCTTGGAGTCCTCAAGCTTTTGCTCACTCAGATATGCGGATGTATACTTCTGACATATGGCATCTAACAGTTTTTTCTCTCCAGATTCAAATTAATGTGGGGACGTCTCTAACACTTTTGATGCCATGGAAGGGTATACACTGCTCACAATTACAAGGGCTAACTGATGGTACCTATTAAAAGTGCCAAAATACAATTTTTGTTTTTCATTGCTGTCTGCAGGAAGCAGAGGCTCTTTCCTTTAGTGTAGAATGCTTTGACCCACCTTCAGCATTGCTGAACTGGCTACATGGTCTAAGTGGCTGACACCATTGCTTCTGAAATCTTCTTGGTTTCCCATGAGAATCTTCATTCAATATTTACACATGATTTATGGAATCTCACCTGAAAGTCAAGTATAGTGATAGATAGCATGCTATATTGAGAGTTGCCCAGTCTCTCTGATTCCTACATACTTATCTTAATCCATAATTTTGCCTGTTCATACTCTTTTTTTTTTTTTTAGGTTGATTTTTTTTTTTTCTCCCAGTAATAATAAAATATCCTGGTAGGCCCATTGAAGAATACCAGTCAGCCATCTTCCAACTACAATCTGGTATTAATAAAACAACAAACAACAAAACAACCTTCATTTATCAGTAGAAAAACTCTAGAACTTCCAGAAAAAGAAAGAAAACAGAGGATATGTAAATTCAAGGACAGTATCCAATATTCAAAATCTTGGACAAATAGCAGATATTTATAGGAATATACATATAAGAGATTTGCTATTCTTGAAATCTATAAGAGTAGAGAGAGAATCAGGAAGCATATGGAGGAAAATGGAGGAAAATAGGAGCATGGAGCAGTTGAGGTCTGTGGGATCAGTGGGAAAAGCAGCTCTAGTTAGAAGCAATGCCAGACACAGGGAATGACCTTCAGTAGTTAGTCACCCAGTCAGTAAATTAGTCAGTCAATATATGTACCAACAGATATGAAGAGATTGTGCAAAAATCAAATCTCCAACCTGGAATTGCACAGGCCTGTTTTGGAAAATTGAGCTGGAATTAAATATCAACATTTTTTGAAAGATTAGCATAATATATATCCTTTTCCGCCTTCAATGTACATGTTTGGAAACCAGTAACCATATGTTTGCATCTTCAAAGAACATGACTTTAAGGTATGTGTGCTTGAGAGAATGGGAACAGACTAGAGCAGGGAGAGAGGGAGAGAGAGAGAGGAAGAGAAATGGGGAGAGACAGAATAGTTCTAACCCATCTTTTACAAAGTCTCATCACATGTAACACAACAAAAAGACCATAAAAATAAATGATTGCTTATATTAATAGGAAGCCACTGTTCACTTCTACTTGTTCATATAGCCAAACATAATCATGTCCCTGAATCACAAGGATTTAAAAATCCTAGAATTAAAAAATGAAACATCCCTGAATTTGTTTTCCAGGAAAAACACTCAATGATATTTAATGAAATAGAGACAGTTAAAAGTAAAACAGTGATTTATCAAGCAAAAATAAGTACATTGAATAAGGACCTGGAAGAAAAAGAACAGGAAAGGAATATTTTTAATCAGATACTTGAAAATTTGAAGTAAGTACTTAAATTGCATTAAAATAGTAAATGTTTATTATTTATGAAAGATAAAATGTCCATATCTAAAATGATCCATATTTTCTATCATAGTTCAATGTGCTATTTGACAGTTTGGTTTTAAAAACAGAATCATAAATTGCTTTTATTTTCCATTGCCCCCCTAGGTTTATTTTAATTTGATTAACTAGGAATGCTTCTCTTTTTTCAAGTATAAGAACTTTTTTCTTACAAAATTAATAAACCCCATGAATTTTAGTATTTCTCATTTACATGACATGGATAATAATATGTCGATTTTCACTCAAACTTTTATGATAAGTTTTGAGGTGAGAGTTTAGAAATAGATGTTCTACCAAACCTCATGTAATTTATTCAAAAGCCTCTTATCCAGTCTCCTCATTAGTCAGGGCCATCTGTGACAAGGATTGATAAAGCCTTTCTCTTGAAGAATCATCATGCCCTTAGAACCTTGGTGTATCTATAAACTCTCACTTAGAACTAAAATATTCTTCATTTTCTCCTCTTTATTCTTAATTCTTATTGTGTAATACATAAAGAACAGGGATTGGAGGGCTATTGAAGGAATATGCATTGGTCACATTTAGGAATTATCCTCAGATTTAAATATAGAAGGCTAATACAGCATTAGTAAAATCATACCACTCAAGGGATAGAGTCTCAGAAAAACACTTATGCACAGCCTAATACCATATACCTTAACGTATTCAAGTCAATGCTCTCAACAAGGAATTGTTTAGCTATTACTGTAGGGTAAAAACTTATTTTCCAAACAATCATATAGCTTTCTCTGAAAAAGACTAAATCATATCCAGTATATCAATCATGTAAGAAAGCAAGGAAACATGTGGTATACTTGGAAAGAGATTTATCTACAATGTTTATTATCTGTAAGAATATTTTGGGGCTCAACGGTATAAGCCTAAAATTATATAATTCACATTAACTTTACAAAGATCTAATTCATGAGCTGGAGATGTTTTTTCTTCAGGATTTTTACCATTTTAATCCTAACATTTTCTTCCATCCTGTGGCTAGATTATATTGTCCTTGAGACAAGAGCGGTCATCATGTCCCAGGGAATTAATTCCCTCTCTAAGCCTGACAACATCTGCCTTTCTACAGGAAAAAGAGAGAAAGAAGAGATGGCACTGTGGTATTGCTTACAATACTAACAGAGATAATGTCAAGTAATATTTAAAGCTGCCATTGATAATCTTCCTAATGTGCCAGGCACTTTGCAGGAAACCTGTGTACCTTATTGCACCCAGTTCTTACAACAAATTCTTAAATTTTGTTATAACATTCCCATACTATTGCTGAGTAAACAGAAGCTGAAGGAAATTAAGTAATTGCCTTAAGATTGCACAGATAACTAGTGGTGGAGCTAACTCCAGATTAAATCTATCCTGTTCCAAAGTGTGTTGCTTCAACTGTGTATACTGAGCCCCTAACCCAGGACTGGAAAGGAAGATTATTGCAGATAATCAAGCACAGTACATATATGGTCATGTACTAAAAAACAATGTTTTAGTCAGTGACTGACCCCATATGCAACAGTAGTTTCATAAGGTTATAATGGAGCTGAAAAATCCCTATTGCCTAGGGACATCATAGCCATCACTAATGTCTAGCAACACATTACTCATGTGTTTTTGGTGAGGCTGGTGTAAACAAACCTACTGTGTTGCCAGTCATATAACAGTGTAGCACATACAGTTATGGACAGCACATATACTTGATAATGAAACTAAATGGCCATGTTACTAGTTTATGGATTACGTATAGCATACTTTTAATAGTTATTTTAGAGTGTACTCTCTCTACTTAAAAAGGTTTGCTGTGAAAAAGGTTGCAGTCTTGCCTGTCAGCAGCCTCATACATCTTATGTTCACCACCTCTCTTATCATATTCTCTTGTGCTTGATGTAACCTCCTGTGACGCACTGGACAGGTTGTAGCAGCAGCAGGCTACACCGCCTGGCCTAGATGTGTAGTAGGCTATACCATCTCCCTTTGTGTAAGTGCATGATATGACGTTCACGCATTGACAGTATCAACATCACCTAATGACACATTTCTCAGAGCATATCACATTGTTAAGTGACACATAACTGTCTTAGGAATAAGCTGTTGGTGTTTTCAATAGGTGACCATGTCAAGTTCATCATTATTTATTAAGAACCCAAAGTGTGCCTAGTGCCAAGCACCAAGAAGAACAAAGTAATATCAAGTGGGAAAGTGTATCTTTATGTGTCTGGGGATATTTTTACACAGGCAAATCTTGCATATTCAAAAGAATTGAAATATGTTCATAAAAATAATAGTTATTGGCTCTCATTACATTTTTACAACTGTTTCTTAACTATAAAGTGAAAGGATCCAAACCCAGGCATACAGGACTTAAGTGTTTGTCCTTTTTTTTACTACAAGAAAGGAAACACTATTTTCATGAATACATATACATATAAAAATATATAGTGTACATAATACAAATAAAATTAATACAATTCAATAGTGAAACAACCTAATATTAAAATACTCAGTTTAGAGAATAAAGTATATGAGTGATGTTTGCTGGGAGCAAGTATGAGAGTTTTGTCTTTGGTCATACCCACTCCTCCCTGTGTGAATTTCATTGGCTCCCTATGCTTCAAAATGTTAATATTAGGGAATACTTACATATGACATTACATAAGAATTTGGGATGTTATATATATAAATGATAAAGTGAAAAAAGACAGGGCAAGACAGATGAAAAGAAAGGACTTTTTTCCATTTAGCAGGAGAGGCTCACATGTAAAAATGTGAATAGTCGTGGTTTCAAATTTACTGATAACAGTTATAGTGGAGAGAAAAAAATGAGTACTTTACTGCTGGGCTGCTGAATCAAACAGAGCCAGACAGAACTGGATTTGAATTTTCTGTCATTCACTAATTAGCTCACACAAGCTAATTATGCTGAAGTTTAAGTTCCTCATCTGTAAATTGCTGTAATAATTATTCTTCCATAGAGTTCTGGTTGTATTAAATGAGATATTACATTCAAAACACTTTAACATTTTAGCCCCTCAAAAATTTTAGTCCTGCTGTCTTTGTAGCTAACTGTGCAAATGATTCAATTTTCTATACCAGTAGAGATGAAAACGGATGTGGGTAACAAGACTGTGCTGGACTTTTGCACCTCTGCTTATTCTGGATTCTGGGTTGCTTATCAACTCTAGGAACTATTTCTAAAGCATATTTATTTTTGCACTATTGTTTTAACCACTTTTAGATGCTTATTCTACTACTATTTTTTACATTACTACTGATTTCAGTGTAAAAATTATTTTACCTCTTTGTCAAGATCTACCTAGTTGCTTATGACAAAATACACACAGACGTGTACATGCATGTATGCATGCACACACTCACACAAAGACATCTGCACACCAGCTTAACCAATAAAAAATGAATCATCTTATGTAACAGGAGATTATGGGTAAGGTAAGCTGCAGGGTTAGTTGATTCAGCAGCTCAACACTAGATACTCATTTTTTCTCTCACCGGTAAACTTTTGCCAGCAAATTTGAAAATATGACTCCTTGTTTACATTTAGTGGTTGTGAGCCTCTTTTACATGGAATCAGGTCCTTGCCTTGCATCGTATTGGGCTATCCTAATATGTATACTTACTCCTGGATAATTAGCCACAGGGCTGGTTGGGTTAATCTAATCAGAATGTGTTTTAGGGTTTACATGCTGCATGGAGATTCTTTTGGAATGCCAACAAAACAGAGGCATGGTGGGTCAACATCCGAGAGAATCCACTGCATTTCCACAGAGATTTTCTGGCACCTGGATCACTTAGAAGTAGCTCTAAAGAGGTCATAGAAGGGAGGAGAAGTTTTCCAAAGCCCTCCAGTTCTAAGATTTTTTAATATTGGATCTTTAAAAATGTATCAAGTATATTTTAGAAAATAAAGTATAAATTGATTAGTAGTGATTGCAATTCTTTCTTAATAGGGAGCAATTTTTAACTATAAGATATAAAAAGGAACATTTACAAGCTGTTTATGATCATCTCATAAGTGAGAAGAAAGCCTGTGAAGAGAGGATCTCTGAGGAAGAACAGAGATACCGAACTCTCGTTACCATGAGGCAGAAAACTCTGGCAGATGTTAAAGTGAGTATTATTTTTTGACTGTTTTAGAAGGAAATATAGGGATAACCAAAATAACAGATAGTTTTAGGCATTCATTTTTCATCCTGAAGTAGCAAATATGTTTAAATTTTAAAAATAAAGCTGTTAGCATAATAAACATATAACTTTTCCTTTTAAGTAATTATAATATATTCAAACAACATATTTTATTTTTCAATGCACTTTATGTGCACCCTAATTTTGTCATTGTATTTTATTTTATTTGGAAGACTACCGATTTAAAAGTATAGGAGGAGTGGACGGATTAAGCAAGAAAGAAAAAATACTCCTGGACATGGACAATAATGTGGTGATTGCAGGGGAGAGGGAGAATAAGAGAACTAAATGGTAATGGAAAAGTACAATAAAAAATTTAAAATGAAGAAAAGAAATTATACAAATAAACACCAAAAAAAACCAGACAACAACAAACAATCCAATTTAAAAAGTGGACAGAGGACCTGAATAGATACTTCTCCAAAGAGGACATGCAGACGGACAGCAGACATATGAAAAGATGTCAATGTCATTAATCATTAGAGATATGCAAATTTAAACTATAATGAGATATCACCTCACTCCTGTCAGAATGGCCATCATCAATAAATTAACAAACAAAAAGTGTTGGTGAGGATGTGGAGAAAGGGAATCCTCACATACTGTTGGTGAGATTACAAATTCATGCAGCCACTGTGTAAAACAGTATGGAGGTTCCTTAAAAAATTAAAAATAGAACCACCTTAAGGTCCAGCAATTCCACTTCTGGGTATTTATCTGAATAATCCAAAACACTAATTTGAAAACATATATGGACCCCTGTGTTCACTGCAGTTGTATTTACAACAGCCAAAATATGGAAACAACCTCAGCACCTATCAATAGATGATTGGATAAAGAAGATGTGGTACATATATAAATGGAGTATTAATCAGGTATAGAAAGAACAAAATCTTACTGTCTGAGACACGTGGATGAACCTAGTGGGTATTAAACCGAGTGAAATAAGACAGAGAAAGATAAATACCATATGATTTCACTTATATGCAGAATCTAAAGAACAAAATAAATGAATAAACCAAACAGAAACAGCCCTGGCTGAAGTGGCTCAGTAGATTGAATGCTGACCTGTGAACCAAAGGGTTGCCAGTTTGATTCCCATTCAAGGCACATGGCTGGGTTGCAGGCCGGGTCCCCAGTTGGGGATGCATGAGAAGCATCCACACATTGATGTTTCTCTCCCTCTCTTTCTCCCTCTTTCCCTCTCTCTAAAAATTAATATATAAAATCTTTAAAAAAAAAGAAAGAAACAGCCTTATATTAACAGATACAGAGAATAGACAGATGGTTGTCCAATGAGAGAGGGATTGGGGGGCCCAGTGGAACAGTTGAAAGGATTAAGAACTACAAATTGGTAGTTTAAGAATAGCCAGGAAGGTAAAGTACAGCACAGGAAATATAGTCAATAATATTGTAATAACTATGTATGGTGCCAAGTAGGTACTCGAATTACCAGGGGATCACTTTGTGAATTACATAAATGTCTAACCACTATACTGTACACTTCAAACTAATATAAAATAATATTTAATGTAAACTATAATTTAAAAATTTAAATAAAAAAGTATAGCTTATATTTATTCCAGAGTCATTTTTATATTTTTCATGGGACATGTGAGAATAGTTACATTTTGTTTCTGAATAAACATACTTTGAATGTTTACTTACCAATTGTTTGAAAAATGAGAATATTTTGTGTTCTTTTTCTATAGAAATATTTTGCATATGTTTTAATTGCACTTACTAGTTAGAAACGGAGATCATATGATAAAATATATCTTTTCATAGCTGAATTTTCATTACATTTTATAAAGATATACATATCAAAATTATATATATGACTAAGTGATATAGATGTACTTAAGTAATTCTTATCCTATTTTGCATTTTCACATTTAATTGTAATAATAAATGCTATGTTTTTAAAATGTATTTATGCTACTTATTTTTGAGAATTACTTCTAAAAAGTAAAGAATTCTACTGAATTTTATTAAACCTATTTCCTGCAAAACTTTTAAAGATATTTGTAATATCATAATATACTTTTATCAGCTATTTTTGATCCTGATGTTTATATATTCAATTACTATACATATTTAATATTCTCAATTACTTTTATTTCTATTTCCAAGGACATTGCTAATACATTTGGGATAGATTATTTGGGATAGATATACATTGAATAAACAGGTATGTTAGTGAATGAACATACAGTTTTTATTGCTAGCTCTGGTCTCTCCTGTAAGATAATTATTAATAAAATAGCAATACTTTTATTAATAATAGTGCTAAGTAAACATTCTTCCATTTAAAATGTAGCCATTACATAGAAAAAGGTTGTGTTTTGTTTTGTTGGTCTAAAAATATGAAAATAATTGGTGCCATCTAGTGGCAATAAATGATGCCTCCTCTTGCAGGAGTTAGAACTTTGAAGCTGAATTTCAGAGATGCGATGTATAAATGGCCAGGAAAGCTTAGACTCAAGTGCTCCCTTCAAAACAAGAAGGCTTAAGTTATTTACTGACAAGCATCATTCCCCGCCTCGTATTTTATCACAGCAGTAGAATTAGTTGTTTGAATTCAACCACATTTTCCAATCGTACTGGTGCTGAGAACACAGTGGGATCTCAATAATCATTTATTGACTAGCATTTCAACACTTTAATGGAACAATAATAATTAGTGAAATGGCACAATATGGTCAGCAGGAGAGAGACAAAGAAAAATCCCTGTATAACTAGCCTCTCAGTAATTGAGATTTGTGTATCTTTCCATCCCAAAGCCCATCTCTGTTTCCCATTCTGAAGTGTACCGTGGACACATCACATGCTCTCATGTATTTTTTTTTTTCTTAGCACTAATCTCTATCTGAACTTGTTTTTTTTTTTTTTCATTAATTTTTACTCGTTTACATTTTATTTTCTAAAATACACTTACGATACATTTTTAAAGACACAAAACCCTGCTCTGAGAACAGGAGAGTTTTCTGTCATGGTCTCTGTATCCTAAAAGCTGAGAACTAAACCTGGTACAAAGGAGGCACTCAATCAATACTCATCGAATAACTTAATGAATAAATGGCTGAACATATTCTTATTTGGTGATTTTGCTGTCAACATGCATGCTAAAAGCAGCAGCATGTCAGAGATACTTTGGTACTGCACCAGCCTGGTACTGCAGCGAGTCCTCATGCAGTGCAGAAGCTGCCTCTCGCATTCACTCTCTCTTCATGATAATACGTGAGAAATTTACTGTCCAGTCTGTTCTGCCTAGGTGACAATGGTTAAATTGTCTATTGCTTTCTCGCAATTAAAGGACTCTTCTAAATATTTCAGTAATGCTCCTCAAATAACCTTGAATTCATATGAAATTATCTCTTATCAGTGCTTGGTTAGCTGTTTGTTATGCATTCATCTTATGTAATCAGAAGCATGGAGTTTGAACATGCACAGTTTAGAGATTAATGTGTCTCATCGTTAGTGACACTGTTTGTGATTAGGATCAGTTATCAGTATTAAAGACTAGAAAGACAAAGTGATCCTTCATAGAAAATCTATTCTCACCCCTGTTTAAAAATTGAATGAGATAAAAATTTGTAAATATGTATGTAATGTAAATAATTGCCATAGAGAAATGTCTTTTTTAAATAATTTTATTTTATTGATTGATTTCAGAGAGAGAGAGAGAGATTGACTTGTTCCACTTACTTACGCATTCATTGGTTGATTATCATATGTGCCCTGACCATGGATCAAACCCACAACCTTGGCATGTCAGGACAGTGCTCTAACCAATTGAGCTACCTGGCCAGGGCCAAAGAAACAAGTCTTATTAGGCATCATTATATATATTATATTATTGTCCTGGGAGTGTCCCCTCTGGGCTCAAGAATTGATCATAATTATGGATCATCTGAAGGAAATGTTTAATACAAGACTTTATAAAAGCCACAATGGAATTAATTGAGGACTGAGAAGACACACCACAGAATTAGAAATATATATAGCTAATAAAATTGTTTAAGAAAAAATATACACAAACTTTAGATAACATATAATGTGGTTCTGGAATTAACTGTGGTCTTTTTCAGTAGACAATTAATGTCAGATATCTTTAAATGACAGATTATTTTAATGTCATGGAATTTTTCCTACCTATAATTTGTAAATGCAATTACTTAATATTAAGTGTGGCACCTAAATATATTAAGCAAAATACTAACAGATATGAAGGGAGAAAGAGTTCACAATACAATAATAGTAGGGGACCTCAATAGCTCAGTTTCAACAGTGGATAAATCATCTAGACAGGAAATCAATATGGAGACATTGACTTGAACTACACATTAGAACAAAACAGATATGTATAGAATATTCCATCCAACAGCAGAAGAAGACACATCCTGCTTAAGCACACACAGAATATTCACCAGAATACACATATATTAGGTCACAAAACAGGCCTTAACAAATTTAAGGTGATAGAAATTATACCATGTATCTTCCAACCACAACTGTATGAAACTAAAAATTAATTGCAGGATGTAAGTAGAAAATCCTCAAATATGTGGAACTCACACTCCCAGCCAACAAATGTAGAGTCTGCAGAGCCCAGCCCTAGTAGTCAACAAGCTGAATTAAAAACAAATGCTGAGAGATAATAATTTAACAACTGTAAACTCAGATTCTGTCTTCAGATATTCTCTACCACTTTTCTATAAAGCTTTCATGAGCTCCCATGGCTTCAACTGACAATACAGTGGCTGACTCACCAATCTTCTCCTTCATTTCCACTCCTCCCAAACTCTCTGTTTCCTGGTGGATTATTAGGTATATACTTGTTTCCACTTATATGGTCTCCATCATGCCCCCCAAATCTTCTTCTAACAAAGCCAGTCATCAGATAATTTTATCATAAATGCCACCATAATTTTTCCAGGCATCTAGTAACATACCACATTATATATTCTGCTTTTATTTGTATATCACACTCAATTTGACATCAGTCTCTGTTAAGTCTATAATCCTCATTCACCCTCACCAGCTCTCTTTAATTACAAAAGCACTTTATTATAACATATTTGCAAGTTGTACTTTCATTTAAAGTCAATTAATCCTACATAGTGCTGTCCTGATTGATTTTTCTACAGCCTTTCTCTAACCATATTGCGCTCATTGAAAATTCTTTGTCTCCTATCTCTACAAATTATGTGTAAACTTTTCCATTGGGTCTTCATGATACATCTCAAACCTATGTTCTCAACTTTATCTCACTGTTTATCTGCATTACTAATATAAGAGCACATTTGGATGGAGATTTGAAACAACGATATAACACAAGTAGAATTTTTGCACTTTATATTATTAAAATCAATAAAATAAAACCAAATTAGCTAATATACCAAAAAAAAAATGACAAAAGTAGAAAGGTAATATCAACACAGAAAGCATTAGGATGATAGGAGCAAGAACCAATAAAACTATCATATAAATTAATTAAATTAGTATATCAGAATGGATTGAAAAAAATCATCCTAATTATTGTTCTGTAAGGGTTAAAAAGGCACATTTAAAAGAAGAGTCAGAATAGTTGATGATAAAATATAAAATTAGGTTAGTCTAACAAAAAGAGCAGGAGAGAATTGTCATTACATGAAAAAATATTATCACCAAAATGATAATTCAGTAATTATGAATCTGTATGCACTGAAAACATGACCTATAAATATATAAAGCAAAATCTACAATTACTTCATGTAAGAAATTTCACATACTGCCAATTGACTATGACTTTCAGTTAGACTGAAACATAGGAACTTACATGACATGAAAAGTGTAATCTGGTTGAACTAAACATTTATTTCTATATAAATTATCTATGGCACATAAGTTATAGTAATATGTGCTAATCTTATGCAAATTAAATAAAAATCATTTTACATAAGTTTATTCAAGTAAAGTATAATTAATAAATAAAGTTATATATATATATTTAAAATGTACAATGTGATGATTGGATATGGGTATACAGTTATCTTTTTTTGGTGTGTATATGGTAAGAATGCTTAGAAAGTCATTCATCTTAAAACTGACCAGCATCTCTCCTTTTCTCCCACCCCTCTGCCCCTTGGTAACTACCATTTTACTCTTCCAGTGAGTTAACTTTTTTTTACAGATTTCATAAATAAGTGAAATTGTTCAGTATTTGTCTATCTCTGTCTGGCTTATTTCATTTAGCATAATGTCCTCTAGGTTCATCTATTCTCTTGAAAATGGCTGGATTTCCTTCTTTCTCATGGCTGAATAGTATTCATATTCATATATTAATACATATATTTTTATATTTATCTATTCATCCATTGACAGACACTTAGGATGTTTCCATGGGTTGGGTATTAATGCTGCAATAAACACAAGAATGTACATATCTCCTTGGAATACTGATTTTATTCCATCCAGATTTACACCTAGAAGTAGGATTGCTGGATCATATGATATTTCTAATTTTTTGAAGAATCTCCATACTGTCTTTCATAATGGTTATACCAATTTACATTCACACCAACAGTGTACAAGGGTTGTCTTTTCTCTACATCCTCACCAACACTTATCACTTGTCTTTTTAATATAGGTCATTCTAACAGGTGTGAGATGATTGATATCTAGTTGTTTTGACTTGTATTTTCTTGATGATTAGTGATGTTGAGCACCCTTTTATTTATTTGTTGACCATATTTATATCTTCTTTGTAGATCTTCTTTGTAAAAATGTCTATTTAGTTTCTATGTGAATTTTCAATGGAATTATTTCTGGGTTTGTGTGGTTTTTTGCTACTGAATTAAATGAGCTACTTATATATTTTGGCTACTTACACCTTATCGGGTATATGGTTTGCAAATATTTTCTCCTATTTGGTAGGCTGTCTTTCAATTTATTTCTTTTGTTATGCAGAAGCTTTTTAGTTGGATATAGTTATACTTATGCATTTTTACATTTGTTTCATGTGCTTTTTGTGTCATATGGAAAAATCATTCCAAGACCAATGTCAAGGATATTTTTTCTATGTTTTCTTCCAGGAGTTTTACAATTATAGGTCTTACATTTAAGACTAATCTACTTCAATTTAATTTTCATGAGTGGTATAAAATAAGAGTCTTGTTTCACTTTTTTGCATCTGGCTATTAGATACTATTTTACTTCTTCCTATCCTACTCGGATACTTTTTTCCTCCCTTGCCTAATTGCTCTGCCTGGGATTTTCAGTACTATATTAAATAAAGTGGCATCTTGTTCTTCAAATTAGGAAACACTTCCAGCTTTTCATCACTGAGAATGATAGCTGTGTGCTTATTATATAGTAACACCTCAGAAATATTGCAGGTTCTGTTCCAGACCACTGCAGTAAAGCAAAATCAGAATAAAGTGAGTCACACACATTTTTTTTTGGTTCACAGTGCATATAAGTTACTTTTACACTATACTGTAGTATGTTATGTGCAGTAGCATTATGTTCTAAAAAACAATGTACATTCTTTAATTAAAAAATTAATTTATCATGAAAGAATGCACTCATCTGAGCTTGTTGGAAAGATGGCACCAATACAATTTTTTGATGCAGAGTTGTCATAAACCTTCAATTTGTAAAGATACAATATCTATGATGCACAATAAAATGAGGTGTGCCTGTATATACTTTTTATTTTGTTGAGGTACATTTCTTCTATACCTAGTATGTTAAAATTTTTTTTATCATAAATAGATGTTGAATTTTGTCTAATGCTTTTTCTACATATATTGAGATGATATGATTTTCATTATTTTTTATAATCCTTTTTATTTCTATGGTATCAGTTGTAATGTTTTCTCTTTCATTTTTGATATTATTTGACTCATCTCTCTTTTTTCTTATTCTAGCTAATGATATGTCAATTCTGTTTATCTTTTCAATAAACCAGCTTTTAGTATTGATCTTTTTTATTACTTTTCTGGCCTATATTTCATTTATTTCTGCTCTGATGTCTATTATTTCCCTTCTTCTAACTTTGGGCTTACTTTGTCCTTCTTTTTCTAGTTCCTTGAGGTGTAGAGTTAGGTTATTCATTTGAGATCTTCATTGATTGCTTCTTGTATGTGCCCTAACCAGAGATTGAACCCACAACCTTGGCATATTAGACCAATGCTCTAACCAACTGGGCTACCTTTCCAGGGTCTCTATCATTCTGTTTTATTTCAATATCTATCTGGATGACCTGTACAATATTTTAGTCTAAGAGTCTATGCACTTATTCAAATGTAGTTAACTTCAATTCCATGTTCCCATACCTATAGACATTCTTCTCATTCTGTCATCATCTAGAATGGAACCAGAGCTGAATTTTTAAACTCCCATATGAATCTTAAATTGGCCATTAATAGAGTATTAGTGACAGAAAAAGTAGTAGCAGTAAATTAGTAAAGGCTGAAGATTAAATATAATGGTGAAAGGAGCAAGAGCATTGAGGAAAATTAGAGAAGACAGCTTTATTATACTCTTTCAATAGCTTTGGAATTAAAGGAATTTATTTATATATTTCTATTCATTTGCTTGCAAATCACAAACCCCATGTATATTTTACAGAAAAGGGGAAAGAGACAAGATTGAGGGAGAGATTGTGTTATATGTCATATTATACAGCTTTGCTTAAATATTTGGTTCCCGTTCCAAATGATGATGTCCTTAAGGTGAAGAAGAATACCTCACTTATGTGAGTATTTCCAGTCTATCACAATGTCTAGAACTTAATAAGTACTCAACATTTGCTGAATTGAAGTCCAAATGAAGTGATGTGACTCCTAAAATAATAAGTAAAAGAATGAGATTTATGTTTTAATTTTCTTTGGCAAGGATAAAGGAAATTATTCCTCATTCATTCATGTATCCATTTCTTCATTCATTTTGAAGTCTGGGTGAAATTCTAAGCATATTAAATGGAAGGTAACACCTGCTCTTAATTAGCTTCACTGAGCAATGGTGAAGAAACAGGTACAAGTTAAAATAGGTGCAGCAACTGTTTTTATTGAATTAAACACAGAATTCTATGGAACCCAGGAAAAAGAGCTTAAAGGAAATTTGAGAAAGATTGCTAAGGTGATAGTAACATAACTATGTCTTGGAGGGCAAGAGTAAGTTACTCAGGAAAGAATACTTGAAGTAATGAAAACAATGGGCAAAAATGCATCAGGCTTCAAAAATTAGCATTGCTTAGGGAACTGCAGGTAGTTTATCATGTTGGGAGATTGGATGCAGGGGAAAAGACCTTACATTCAGGTGGGAGCCACAGCATGATGGCTCTGAATGCCACAGTAAAGAGTTTAGGTTTTGGGTCATGAATAATTGATCAAAAGAGTAACAAAGCTACCACAGCAGCTAAGGAAGATCCATGAATATTAGCAGAGATTTCTACTGGTTTGCTGTAGCACAGTAGTGTGGTGCTAATGGGCCAAAGTGGACTGAGACATTGATCCCATCAGAATGTAAGGCCTAGGTGGCTGAAACTGGGTTCGGAAGACTCTGCCATTAAAGAGTGTTGCCCCTTTATCCAAGGATAGGGAAGTAAATATTTCTTGGCTAGATGGTAAGAAAAATTATTCAAGTATATACCAGGTTTTTTACCTTTGACAATAGGATGATTATTGGTGTCAGCATCCAAAAATAGAGAGTATGGGCTGGAGAATAGGTTTGAAACTGGATTCATCAAATTTGAGATATTTTAAAAGGAGCTACTTGGAGTCCAGTGGCAAATGAATTAAGAATCTCGAACTGAAGAAACAAGAGTTTGAATGAAGATATGGTGGTGGAAACTATGAGCATATACATTGCACAGAGGCTTCAGAGTTTTTAAATAAGTACTGGAAAGATTGAGAAGAAAGATCAAGACACAGTCCTTGTTGGGTGATTATGATATGGAAAAGGTCGCAAGAATAGAGGAAGCAAAATGCACAGAGGGTATAGTCAGAGAGTGATATACATGTTTAAAAATTCAGCCATGGTGCCATTCTAGGCGATGACAGAATGAAAAAGGTGTCCATGGGTGCAAATTGGTAATGGGACATGGAATTGAAGTTAACTCGATTTGAATAAATTAGTAGACTCTAAGATGAAAATGGTGGACAGGTCATCCAGATAGATATTGAAATAAAACAGAGTGATGATGGCCCTGGCCAGGTAGCTCAGCTGGTTCGAGTATAAGCCCAATACACCAAGGTCCGCTGGTCAGGGCACATACAAGAAGCAACCAATGAATACATAAATAAGTGGGACAACAAATCAATATTTCTATCTCTCTCTCTTTCTCAAAATTAATTTTGCAAAAAGCAGAATGTGGTGGAACATGGCATAGACAAGAAGAGAAGATTGAGTCCCATGGACCAAAGTTTTTCTTTAGTGTAGAAAAATGACCAGGAAATCATCAAATGACAGTTCAATAGGGTGAGAGAAGGTAGAGGATTATATTCTTTAGTCAACATAGGAGTATTTTTACTTAGGTGTGGAGGAATGATGGTTTAGAATCAATTACAGAAAACTAGGATTATGCTAACTGCAACTAGATCCTCTAATATGTCTAAGATGTGGGGTCTCGAGAAATGAATATTCTTTATTTCAGGCCAAGATTTAGTTAATGCAAATGGTTTTACCCAATATTGTGTAATTAGAATAAGATGAGCTCTGAGCTTGTTTAGCAATGAATAGCCAGCCCTTCCAGATTTCACATTGGAAAGGTTTAGGATGGGATAGTGGTTCAGTCCAATTAATAAGTATATACTGAATTCCCACTACATAAAATACACTGTTTTAGCTGCTGAGAATTAAGCTTGAGAAGCATACCAGCCTCACAGAAGAGAGAGAATCATAGCATTATTTTAATAAGTTTTGTGAACCAGAAACGAATCAAAGGAAGAGAGACTGCTAAAATACAACTTGAAAATATTGTCAGATTTCTTGTATTTATAAAAAAATTTTTTTTAAAATAAATTAATGTGGGTTTTTAAAAATAATTTGTTTGTTTATTTATTTATTTATTTATTTTATTTGTAGAGAGAGGGGAAAGGAGAAAGAAAGGGAGAGAAACATCACTGTGTGGTTGCCTCTCACTCATGCCCCCAACTGGAGACCTGACTTGCAACCTAGTCACGTGCCCTGACTGGGAATCAAACCAGCGACACTTGGCTCGCAGGCCAACGTTCAATCCACTGAGCCACAGCAGCCAGGGCTTTAAAAACAATTTTTTTAAAGAAACAGTGAATTACTGAGACCACCAAGACTTGATATAGTATTGCTTCACCTATATACTATTAATAAAGGCATCAACAGCTTTATATATCTTATAAATTATTATAAATGCATACTATTATATTAGTGTCTATAATCAAGAACAATCGCATAAAGAGACTAAGCATTGCTGAATAGGATAACACATTATCGTTTTTATTTTGGTTACACATATAATTAAAAACCCGTCAGCTGTCCATCTTCCTTTAAATGGTAGGAATTTTACTTCAGTTGTTATCTTCAGGAAGGTCACCTTATCTTGCATTCAGAAAAAGTGAATTTAATGTTGCATAAATGAGATATTTACAGGGTTATAATGTTCCAAAGCATAGATATTAGCATAAAGTGCTCTACCACAACCAGGAAGTTGTTTTTAGCTACTAAGCATTGCTAGTTTGTTTCTCAAAGGTTTTCAGGAGAAATAGAGATAGAAAGTGAGACATGAGAGAGAGGGAGAGGGAGAGGGAGAGGGCAAAGGAGAGAGAAACAGACAGACAGACACTAGCTATCACTTTAATGAGTTATCAGTAGCTTTCTGTATTAAGTATCAGCACCATGAACACCCTTTTGAACAGGATTTTTGAATCTGACCCTGATGTTCTGACGAATATCACAAATGTGACTTGCATAGTGTCCTGTGGGGAGCACTGTTAACATTGCTGAAATAGCACCCCCACTGTCTGATTTATTTGCTTATAGAGAACATGTATACCTGACCTCCTAAGGGAGCTGCATATCTCAAATTTGGGTGCCGTGATAATAATAGCAGTTTGAGAGAAAATGAAATAGGCTATAAAGAAAAAGGAAATGGAATATATAAACTATTGTGGTGTCATGTTCATTTTCAGTACTATATAAAATAATGAAAATGTCTTCCCATAACCTTTGTTGATTTTTATAATGCAAAACACACTTTATGGGAAAAAAAACAATGAATAAAAAAAGCAAAAAGAATTAGTAAAAATGTTTTTAGCCTTTGACTCAAATTTTTGCATTGTTTTTCTTAAATTTAGATGAGACTTTAATTCTTAAATAGAACAGCTTTAAGATAAAGTATGTAAATTTTTATATTTGGCAACTTTAAGTTGCTCTTTCAGGGTTCAAGTAGAAGGATTATCTTGATAAAGCACACCAGTGTGGTAGGCAGCAAAGGTTTTATTTTTCTAATTTTACAGTTGCAGTTGGGGAACTTAAACTTGGAGACATTAAATAAGACTTTCCCATAATCACTCAGTTTTAAAGTTGCACATCCAGGATTAAAATGGGTACCTTTTCTATTACTCTCTCCACCCCAAAGCCCTCTGTAAACAGCAAAGCTGTAAGATATTATTACTACTTGTTGCAGTACCAGGTGGCCTTGACGGTGGTCATTATTCTTTGTTTTCTAGGATTAATCAAGGGAAATGAAAGCCCTATTGGGCTGACAATAACTTATTGTAACTGTGTGTCCTTTTGAAATTAAAAGGTAGACAGAATATAGCATATCAAGCCTTTCTCAAAATGTTTATTAGTAAATGAGTCTTCTGTTCATTAGGAACTCTTGGCTCAGGCATACAGAATAAGTATCTCTCAGTTTCAGCCTGTTCCTGATATAGCATCATAACTACCATTTGTGTGATGGGTGCCAGGCAGGTTGTATATGCTGGGGCCAGAATATTGTAGAAGTGATGAGGTAGCAGAGTATAGTACTACAATTTGCACCTGTAATTAAAAGACATTTGTGTGCTCAACTTTTGATATCTTGACATGTGGCGGCACTGTACCTTTAATGCAACAAACTGCACAGAGGACACAGTCCCCACAGACTACCCTCACTTCAGGTGCCAGCCACAAGCGTGGTGGTGCTCAGGACCACCCTCTCTTCAGAGTACCTGGCTACAAACTTGGGGGTTCCCACAACCACCCTCAGGGACACTCACTTTTTAGAAAGCTCACAGAACTCAGAAAAGCACATGTCTTAGTCCATTCATGATGCAATAACACAATACCACAGACTGGGCAGCTTAGAAACAACAGACATTTATTTCCCGCAGTTCTGGAGGCTGGAAGTCCAATACCAATGTGCTAAAATGGTCAGGCAAGGGATCTTACCCAAGTTCCAGACTTATCGTTGTATCTTTATGTGGGGCTAGGGGTCTCACTGAAGCCTCTTTAATAAAGCACTAGGTTTCCACCCTCATGACTCAAGCATTTCACAAGGTCTCCAGCTACTGGTATCATCTTTGAGGGCTAGGATTCCAAGTATCAACATACAGATATTTATTTCATTATATTTTCCCTGACCATAGCATTTTAGCTTGTCTGTATTTCATTTTATTTGCTCTTATCTCATTCTGTGAAATAGTTCAGAAGTATAGGTACTGAGGTATATATATTTATATATTTGTATATAACAAATATTTGAAGGCTAGAAATTAAAATTTTGCATTCTCTGTGCATGTGAAACCTCTTCAATTATTATTTATTAAAACTCTAACCACCAACTGAAGTTTCCAATAATATCAGAAAGGAAAATGTATCTGTAATATTATTTATTTTTGTACTCTGCATTAAATTCACTGAATGTTGAGAAAAGACTTACATTGGATGCTCTGAGCCTAAATCTCTTAGTGTAAAACACAGACAGCAAATTATTCTTGTAATACTTGACAATGAATTCAAAGTTTAAAGAAATTATCACCAATAACTAATAAAATGTATTTTTTAAAGAATGAAATTTCCTAAACAAACATTTTAAATAAACATTTGTTTAGCCTCTCATATGAAATAGTACTGTGTAACTTAGATACAGATCCTGATTCCAATGAATGCACCATCCTTTGGGGAAGGCTTTCATGAAAGTACACAATTTAGTAAATTTAGTAATACTAAATTTATTGCTATTGTAATTTTCCTTTCTACTTTTTTTTTTGAAACTTCACTTGGTGGTTGGATTATGAAAGCATCCAACAAAATTTGGGGACATCAGTGAAAGAAGGAATTCTGGAGGAGGTGACACTTAAGGTGATTTCTTAGAGATGTACTAAAAGTAGCCAAGCATAGAGGAACATAAGCAAAATAATGGTATATTCATATGTAAGCTTTAGAATTATACCATGCCCATAATAATCATGCCTGAAATGATTGGATAGTATGTTTTAAGAGATTGAAATAATCTGGAGGACATGAGAAGACACTTGCTGAGTGAGGGGAAAAGTGCATTTGGGTAGAAGGACTGACTATATTGCTGAACTGTTATGGTACCAATGAAAGTAGTGAAAGAAATAACCAAGAACAAGAAAAAATATTTTAAAAATGAAAGGAAGGCAACTCTGAGGTTCCAGCTGATGTTTAAGAGTAGGTATTTACAGGGAACACCACTTTGCAGGTATGAAGAATGCTCTCCCATGTGACAGTGGCGCAAGGAGTTTTGTCATTTTTTTCCAAGTTCTAGAATTTTTTGGTAGGGAGTTTGCTTCAAATGTCTACTTACATCCAATTTCTGCTTTGAAAATACACAAGCTTTAAGTTTGGAACACATTTAGAATGTATAAGCTTTCTTCATTGACTGATTTTTGCGAAATAGTTGCACTTAGAAAAAAATAATTATTGAAAATATTTACCCAGAAAACAAGATCAGAAAAAGGAAGCCACAACACATGGAAATTATGAAATTATGTCTATTTATTGTCTTAGAAAATCTCTGTTCAAATTCATCTCTCTCATCTTTCAATTTTTGTATAGCTACAAAGGAATTCATTCTAGATCAATCAGGATTCAGACAGAGAAACAGAGCCTTTGGGAATGAGGGATATATTATAGGAATTCAGCCTTACAAGTAGAAAAAGCTTGGAATTAAAGTTCTGTAAGGTAGAGCTGGAAATTTAGAAAGTAACTAACTGGTCTTCCAAAGCACTGGAGTAGGTGGAAAAGTCTAAACTTCCCTGGAATTCTAAGAAGCCAAGCCAATCCAGCTCTCACTGTAGAACCATAGAAACAGAGCCTGTGGAGAGGTATATGGGAAGCAGTGGCTTCTAAATACAGTATCAGCTACCACTGTGGTCCACAGCCAAGTATCTGTTGGCTGGTCTAGGGCCAGTGGTCAGGAGTATGGTCAAGGTACACAGCAGAGGAGAATAAGCCCACACTTGTATGCACTGGACAACACTGCATCTGTCTGTCACCATATATGACCATGATGACCATTCAAGATGATGGTTACTAGTTCAATTATGCCTTCCAGATCCCATACAAATTCCACAAATCTTTCTCTTTGGCCAACTCAAACTTGAAACTATATAGGGAAGGGGTTTCTGAGAAATGTAGTTCCCAACTTAACCAAGTTTATAACAACATAATTCAGTACAGTCTGTCCCTTGTAAGCTTCATGAGTGATATCTATGTAAACCTTTTAAAAGTATAGTTAAAATACTGTATTGTATACTTGAAATTCGCTAAAAGAGTAGATCTTAAGTGCTCTCACCACACATGCATATACACAAAAGGGTAACTATAAAGTGATGGCTGTGTTGACTGTAGTAATCATTTCAAAATGCATACACATATTACAAATATCACTTTGTACAACCTAAATATATGCAACTTTATTTGTCAGTAATACCTCAATAAAGCTGGACAAAAGTATATTTAACTTCCAAATAAAGTTAATTATAAATAATGCTTCTGATTCCCATCATACAACTATTCCCCATACAATCAAAAACATGACAATAATTTGTCCAAAATAGAGTACACAAAGTCCATATCACTTTGTACATGTCTTGTATGTTTAGCTAGCACTCCCCATGTGCCATCCTCTTACTTCAATACCAGGATAAAATAAAAATACATCTGATATTAAATAGTAAGGGAAATGTATAGGGAAAAAAGAACATATATATATATGTAATATATATATATGATCTGTAATATTTCTATCATAACAAAGAAGAATTAAACATAATAACCATGGTTCTTGAATCTGCAACATGATCATAGCTGGTATTTATAACTTTGTTCTTCTACTGATTCTACTCTTTGCCCTCAGCCAGCACCTCACCTTGTTATGGTTGCTTGTCTGTTGGGATGACCCAGATCTTCAATTCATTAGCCATTTTGCCTGTGTTGGTGGTAATTTTTTTATTTATTTTTATCACAGAATATGGGAATTTTAAGTGATGCCCCAGGAAAACCCTGACATTCCATATATACTCTTTCTTGCTTGCATTGTATAGTAGTTACTCAATATTCCTTTGAGAATCATGATCTGTCATTCCTGCCCATACAGTGTTACGATTCTTTTGTCTGTTCATTCACTGGCTTGAAGATCCCAAAGTGACCAATTTAAAAGAACCTTTACTCTATCCTCTAGAAAATCCTTGATTTTATTTTCACTTCTTAATACTTGGACCACTGTATTAGTTTTCTATTGCTGCTATAACAAACTGTTACAAACTAAGATGCTTAAAATAGCATTCATTACTTCACAGTTGGGTAGAAACATCTGATGGGTTCTGCTGCAATCAAGATGCTGGCAGGATAGTCTTCGATGGAGACTCTGAGAGAAAACCTGCCTCCAATCTCATTCAGTTTTGTAAAGGAATTCACTACCTTGTAATTATAAAACTGAAATCTCTATTAGTTGCTGACTATCGGCTGACCACCTTTAGCAATTACGAGCTTCACTCTGGTCTTTACACATGGCCCTAATCTCAGAATCAGTGGGTCAGATCCTTCTTACCTTTGTAACCTTTGTAACCACTGCCTATTCTGACCTATCTTTACTGCTTTCCTTTTCTGTCTTCTTCTGTTACTTTTAAAATTTAAATGTGATTACTTTGGATTTGCTTGGATAATCCAGGATAATCTCCCTATTTTAAGGAGAGCTGATCAGCATCCTTAATTCCCTTTGCAAAATCATTTTTTCAGCAGTACCTAGTTTAGTGTTTGAATAATCAAAAGATGGGAATCTTGTGGGAACATCTTTAGAATTTTGCCTATCATAGCATTAAATTCTGTACCATATACCAACTGTTGATTTAGAGAATATATGAAATCCTGGAAGGCATCACGCTAAACTGCCTGATGTTCTCACCCAATTGGCATCATACCTGAATTCATCATTTTATTGCCTTTTCTCTGCTAGTTTAGTGCCATTATGACTTCAACATTTTTTCATCCCCACTGTGTTCAAATTATTGATTTTGATAGCATTATTTCCCATTGTTTTCCTGACCTGCCAAAACTAACCACTACAGAGATCTTTACGAATGTTGACATTTCTTTCCCCAGTAGGGAAGAGACTGCCCTGGACTCTCATAGAGAACATAGTTAATGAGTAGATCTCCCTAAGACTTTGGCTACCTTCCTCAGTATTGCAGGAAAGTTATAGAATTTCAACCTCATTTAGTATAGATCAACTGTGGGACCTGACTTTAGTTGACTCATCAAACAAATAGTTTCCTCCATTTGCTCTAGGTAACACTTTGAATTTATAACCTCTCCTTAGTACAACCACATAAAAAAATTCATCCCAATCTAACCTTATTTTCTTATTTCTTGATACAATCCCTTTAGTATACAATATTATATATTTATTCCCCAGGAATTTGTTTATAGAAATTGGCAAAATCTTACAATTCTTTTGATAAATGTGATGCATACTCACAGGTGACACTCTGTAGCTGACTCTTGAGTTATCCCAGAACTTGAGTCTGGCTATAATAAAAGTCTAGAAGCAATGATGTGTGTGTGGGTGGGTCTTAAGGAGGTCAGCAGTCCTCTGAAAAGGATTGATATTAAGAGAGGTCATAAGCCCTGGCTGCTGTGGCTCAGTGGATTGAGCGTCGGCTGCGAGCCAAGTGTCGCTGGTTCGATTCCCAGTCAGGGCACATTACTAGGTTGCACGTCAGGTCCCCAGTTGTGAGTGCGGGTGAGAGGCAACCACACAGTTAATAAAAAAAAAAAAGAGAGGTCATTACCATTTCTACATACAAGAAAGGAGTATCCTCCTTGGATAGGAGAGGAAGGACTTCTATTGACAAAGGAGGCTGCTAGTGAAGATAAGGTAGTTGTCGAGCAGTGGAAAGTAATAACAAGCTGTGACTGTCCATCACTGCCTCTCTCTATCACTGTACCTGCCTGAAGTAGCCTCAGAGTTACGGCCAGTGCTTCACCTCTGCCTTCCAAATCTGTCACCCATGCTTCTTTTGGTCACTTCTAACTGAAGTTATGCAGGGAAGGGGGGGCGGGTTCTTGAAAATAGTTTCCAATTTAATAAAGTTGAAAATAAGGGAAGGTTCAAATTTTAGTCTCTGAGCAATTTTCCTCCTTCATAGACAAGATAGATTCACTTTCTGTCTTGAGAGCTTGCTGAAGAAAAAATAATAATCTCAATACCCCAAGGTGAAGCTAAGCAAGGAAACTCAGGGAGAGGTTTTTATCAAAGAAGCAGCATATGGATCTGTAGACTTTAATATCTCTATGTTCTTGTTTCTGTTATATATTTTAAGCAGATTAGAGCATTATTACTTTTTAAAAATGGCCATGTTTTGGTCACTGCACAGGTGAGAAACTACTCTGTCATATTATTAACACATCTGGACTACAGACAGAGGAGGTGGTCTAGAAATGCTTTTTGCTATATATGACAACTAGGTTGAAATTTAGTGAAATTAATTAAGTGAAAATAAGCTGTCGTTTCAGATTAAAATAGACAGGAAAATATATATTATATATAATATAATGTTATATATATATATTTATATACACATTTCTGCTCTTTTACTTTGTCTAAGGCATTCTTTGGATTGAAGATCATCATAATTCCTATTAGAAGGATAGGATAGCACTAGCATTGTGGCTCAGTAGGTTGGCGCATTGTCCCATAAACCATGAGTTCAGTTCCTGTGTTGTGGGTTCTGTCCCCAATTGGGACATGTACGAGAGATCAGTTTCTCTCTATCATTGATGTTTCTTTCCCTTTCTCTCTCCTTTCCTTCCCCTCTCTCTAAAAACCAATAAGCATACCCTCAGGTGATGTTTAAAAAGTTGAAAAAAAAGATTGAGTGATATGTTATTCCAAACATTTTGAATAGCAAACCAAGGTTTATTATTGTATACATATGAATGTGAGAGTACAAAGCATTTAGAAACAGGCCTCAACTGTAACAGACATATTTAACCCAAACTTAGTACAATACTTGGCATACGTTAGGCAATAAATACACTCTTGTTAGAGGCATGACTGAATAAAAGAAAGATGGAATCATTGTGTAAGTTCAAAGATGAGCTCTATAAACCTAGATTTTGTTGTTCCTGTTGTTTTTGTCATTGTTGGAGGTGGAGGTAGTGCTAGTGCTGGTGGTTTTATTCTTTCAAATTATATTCACTTTCTCCATCCAGCAATAGTCATTCTGGTGAAACATATGGGCAGGAAAATAGAGTAGGGAGCTACTGATCCATAGAGATTTTAGATGATAATTTCCATCTGAGATCTTCCTTAAAATGTATAATATAGAGCCAGCTAAGTTCCCTCTCTCCTTCTTGAGAATATTCAAGATTTCCTTAAACTAAATGGTGGCCAATTCAGGACTTCTTGTACTAAATATATGTAAAGGTTTTTTTTTGTCAGAAAAACTTATAATGACCTTTTCTGTATTTGTTTACTGTGATCTTTGTAGTAATGTTCCCCTTTTGGATTTATTATTTTCAAAAGTTTATATATTTTTAAATTTCTAATGAAGGTGATTTATTTTTCAACAGACTGGCTTACTATTATAGATAATATCAACCAGATAGTAGAAAAATAACTCATTTTGGAGTATAATATTTCGGGGTGCTTTTTTGTTTATTTGTTTGCAAAGATTCAAAGCAATACAATATATTTTTACCCCTAGCTTTTTTCAGCATTTACTCATTTATCATAGAAGGTTCTTATTTTTTCTTTTAAGCAAGACTTTTTCCATCATGATGCTTACTCTGGAAGAGATTGGGGTTTCCTCTGCTCATCCTTCCTTGCAAGCTTCCCTTTGTGTTTCCTTCCCACTCTCCCCTTCTCTGCAGTAACTGTGATGGAGGAGGAGCATACTGTTCTTTCTCAACCCCTCCCAGATGATTTCTTCAGGCTACAGTGCACCTTTCTAGCAAGGAGGGGGCTAGGGAGTCATACATCCTGAACATTTAGCCCAGGAGATTTGGTCGGTATCTCTACAAGGTTGCCGTTGTTCTTTAGGGAGAAAAGACTATGTTTAGCTCTCTACCATCTGGTGTAAGAGGGAATCAACGTTCTATTCTTCCTCACTTGAGTGTAACTAGTTACAAGAAGCAGTAACACCACCATAACCTGATTTCTTTAAGGAACTGTGAGCAGCTTAACTAAACCTGAATGATGGCCAATCTGCTTCTTAAAATATTTTTTTTAGTTTGTAATATTTGATGCTAATAACTTTACATATATTCCATCATTGGTTTAGTAAACTCTAAAATAATTCCCTATTACAGAATATACTCTGGTTATAGCTAGTTCATCTTATTGGAAATCAAACTGGAAACCATTGATTCATAAGAAAGAATCCTATATGAGACTGAGTTGGTGAAATACTGCCCCCCGCCCCCCCAAAAAAAACATAGACTGGTATTTTTTAAATTATGTAATTTTACCCCTTTGCTATAGCAACTTTCTATTTTAAACTTACCAAGTCCTTCACTTTCATGCATATGCTTTCAATTGAATTCTTATCCAGTCTCTTGTGTCTTCACTGCTTGCACAGAACTACTGACTTCATTGCTTCTTCCTCATTTTGAAACATTTACTCATAGTTTTTAGTTCCTTGTAAGTAGCCACCTTTGTTTTTTGAGTAGCACTCTTCCTTTTACTTTATAAAGCAACACTTAACTATATTTCCTACCTAGATGACAGTGGTACTCCAGAGTAAACATATCATCAGTACTCTTTTCAGACTAATATCTGTTAATATTATCTGCTATGAATGAAAGAGAATAACTATTGACATGTTCTGTGCTTGTGCATAACTCATTGACACTTGTGATAAGACTTAAAAAATATGTATGGGTTGGCAAAAGTAGGTTTACAGTTGCTCGTATGGAAAGTACAATAATTAATAAATAATAAGGCAAGAACAAACTGTATTATGAATACTCGCAAATTGTAAACCCACTTTTGCCAACACCCGAATATATAATATACACTGAAAACAAATCTAAAGATATTATATTTTCTTTTTGTTTGAAATCCCCATCTACAAATCAAACGTAAGCTGAGAATCACTTATTTCTACCAGTTATAATTCAACCCATAGACATACTAATAGGCACAGTGATTCTAGGCTAGAATAAAAATAAAGAACAGATAGCCTTTTAATATGAGCTGAATCACTTTAATAAGGAATTAAATAGCACGTGTTAATACAAAAAAGTAATTTTTCATTCAAAATTCATAACAAGATCTGTTGCTTCCTAAAGGCTACCTGAACACATCATGAAAATCTTATAGATCAGAGTGCAATGAAGTAAGAGTGAGTAATAACCACTGACTAGAGAAACTTGTAGAATAAATCTATTTAATTGCATATTTAAGATGAGTTTCACTCCTGTGTGGGGGGAGCAGAGCGAGTGCCCTTCCACAAACCCAATAGTGCCAGTGTCAGTGAGCTGTGTGAGTTGTCTCTATGGGTTGTAAATTGGATCCCCTCAGTGACCAGTTAATGTTTTCTGTATTTACGGCAGTATTTCTGTTTTTCACAGCCACCAGGGCACTTTGGCAACATAAAAATTTAAAAATAATTTTTAGCAATCATACCGTGCCAATTTTTTATCGTTAAAGGGGCTCATTTAAATTGGAAAACCTGCTAGTCTGAAATTTTCATCTGAAGGATTACCACCAGCCAGAGCTACTTGTCTGATGAGGGTTTCACATGGCTTATCTAATGTGAAATCTCCATGTGGTATATAGTTTCATTAAACGGTGATCAAGAATACATTAGTTCAAAACAAGAAAAGGCAATGGAGCTTAATCCGCCAGGCATCTTGGCGCAACAACTTTAAAAGAGTTATTGAACTGAAACAATTTGAGAATTAAAAGTCTTCCACTTATACAAGACTCCTGTCAAAAGCCTAAAAGTCAGCCTTTCCTTTTTCTGTTTTCTGTTTATATACAAAAAAAAAAAGTCCCTGAAACAATATTTTGAGTGTTGTAGAGGCAATAAAATGCATATATCAGTGAAATAACCTAATCCATTAAAACAGATTTATCACAATAGAAAAAATAAAGTAGCTGGTAGATAATGCAGAAATAGAGAAATTAATTCTTTAGAGAAAAATATGAGAAACAAGTGTCTGTATGATATAATGAAAACTGAGATTTATATGGTTTATATTTGAGTTTTAGAAACAATAGTATTAGCTCCTCATATTTGAGAATTGATCATTAAACCAAATGTTCACATTGCAAATATACTGTTTGAACAGGCATTAATGTATATTTATGATTCTTATGTGTATCACCACAAATGTTAATAATTTTACATTTTAATATACAGAAATTGACCATCCTATTAAATGATTTTAGAATTCTAATTTTTATATACAACTGAAGTATATAACAGAGCTATAGCTATTTAAACAAATATTTATAAAATTAATTTGATATGTAGTGTTGACACTTGAAGTAAGAGACTTTATGCATACATTTCAGTGATCTAACTAATCATTTTCATTCATTAGCACTGATGAAAAATGTATTAGCTTATGTCAGGAAATCTCAACTCCCAGGTTTCAAATTTTGAAATATCTCTAGTGTGCATTAGCACGTGGTATAAAAGAGTGATATTTTTAAAATGCTACTTCAAATATACTTTTAATAAAGATTTTGAAATTGGTTATATTGGACAATAGTTAAAAGACATTTATAACTTTTTTTTTTTCAAATTTAATCTTAGTGTAGTCCTTGATGAATATTACAATAATTTGAATTTAAGAGATCAGTTTATGGAAATATTTGCCACTAAATGCTTATTTTTCTACTTGTTATTCAGCTTGTATTTAAAGATACTATAAAGTGCATGCTTCCCTACATTTTCCCACCAAATGTATTTCGACCTTAATCTTGAAGGAACTGTGTCTAATGGTGTAAAGATAGTTCAGGTTATGTGTTATTTAATCTGAGTTCTCTTGTGAAAAGTGATATATTCTGTGATAAAACTGAGAGTTATAAACATGTTTTAAAATCTTAAACAATATGTGTCAGCTGTTTTGCATTTTTGCTCTTTTCTTGGCACGTCACAATTTCATAAACTGAAAAAAATTTTGTGACTTTTTATACTCCTTTACATATAAGCTTCAAATCTTGAAGATTTTTATTGTAATATAGTGTACTATAATTATAATGCTCCCTCCTTATTTGGTGTGGAATTTGCCACTAAAGAATATCATAACTTAGGAATTTAATTAGCAGTCAATTCCTTTTCTTGATATGTCATTTGCATTTTATGCTCCTCTGTTGTGTGGTTGGGTAACCTTTCAAAGAAATTAATAAAGTTCATGTAGTTGGCAGCAAGTATAGCAACACAGAACTTAGGTACTCCCTAAATTCAATCAGAGTTTAGATAAAACACAGACTACATTAATGTATGGGCGCTGTTATAACCTCTATTAATATAGTTGAAAGCCGTCAAGCACCAGTGATTCTCAGAAACATAAAAAAGTTTGTATTAAAAATCACTGAACAGTACAAAAATGGGAACAATACATATAAATTAAATTCAACACTCAACTTTATAAAACACCTTTCTTTATAAAAGATGACCTACGTTTGCATGCATTCCATGTTGTAGTAAATACAATGTTTTTAACTGGGAATATCCAGACACTTTGTGCTTATTCTATGATTTCTCTTCTTACATTAAAAGAATAAGAATTTTTACCCAAAACACTAATGTGCTTTTATTTTCATAGTGTTAGGGAACCCTTTTAAAGGAAGTTAGTAATAAGAATGGCAATATTTACTGTTGTCTGCATTTGAGTGGTTCACAGCTGAGCACTCCTCTTGTGTATTCAGTGACAAATGGCAATCACTTTATCATTTATCTTATGACAAATAGCAGATTCAGCCACAAACTGCTGGCCGTAGCAAACTTACAGGATGAAGTTCTTTATTGTTTATGGTTTGTGGGTTGATGTATTCATGCCTTGTTTATTTGTGAAATGAACAAAAATCAGTAAGCAGGCATGAACAGAAATTTGGCCACGCAATCAATTGTACTTTTTTCCTCCAGTCTTCCAAGGACCTTACAAGGAAATTCGCTGAACTAGGTCTAAGCTGTAAGCTGCCTTTAGAAAAAAAAGTCATTAGAGGATGCACCAAATTGTGACATTATGCCCTTAAGCCAAAATAACACTGAATGAAGTTCCTACCTCGCATTAACCTCCCGAATAAGGCTCTTAAATTTTATTGCAAGCTATTGTCATAGACAAGTGGCATTGGCCAACAGTGGAAGGAAATTACTCCACTATACTCACACAATTTAAATGATATGTTAAAGTTTTTGCTCTTTGTTTCATACAGTTAAAGGAAATTTGCAAACAACTCTGCACATTAATGTAAATTATACCTGAACTGCATACACCAGTTGTGTTGTGATTGCATGTATGCTCGAGAATACTATTAATTTAGCTCATATAATTGATATCTAAGGAAATATTGAAGTAGGTTACATTCTGTGATACATGTCTGAGATTACAATGCAGGGTATTGGATGGGAATAGTATATTAAAACATCTAGCAAAACAATATTCAAAAGAATATGTCATTTTAATTTTAAATCTATTTTTTCACTGTTTTGAGAAATAGTGTGACTCAGTGAATTATGTTTTAGTAGTATAGCTTTTTGAGTCATTATGGTGTATTATACTGGATATAATTAAATATTAAAAATTACTGATCTATGATTTAATGAAAAATCACTAATAATCATAGTGCAGTTAATAAAAATATTAGTATGGGAATATTTTCTTCTTGTTTTCTTTAAGAATAAAGGGGAAATAAAGAAGAGCCTTGTTATATAAGAATAAAAGAAATAAAATACCCATGTATGATACAGAATAAAATTTGAATAGCTAGACTATTGGTAGCAAATCAGCAAGATAAGATAATATTGAATGCATAAAAGATTTTACTGATTTTTCAAAACTCATTAGGAAAAGGTGATGTTTTAAGGCAAAGTAAATGGTAGACTCACTCAATGAAATTTTAATGTAAATTTATTGCTCTAGTCATATTTTCAAAGGTTTTGTATAAAGGTCATTTGACAGTCTCAGACAAAAGAAATAATTGCCTACTTTAATTTAAATAGTCTCTATGCAAATGTATGTTAGGTCTGATAATTTCGTGTTACAAAATAAAGGTATTTGTGTGTAATATATGTGTCATTTATATCTGAAAAACTCTCTGCCAAAAAAACAAACAAACAAAAACAACTATCCAAAACACAAACAAAAAAGTCTGTCCCATAAATGTCCATGAAGTTTGTAGACTAGTGGTGTTAAAACTAATATTCTGAACAGAAACTGGTTAGAGGTCCAGAAAAAGCTATTAAGCAGCTCTGAGATTTGCATTTGCTGTCTGCTTGGCTCATCAGAGGTGAATGATAGTTTCCACTGCACTTAGTTACAAGCTAATCTAGATGCAGTTATTTGCATAAACAATTTGACTGGTAAACATTGCTCTATACCTCTGTGTTGCAAACTTTTGGGGGAATAGAGACTGTTTTGTTGTTTTTTATTAAACCATACATGGAGTATATGTGCTTTTTGTTATGATAGAAAATAGTCAGAGAAGGATGATGTACAGATGACATTTTATCAAGTAGATAATGCCAATGAGAAGACAGAGCATAATTTACTTATTATTTTAATTAAGGCCATTTAATAAAATTATTTTCTGAAATTATTCTGAAAAAAATAAAGTTTGTCAATGAACCCAGATTCATAATTAAGTAACTTTGGATAGATTTTTTATGCTCTTTTCTCACTACGTCTATATTTTTACAAAGCTGCAATTATTGGGTACTTGAAATTTTATACACTGTTTTCACTTAGCAGTAGTTCATTTTTCATCCTACTCTGTATTCCTCAAAAACAACATTTCATTTAGTGCTTTAGTATTATATCAAGTAATACATTCATTAAACATCTATTGAATGACTAACTTGCACCAGACATGCTGAAATTTGGATGTTAAATCTTTACATCCTTGTTTTGAGTGCTTTGAGTTTATCGTCTGGACAGAAAAATGGAATAAGAAAAACCAAAGTGATAAATGTCAGGAGCATTGAACAGTTCAAAAAGAGGCACCTCTATCAAAATAGGGGCCATGGAGGGTTTCCCCAAGAAGATGACTGAGCTAAGTTTTTATTTACATTTTTAAGGATAGGAGCAGATGGTACTAGACTTACTGTGATGATTGCTTCATTAGTTATATAAATGTTGAGTAACTATGTTGTACACCTAAAACTAATTTAATGTTGTATGTTAACTATACTTTAATTAAAAACTATTAAAAAATGAAGACTAGGTAGGAGCTATTCATGTAGAAACAGTGTATGATAAAAAGTCGTATTCCTGAATAGATCGGGTCAACAAAAGTGATAGGTATTTATGGCAGTGAAGAGGGGGTGGCTGTAGAGGGCAGAGCTGCAAAGGGCACTGTGCGCTATATTTGAACATTATCCTGAAAGAAAGGAAAGAGAGTGAAAGGTTTTAATGCGGTAACGGGCACACCACTGTTGCCCTTATAAAGTGAATGGCTTGGGCATCAGCACGAAGACTGATATGTGGCAGGAACATTTTGGAGGCAGAAATACAAGGCAGGGGGTCCTTAAACTAGTTCAATCTTGAAGTGCTAAAGATTTGAAGCAAGGAAGTAAAAATGGGGATAGATAAGAGAAGAAAGAGAAATTTTGGAGAGAAATTTCATGGGACATGGAGAAACCTTGGTCACCAATTGGACGTGGGAAGCAGTGAAACCAGTAAAAGAGGAGGTGAGACGAAATCTCAGGATTCCAGCTTGTGAAATTGGGCAAGTGGAAGTGCGTTTTACCAAGAGCTAAGGAAAAGGTAAAGCAAGTACGGGAAAAGGGTATCATGAATTCACTTTTGGAAAAAAAAGATATTTTTTGGCTATGAAAATGTACCAGACATACAGAACATTACCACTAATAAACACAGGCAGGCTAGGCTACAGTGGCTCTGGGTGGAGGACACCTAACTCTTTGGAAAGTGAACAGATTTGGCTGACTCAGAGCTCCCAGCTTGGAAAATAGTGAGCTTGGCTCTCATGCGCCATGCAAATGGAGATGTAAGATGTTGAGATACATCTATGGATCTTAGCAGCAAGAATTGTGCTGGATTTTTGAGAAGCATTTGTAAATGGTGTTACTGAAGTATCAAAGGAAAAGTACAGTGAGAGGTAAGAACAGGTAGCTAAGGATATGGGGTAACTTAGGGAGCACTAGTATTTCATGAGAACATGAGAATTTCATGAGTATGAATGTTCAGAAAACTACATGAGAAGTTGTGACCAAAAAAATAAAAAGAACACTAAAAATTAATATAAAAGTAAAGAGCTTCAATATTAACAGAAAACAGATAGTCAAACATATTAAATTTTGTATAAAATTTAAGGAATCTAGAGATAATTAATAGATCACAGGTACTTTAATAAGTTAAATGGAGTGGAGGAGGCAGAAGTCATATTTCAGTGTGCTGGAAACTCACTGTAAAGTGGGAGAGTAGAAAAATTTAGAATAGGTTATTTTTTCAAAGGCACAGATTGTATCAGAAGTGGTATTTTAGTTAGTGGATAGAAATAAAGAGAGAAATTTATTTTTTAACTGGATGCTTTAAGTATTTTTATTGTTGAGAAGTAAAGTTCCATGGATGTTGAGATCATCAAAGATAATCTAGTGTTTGAGTTGGAAGGAGATGATGAGACAGCTTCCAAAGACTTCAGCAAAAGTCGAAGAGTGACAATAAGTAAGAGTGAAAAGAACAGTTAACAGGTACTGTCGTTGAATGACATGATCTTTAAATGAAGTGCCTCGTTGGTGGCTGAAAGAAGGGTGATGAGAAAGGCAAGAACAGACAATATAAAATGCCCATCTGAAATAGAAGAGGCATGCATCCTCCATAAAAACAAAATAAATAAAAACCTCAATAATCAAGACGTATGATAAAGCAGTACGTGTTTTGTTAAGTATATTCAAAATGGAATACACTTTGAAACGCCCCCCCCCAGAAGCCAAAGATTTTTCTAGAAGACATAAACATTTAAAAAATGCAATGGAAAGGATATAAAGATAACAAAGTAAAAGGCTACCTAAAAAACACCAAGATTATATGAAATTTTCTTAATGTAAGAAGCCACAAGATTTGTTCAAAGTGGAATATGCCTAGCAAGGTTTAGTGGTTAGGAAATAGTACGCCTATACACAGGGAGGGCATGGGAAAGTAGGTTTACAGTTGTGAGTATGCGAAACACAAGAATTTATAATTGTATTATTTATTAATTAGTGTGTTATTTTCCATACAAACAACTGTAAACTTACTTTTGCTCCACACTGTATTTCAAAAATATATAAATATAAAGATAAACATAATTATAAACATAATTATTCATGATTATTGAGTTTTCATTCAAACCACTTTGAGTATATTTTCTTAGTTTATGTATTCATCTATTTTATATTTATATTTCATGGACTTACATATATTTAACTATATGTAATATAATTATGTAATAAATATATTTTAGGCAGTTTGAATTGAAACAAAGTGACCACGAATTTTCCGGCAACAGGAAATTTTTGCCAGCCACTTAAATATGAATAGCTCAGCGGTCAAGAAAAGGTATATACACAAAAATTATATTTAATTATACCAAAGAAGAATAAATCTCTGTTGCTTTCAAAAGAGGTTCATCGAGTGGGTAAATATAGAGACGTTTAAATATTACAAATAAAATTAATAGTAAAACAAATTCAATTCATTGACAGCAATTATGTTAGGCAATCTTGAGCTGGCCTTAGTAGTCCCTCTTTTAGAATAGAGTACAGTAGTTCTAGTTTATTCAGAGACAGGTTTTCCTCTACCTTTTCCCCAAGCGTGCGTCAAGTGTAAGCCCAGCATAGCTAGGTGCTGAGATATTTGGCTCCTCTATATTTAGCAGAACAGACAGTCAAACTAAAATTCTCTGTAGATACAAAACCTGACTGAAAGAAATAGCTTTCTGGTCAGACTTGTTATTCAGTAATCCATCCTTTTAGATATTATGGAATTTCTTCTTGAATTAAACCAGCAGAGAGCTATTTCTGACCATGTATTATCTCTTCTCTATAGAATTACTACCTTGAGGGTCACTATAAGAAATGGCTCTAATGAAACTCATTGTTGTGTTCACTATAAAGAGGATGTTGTCGATTAAATTCACGGTATCTACTTTAAGACCAGAAATTTCTGTCAGGTATAAGTATCAAGAATAGTGAACAGAATTTATCCTGCAGATTTTGTTTGTTTGATCTTCGGGGCATTGAACTGACTAGGTTTTCCTCTTAATAGTGTCTGCTAGAACGCTTAGACTTAAATTTGTGACTGCTCGGAGGAAGTATATAGGTTCTATTTTGTGCCTCACACTTGCTTATTTCTTTATTTTTTTCCTCAGTTAGTTTCAGTATATTTTTCTATTGTGTTTGTTCCTATAACTATATGGGAATCCTGCCTCAGGATGGCTAAGGAAAGAGGGAAAGAAGAGAGAGAGAGAGATTATGTTCTATGCAAAATATCATAATACAGAGATTAGTGAAAAATGAATCTGCTCTCAATTGATTTACAGGCTAGTATGGATAAGCAACTTACGGAAAAACTGTAATATGAAGGATAAACAATATTTTTCTAGAAAATAATATGATATGATAAGAAGAATGAAGTTATAGTAAGAATGGTCAGTGTAATGCAATGCGTTATTAATACACTGAAAACATCCATTAAATTGGTTCTCTTGCCAAGTTAAGATATACAAGATCCCCTACTTTCATGACCAGAGGGGACGGGGGAGGGGGCAAAGGGGGAAAAGAAGGGGAAGGGTCTAGTAAAGGAACTAGTGTAAATGACCCATGGACATGGACAACAGGATGGGGATTGACTGTGGGAGAGGGGGGAGGTGGGCAGGACAGGGGAGAGCAATGGGGGAAAGATGGTACAACTATAATAGAACAATTTAAAAATGGAGAAAAAAAAGAAAGACAATATTGAGTTATATTAAGCATAGTATCTATATATAACCCTGGCTGGTTTGGCTCAGTGGATTGAGCGTCGGCCTGCGAGCTAAGTGTCGCTGGTTCGATCTTCCAGTCAGGGTACATCAGAGAAGGAAAACTCTGACTCCAAAAAACCTCCGCTGCCTTGCGGCATACCTCTTCAGGGGAAAGGCTAAGGGAGTAAACCCCGACAGAAAATCCGGAGCCGGAGTCCCTAAGGCGGTTTGACGTTGTAGTCAACACCGGCAACTCCTGCGGCGCACCTGAACCCAAGCTGTATCGACTCCGTCTTTCCCTTGGACCCTTCAGCTGGGAAGAGAGGGGGGGTCTGCTGCATGGGCAACAGCAGACCCTCCATATTACCCTGCCCAGGCTCTGTAGCTTCAGCTTCACTGGAGAGGACACTCCAGCGTCATCGCAAGATGTCGATTCAACACGGGAGGAGACAGATACCGTGTCACTCCCGAGTCGGACTGCACAACCATTCTCGGCGGTGCGGATAGACTCTTAAGAAGCTACACCATCGTCTCTCGAGACGGACGGCTGCCGACGACGACGGAGTATCTATATATGACATAAAATTATATCAATTTGATAACAATATGAATATTTATCCATTTCTATCAACCTATATAGCTTAAATTCTATTTGTAATTTTAACATATATTTATCACAGTACTTATTGATTTATATTTATAAATACTTTACACAATCTGTATAGAGTGCTAGAATTTCTCCCATAGGTGATATCATTGTATTTATATTGTATGTAAAAGAGCCAAGTATTTTAAAAGCTGTAGGTACAGATTTTAAATTGCATTTTCAAGAGTAATTATTTCATTTTGTTTTTATTAAAAATAAGAAACTAAAAACAATTTTATAAGAGATTAGTCCCTGGAAATCAGAACAAGAAAGATTTATACTTAAAGATTTCACAGACTTTTTTGTTAGTTTTTTTTTCAATATGTTTTAAATGGAAATTTAACAGGTGACTTTGGGTTGCAAGGAGCACTTGAACTCTGAAACCAGATGCTTCATGCAGAGGTCATGAGAGTGTTTGGTAAAAGGAATGTTCCATGGCTTTCCTCACCGTCAACAAAGTGAAGGAGCCACTTCACAATACAAATACAATACACTTCACAAATGCCCGACGTTGCCCAGAAAATAAGTTGCCTTTGAACTTAAAATATTTCACAGCTGCTATTTGTTTTGGGAAAGAGAAACCCACTGATACATGTGGCTGTAGAGATTGAAGGAGGTCTTGCTTATTGAAAGGTGGTGATGAATATCATCTTTACACAATAATGTATGGAGGTTGGTGTTCCTCAAACTCACCACCCACGAAAACCAGATTGTATTTAATATTTAAATCGAAAGTGATGGTATCCTCTTATTTTTCCACCACAAAGCAAAATAATTATGTCATTACGCATTCCCATGCTACAGGGACAGAGTGTTGTTTAGCTATTCTGAAGTTTCAAATCTGATGTGTAGACAGTAAACAGCACACTGCTATTCAGCTTCTCAAACAAATGTCATTTTTATAAGCAGTTTAAGCTAATGGTTGGAATCTGACAGAAAGAATATGGAAGCTGGTTTTTTTTAACCACACTTCTGCATTATATTTCAGAGTAACCCTGGATTTATTATTTCTGTCAACTTTCTAATTCTTGTTTTTGGGTAATAGAGCGAGGATTGGTAGTTAGAGAATGACACTTGAAGTTAGTGACATGAGACTGGGGCCTTTGCTTCCTGGTTATAGAAGCAGAATTTTTTTCTAGTGACCCATCCACATTCTGCACTTCCACACTCTTTAAGCATTTCCAACCAGCCAAATTTTTCTATTATCAAAAATCAGTTAACTGCATGATTTACTCAGGCTGATCTCACTAGCTTAAATCTCCCAGTAAAATGTATCCCTAAGAGGAATGAATTGTTAAATTAGCTGAAATTGCACTTTTGAGAAGCTGAAACAGGTGTGATTTGAATGCACATTTTACTTAGGTTTTAATGCCTGATAGGAAAAGAAACTTGAATAGCTAAAGAGCGTATTGTCTTTGCAAATTTCCTTAACTTACCCCACAGTTTTAGATATGTGGGCCTAAAGTTTTGACTGTTTTGATGCAGTAATTTAAATAAAAGCTTCAACCTATTGGGCAATGACCACTGTCTATCTCTTCAGACATAAGCAGCCCGCTTACCCTTGAAATGTAAGATAACCATGTCCTCTAAATACATTGAGCAATAGTTGTCCAAACCACACCTGCATGATAGACTGAGAAATCTGATAAACACTATTTAAACATTTCCATAACTGAATTGCATGCAGAATTTTTAACCAGGATTATTTTATTTTCTGCATTCATCAAAATATTTTGGGTTCAGGCCTGGCTGGGTTGTTCAGTTGGTTGAGCATTGTCTCGTGCATCAGAGGGTTACAGGTTAGATGTTTCTCTCTCTCCCCTGATCCTTTCCTCTCTTTAAAATCAATAAGCATGTCCTTGGATGAAGATTAAATAATATATATATGTATATATATACACACACACATATATATAATATAGTATGTATTTAAATATGTATATATTCCAAATGAATATATTTAAATTATGCCCAGTCAAAATTTTACAAAGTGAGTATTCATTTCTAAACAATATTGGCACTTTATGTTCTAAACTCTTATTGCTTTAGGCCATGTTTGTTGTTAAGGAGAAATAACAGTCTATATCACCAAAACTCTCAGTCTATATTACCAAACATCTCAATCAATATGCTTATTGCTATTCCTAACATATCTTTTGAGTGTTCTTGCTAATGATGAAATACTCAATGTAGAAGCAGATATAAGAATCCATCCTTATTTTATGAACCCAGATATGAGAGAGACTTTTTAAAAATTCAGAGTAGGGCTGTTCTTGTCCCCAATGTTTTTGTTATGGAAAATAGCTAATTTTTATTAAAACATGTTATTTATTATTTCTATTTTGATGACTTAATATATACTATCTAATATCTCAGTATATTTTTCCAAAATGGTAAGTATCAATAAATATAACCTAAATAATTAAAAGCTCTTTGAGTTTCTTAATAATTAAAAAATTTTTTTGGTGTTTTATTGTTATTCTATTACAGTTGTCCCATTTTCCCAGTTTGCCCTCTTCTGCCTAGCCACCTCCCCACCAATTCTACAGTCAATTTCCACACTGTTGTTCATGTCCATGGTCATTCATACATGTTCTTTGACTAGTCCTTTCCCCTTCTTTCCACCATTATAACCTTCCCCCTCCCCTCTGGTCACTGTCAGTCTGTCCATGTTTTTATGCCTTTGGTTCTATTTTGCTCCTTAGTTTATTTTTGTTCATTAGATTCCTCTTATAGGTGAGATCATATGGTATTTGTCTTTCACTGACTGGCTTATTTTACTTAGCATAATAGTCTCCAGCTCCATCCATGCTGTCACAAAAGGTAGGATTTTCTTCTTTCTTTATGCTGTGTAGTAGTCCAGTGTGTAAATGTACCAGGTTTTTTTTGATCCATTCATTTACCATGGGCACTTAGGCTATTTCCAGCACTTGGCTATTGTGAATAGCACTACTATGAACAAAAGGGTGCATAAGTTCTTTTGAATTGGTGTTTTAAGATTCTTAGGATATAATCCCAGCAGCAGACTCACTGGGTCAAAAGGCAGTTCTATTTTTAGTTTTTTGAGGAAATTCCATACTATTTTCCACAGTGACTGCACCAGTCTGCATTCCCACCAACAGTGCACTAGGGTTTCCTTTTCTCCACATCCTCGCCAGCACTTGTTGATTATTGATTTATTAATGATGGCCATTCTGACCAGTGTGAGGTGGCTTTCCATTGTGGTTTTAATTTGCATCTCCTTGATGGCTAGTGATATTGATCATCTGTATGCCATCCTTTGAGAAGTGTCTATTCAGGTCCTTTGCCCATTTTATAATTGGATTGTTTGTCTTCCTGGTGTTGAGTCATAAGAGTTCTTTATATATTTTGGAGATCAAGCCCTTGTTCAATATATCATTGACAAATATGTTTTCCTATACAGTTGGTTCACTTTTCATTTTGATATGGTTTCTTTAGCCATGCAAAAGCTTTTTAATGATGTTGTCCCATTTGTTTATTTATTTTTTCTCTATTTCCCTTGCCTTAGAAGATATTTCAGCAAAAATATTGCTATGTGGGATATCTGAAACTTTACTGCCTGTGTTTTTCTCTAGGGCTTTTATAGTGTCATACTTATATTTAAGTTTTCTATTTATTTTGAGTTTATTCTGGTGTATGGTGTAAGGGGATTCATCCCATAGATTCAAGGAAGGTACAATATTTACAAATCAATAAACATAATACACCACATAAACAAAATGAAGGACAAAAACTACATGATCACATCAATAGAGGCTGAAAAGCATTTGAAAAAATCCAGCACCCATTTATGATAAAAACACTCAGCAAAGTGGGAATAGAGGGAGCATACCTCAACACAAAAAAGTTCACATACAGGAAACCTATAGCCAACATCATACTCAATAGGCAAAAATTAAAAGTTTTCCCCTTAAGATCAGGAATAAGACAAGGGTGTCTTAGTCAACATAGTACTGGAAGTTCTGGCCACAATGATCAGACAAGAAAAAGAAATATAAGGCATTAGAAAGGAGAAAGTAAAACTGTCATTATTTGCAGATGATATGATAGTGTACATAGAAAACCCTATAGTTGCCACCAAACAAGTACTCAACCTAATAAGTGAATTTGGCAAAATAGTGGGATGCAAAGTCAAAATTCAGAAATCGAAGGCATTTTTTAATTTTTGTATACCAACAGTGAAATATCAGAAAGAGAAACTAGGGGGTAAATCCCATTTACTATAGCAAAAAACAAAACAAAACAAACAAACAAAAATAGAGATAAACTTAAGCAAGGAGGTAAAAGACTTGTACTCAGAAAACTACAGAACACTGAAAAAAGAAATTAAGGAAGATACAAATAAATGGAAACATATACCATGTTCATGGATGGGAAGAATCAACATCATTAAAATGGTCATACTACCCAAAGTGAACTACAGATTCAATGCAATTGCTATTAAAATACCAATGGCATATTTCACAGATGTAGAACAAGTATTTCAAAAATGTATATGGAACCAAAAAAGAGCCCGAATAGCCAAAGTAATCTTGAGAAAGAAGAATAAAGTAAGAGGGAGGAATCACAATACTTGATACCAAACTATCCTACAAAGCCACGGTAATCAGAACAGTCTTGTACTGGCATAAGAACAGACACATGGATCCATGGAATAGAATAGAGAGCCCAGAAATAAACCCAGGTCTATATGGTCAACTAATATTTGACAAAGGAAAAAGGCACATAAAATGGAGTAAGAAGAGCCTCTTCAACAAATGGTGCTGGGAGAACTAGACAGGGACATGCAAAAAAATGAAACTAGACCACCAACTTACACCACATATCAGAATAAACTCAAGATGGATCAAAGACTTAAATGTAAATCCTAGAGGAAAACATAGGCAGGACAATTTCAGATATTCCATGTAGCAATATTTTCACTGATGTATCTCCTAAGACAAGAGAAATAAAGGAAAAAATAAACAAATGGGACTACATCAAACTGAAGAGTTTCTGCACAGCAAAAGAAAACATCAGCAAGATGAAAATGGAACCAACCATATGGGAAAACATATTTCCCAATGATACCTCAGACAAGGGGTTGATCTCCAAAATATATAAATAATTTATATGTCTCAACACCAAGACAGACAACCCAATTAAAAAAATGGGCAAAGGACCTGAACAGACACTTCTCCAAGGAGGATATACAGAGGGTCCATAGGCATATGAAAGAATGGTCAACATCACTAGCCATCAGAGAGATGTAAATAAAAACCAAAATGAGATACCACCTCACACCAGTCAGAATGGCCATAATCAATAAATCAACAAATAGCATGTGCTGGTGAGGATGTGGAGAAAAGGAAACCCTAGTGCAATGCTGGTGGGAATGCAGACTGTTGCCACCACTATGAAAAACAGTATGGAATTTCCTCAAAAAACTAAAAATGAAACTGCCTTTTGAACCAGCAATTCCATTGCTAGGGTTATATTCAAAGAATTCTGAAACTCCAATTCAGAAGAACTTATGCACCCCTATGTTCATAGCAGCACTGTCTACAATAGCTAAGTGCTGGAAACAGCCTAAGTGCCCATCTGTAGATGAGTGGATCAAAAAACTGGGGTATATTTACATAATGGAATACTATGCAGCAGAAAGAAAGAAGGAACTCCTACCATTTGTGACAACATGGATGGAACTAGAGAGAATTATGTGTAGCGAAATAAGCCAGGCAAAGAAAGAAAAATACCATGTGATGTCACCTAATGAACAACTAATGAACAACACAAACAAATGAGCAAAATTGAACCAGAGGCATGTAAACAAGGAACAGACTAACAGTTACCGAGTGTGGGGGTGAGGGAGAAGAGGGTAAGTGGGAAAGAGGTTTAGTAAAGGAACTACTATTAAAAACCCATGGACATGTACAATGAGGTGGGGATAAACTGTGGGAGAAGGGGTAGGGATGGGCCAGGTGCAGAGGGGGGAGTGGAACAACTGTAATAGAAAAAAATTAAATCAAAAAAAATTTTTAAAGAAGAAAAACAATTAGTGAAGTGAATTTTTAAAAACGGAACTAGACCACCAACTTACACCATACACCAGTTCCTTAATAATTTTTAAAAGTACAACGGGATCCTGAGAACAAAAAATTTGCAAATGATTTATCTAGATAAATTTCACTTATGTAGATAACTCAGTTTTGATCATAGATCTTTCTTTAAACTGACACAGGAAACATTTTGATGGTTTGTGGCAAAGATCAGGCACATATTTAGTTGGAGTTTTACAAGAAAGAACATGTTCTGATATTCAATTACTTCCATATTAATTCTAAGAAACTCCTACTTGACTCTCCATAGTTGCTATTGTTTTCATGCAATAAGACTGGGAAAAATCACATTGCGCAGTCACATACTTTTAAACTGGGCAAGAGATAACTGACATTTGGTTAAAAACAAACAAACAAAAAAAAGAGAAACTGTGACACCCATAAATATTTTGTTTAGTTTTTTTAAAAATTCAAGTGGTTAGTTTTGGCTATGAAACTTTCATGACTAGTCAACTTTATTATTTTCACATCAAATGTAGTTTTTTGTTGTTGTTGTTCAAGAATGCTATAGAAAACCCAAGAGGTCAAAATTTTGAAAAAGAATGCTAAAGGCAGAATTAATATATAGAATATGAGATATTATCAAAGTAGTTGACTCTTTTCTTCATTTTATTGAGTCATAGCTGATAAGCAAGTAAATAGATCATAATTTATAAGAACATCTTATTACTAGAGTATTGGTTCTGTATTTTCTATATTATTGTTATCATATTGCTTTAAAAATACTACAAAGCATATGTTGAAATGAAGTCAGTATTCTAGGATTTGAGACTATGTGTATAGAACACATGTAATCTGTGTGGCTTAGTGATTGAGTACTGGCAATATTATTTGAACTAGAATGATAGTTCAGATTAAGTGATACTTATGAATCATGTTTGACAAATTCTTATTTATAGAAATCTCTAGAAAATGTGAAGGTAACTGAATGCAATCCTCAGGATAATTCTTAACCTCTTTTTTTTTCATAACATCAAGAAATTGTTCCTGCCAATGCTTGCTTCTAACATTTCAAGGCAATTTAAGTACAGCTTAATGAGAACTAAATATTATATCTACATCATATGAGGAGGAAAGCTGTTAGTATAGGAGAGGTCATCAACCCTGTAAAAAAAAGTTGAAATATTACAAGACAGGAAATAGACTTTTAATTTATTGTATAGAGCTAAATCCAAATAGAATGTGTCACCAATATTCTTGGCCCATCCACGCTGGTAATTGTCATTTGTCCCTCTGCCCATGAAGTAGAAGTTGGTCACAGGAAATGGGTAAAATGTCTCTACTTTTGATAAACAGACTCTCTATAGAACAAAGACTTTCCTTAGTAAAACTTTGTTTTCCTGTGGTCTCTAATAATTGATCATTTAACTCCATTATTTTTTTTATAGAAGCCCATGTCTTTCTATACCCTATTCTCTTAAATTTTTAGTAGCTTGTGGTTAAAATAATGCTCTTCTAGATCTTATATCTAACCAGGACTAGAACAGTTTATATATATATTAGTTTTACAGATGTTTTGGGGAGACTTTTTACATGTGTAGTAAATAAAATAGTTTTTCTAAAGTTATATATTTTGGGGACATTGTGATGCTTTTCTTTTCTTTTTGGGCATATGGAAATCTGGAAAAGGTAAAATTACTTACTGTGATTTTTTAGAAGTTATGGTGAAAAATCAATTGAATGGGAATTTAGAAAGGTAGAAGTATTGTACATGGAAGGGAAGTAATATGGTTACTCACATACGTCTGGGAAATGTTATTCAAGTCCCTAAAACTCAGAGTAGTAGCTGAAGACTCAGGCTCCTTATAAAAGAGAAACAACTGATCCAATATGCTTCTATAATGGGACCAGATCCAGAGAGAAGTATTAAGTCAAATTTTGTTCTGTGAGCAAATGATACTGTCCCATCACTAGGGGATGAGTCCAGAATCAAAGCATCTTGCTTTCCTGATGGACAGGGAGTCAAGAGAAATAACCTTGTTATTGATCTAAGTACTATGGTCAAAGGGGGCCATCAAGTTTTACTTGTCTAAGACAAGCTTGAGAGGCAAATTATATAAATATAGTATATACAAACATATACACACACATGCGCACACGCACGCACACACACACACATGCACACACACATATATATATATTTCTAAGATGAAATAAGTAATACTTGTAATGGTTTTCAGTATAAGCATCTTTTAATGGGCTGGTATATATTGTCTGTTTATCAATAAGGTGGGTGGGAAAACATATGTGAGAAATAGAAAGGAATGTGTATGAACACAAGTTCCAGAATTTATTTCAATTCAAGAAAATATAATTTAATACCTTATATGTACCAAGCTCTGTTCTAAGGATGGGATATAAAGATGTGAAAGAAATCTTAATCTGATATAAGCGTTATGCCAGTATTACATTTGGGAGAAGATGTTTCCCTCCCAGTTAATGGGAGTCACTGAAGCAGAAATTCACTTGTACAGGAAAATGGGGATGGGTACCTTTCCTGCAGACTATATTCCAAAGTTTTCCTCTCTTGAATCACTTTTTTGGATTGTAACTACCCTTTAAGGAACTCTACATATTGCCAGCTTTTGAAAGAGAGAGTTAAAGGCATTTGTGGTAATATAGCTACTGCTATCCTCTGATTCTAGAAATACTACCACTATTTCTAGTGGGTTTCTTTCCTGAATCAAAGCTCCTCTATTAGAAGTTTTCTGGATAGGTTAGTTTAATAACCACCCAAAGATAATGTAAGTATTTAAAAGCCTGCTTATTCTCATTCCTAGATAGATACTGTTTAAATGAGAAAATATGAGTTAATATTAATATTAATTGTGATAAACTAAATAACAGCTCCCAAATATATCCACATTGTAACCACCAGAATTTAGTCTTACATGGCAAAAGGTACTTTGCAAAGATGATTTAATTAAGGACTTTGTGATGGTGAGATTATCTTGGATTATATGGATGGGTTCTAACGGTAATCACAAGTGGCTTTATAAGAGAGGGGCTGAGGAAGAACTGACAGTTGAAGGGAAAGGGGGATGTGATAACAAAAGAAGAGGGAAGAAATGCAATGTGATACACATGCCACAGAATACAGGCGGCCTCTAAAATCTGGGGAAGACAAGACAAGGAATTATTTCCCCAAAGCCTCCAAAAGGGACCAGTTCTACTGACATATTGATTACAGCCCATAAAACTTATTTTGATTTCTGACTTTCTGAACTGTTAGAGAATAACTTTGTATTATTTTAAGATACTAAGTTTGTGGTAATTGTTATTGCAGCTTTAACATACTAATACAATAATGTCCAATAAAATTCATTAGGCAGTGCTGAAGATTTTACATTTTTTCCTGCCAGTAATTTTCTCAACAGAGGGATTAGATGACATAATCTTCTATAATAGAAACACACACACTTGGTAAATTATTTATTATTATAATCAGTTTCTACACTTTTGCTCTTCATTACATAGACCACAGAGTATTTCTGACCCACAACTGTATAACTGTTACCTATCCTAAATGAATCATCTGGCTGCTGTCATTTCATGTTGCAGAATCTAATGAGAAGGTCTTTGTTCTTATGGAAATGTAAATTACTTCTATTATGCATATGGATTATTACAAATTATCATATGACAATTAGATGTCATCATTCAGTTACAAAAAGGGAAATATTGTCAGGTTCTCAGTCCATAAACCTACTGCATTTAAATAATGGACTTTCAGTAACTAAACTACCTTTCCAGTTGGAGGTAAGCCTGAGGCTTCCATAAGTACAAGTTTTATTTTAGAACTGTTCTTCCAATTTCTTGATTTTTATCAGTATTATTCAGATCTAATTGACTTAAAACATTGTATAAGTTTAATGTGCATAACAATTATTTGATATATGGATATATTATGAGATGATTAGCATCAAAGTTTAATCAACAAACGTTACCTCACATAGTTACAAATGTTCTTCTTGCAAGATGAGAACTTATAAGATCTATTCTACAGATCTCTTAAGACATAACTATAAATCACATCCATTTTCTTGTCTATTCTGGCAATAACTTGGAAAAAAATTCTAGCTCAGACAGTTTAGTGTAGAGAAAATTCAGTAGTCTTAAAATAAAAAAAGCAGCATTCAAGTTCCTACACCTTTTACTAAAGACTTGACTTTAAAAAATTGTTTTTATTTTAAATAAATAATTTCTACTATATGATCTTGAAAGGCCCATCAGATTCCACACTGTATAATTCTGTGAAATACTCTTAGTACTAGTGATGTTTAATTTATGAGAATCATAATAATTGTCACTAAAATATCAATAAGTCTCATATTTTCCCTTTCCTGAGTTAAAATGTTTACTGTTTATGAAAGCATTAGTTCTTTTTTAAATTCCTAAATTAAACTTATTTTAAATATTACTTTAGAATACATGGAGTTTAAATTTGGATTGTCTTCAGCCATCTTAGGAACATAAAGTACAAAATATTAAATTCATGATCCATCCAGTTTTGTACTGCTGTGGGTTGAAGGCAGACATTTGTTGAGGACACTCTGAGGCTTCCATCATTTTCATAGTTTTCTTAGAGGAGAGGGAAAACATACCAATAGATTACTGAGAACCTTGGCAGATCAGACTGATGCATGAAAATATAGTCACCCACTTTGGGAAATGTACACAAATAATGTTATAAAAGTCTTGAGATCAATAATAAGAAAACAATTTAAACAGCTTTGAATTATAGAAAATGTTGCGCTTCTTTGACACGCTTTCAGAAAAGAGAAATGGATAAAAACAGCGCTATTATCAAGAAGCAAATACATCCAGTGTTTACAAAAGCTTCTCCAATTCCTTTCAGTTAGTCTAAGAACAAACCCTCAGATAAGTGAGCATTTCAAATCCAGTGGAAAAAATGTTACACCTATGTTTTATAAAGCTGTAAGAGGCTCAGAATTACTTACTTCAAGAAGTAGCAATTTCTGTTAGCAAGATGCATGAAAAGTGTTAGCCTCATGGGAATCCATTTGTGACAACAGAGCAGGAAGCAGCCCCTGCTCTGACAGTAAAAAAGTGACAGATAATATAGAAGTAATCAATCTGAAAGTATAGAATATTTAAACCATGAAATGCTTAAAAAGCCATAAGCGAGATCTTAAAATCAATATAGGATGCTACTGAAAGTCAGAGTAATAACTCAAGAATAAGAATATTATACTGGTCCCAGAAAGGTTTTGTAAAATAACTATGTATGTGTTTTTTAAAAAGAAAACATAATTATTAGATTGGTCTTATTTTAAAAAGGAATTATGCTGATATATTATAATAGTGATTTAAAAGATATTTTCTAGCATATTAGTCTGTATTTAAGACCATCCTGAATTATTTTGATGAGAACAAAACCAAAGCAAAGTTGGAAAAGACATAGAACCTAATAACTGCTTAGGCCTGGAGAGATTTAATTGGATTTATTAGTAATTCATTTAAAATATTTTTAGATGCAAGGAATGTAATTGCTTGTATCTAGGAAACTCACAGACAGTGAATCACATTTGTCAATTGTTTGGGAAGTCAAAGGCAGAAATATTTTCTGTTTTAAAATTAGAAAATCAACTACAGAAATTAAAAATGTATCTGAAAGGAAGAAGGCTGTATTCTGGTACTCTTTGGAACATCTTTTTTTTTTTTTTCTTTTTCTTCTATTTTAAATAAAGAAAAAAAGCATTTCTAGACATGTTTAAAACCAAATAAGGTACATTGCCATAATAATGCTTTTTTTGAACAAGACTTAAAAGAGAATTCTGTGTAGACTGCTGGTAATCCAAAGTGTTATGGATAGAAAGTTCTACCCTATCTTTCTCCTTACTAGGGTAAGATGTTTACAGTGTTTTTCTAGATAGATTTTATGAGCTCAGGCCAGATAATTTTGTTGCCAACTGGGTACCAGGTTTTATGGTAGGAGCAAGGAATATGGGAAATCTAGTTTATTCCTGTCTCTGGTTCTGCTCTTAGAAAGCAAGGTCACAAACTGCTACAGTGGAGTCCTTTGTCCCTGCCTATAGCTCCAGCTCCTGCCAGAATCTTTCAACTCTAAACCACCCTGAACAATTCATTACTTTTGCTTTTTGGGTCAGAATGGGTAGAGGAAAGAAGAGGTCTTGTTTAAAAAAAAAAGTCTTTAAAAATGCTTTGGATCATTCCAGAAATGGTGACGAGGTATAAAATCATAAATAGAATATTCAACGCTACTTCTTTGCTTTTACATGCCCAGGAATTTTTGCTATCTGAGGGCTTTTTTTCCCTTTATGGGTGATACTTTCACATATATTACAGATTATTTAAAAGTAAAAGATTTTCTAGACTACCAGACATCATCAGTATTTCCAGATGCTTTGTATCCCCAAGGATAACCCTTGTCACCTGCTTCTTTTAGTGACGATTTCTCTTGAAATATTGTGACCATTGTAAAACTTTCCTATCTTACATAGAAATAATCCCTGATAAAAATCTTTTTAAATGGCTCATTGTATGTACAACTAAGCATAGATCATCAAGCTTTCCTTCAGCTAAGCACCATGAAATCCCCCCCAGTGCCTGGGGAATCTCATACTCATGCATCATTTGCACATCTGGGTCTGCTGGTCCCTGCTCCTGGCCTTCATGCAAACACTAGCTCTGTCCACAGGCTCCATCTCCTCGTCTTAATCCACAATACAGATCACCCTCTTGTCAGGATCTCCCAGGAGAAGTCAAGTATCTGCCATGAAGTATTTGATAAAACTTGCTTGAGATACCTAATTGAGAGAATCAGTTTAAAGAACACTAGATATTTGTTACTCTGGTTCTCTTAAGATCTTTTGTTTTCATTTTAAATTGGACCACCAGAAAGCAATGCACTTCAAATTTTCTTGATTACTGTTTTCAATTTAATTAATTTACCTCTTATTTTTTCCTCCTGCTTACTCTGGGTTCAATTCCTCTTCATTATTCTAGATTTTTAAAATGAAAAATTAAGTCATTGATTTTAAAACTCTCTTCTAATATATGCATATGATACTATCAAGTATTATCTAAGCAAAGCTTCAGATACATCACACAGATTTTGATATTTTATATTTTCCTTTTTATTCTGACCTAAATATTTTCAAAGTTCTCAAGTGATTCCACAAATGGTTGAAGATTTTCTATATATTTCATGTCATTGGTTTATAATTAAGTCTGTGATATTTGGAGAACATTCTCTGCACAAATTTATTTTTTAATTACTGAGGCATTATACTACAGCATATTTTCTATTTAGTGGAAGTTCATTGTTTATTTGAAAAGAATATGAATTCATTAGTTGTTAGAGGTATCATTTTGTAAACCTCAATGCTGTTATTCAAAACTTCTGTAAACTTAATGTTTTGTTTCATTTTGTTTTGTTTTGTCTAGTTATTCTGTGGATTACTAATATAAAGGTGTTAAAATCTTCAACTATGACTGTAGATTTTTCTAGTTCCCTTTTGGTTCTCTCACATTTTGCATCATATATTTTGAAATTCTAAGGGATTCATACAGATTCATGATGGTTATATCTTCCTAATCATTTGACCCTTTAATCTTTCTGAAAAGTCCTTCTTTATTCCTGATAATTTTTTATCTTGATGTGTATTTTGTCTGATATTAATATAGCCATACTGATCTGTTTATGCCATCTGCATGGTAAGTATTTTTCTTATTTTTCTATCCTTTTACCTTGCCTCTATTTTTCTATTTAAAGTTTATCTCAGTATAACAAACTGTACCATTTAATTGGAATGCTCATTTCATATAGGTTATTTATTTTTTCGTATTTCCATATTTTTATCAATCTCTATAGGTTTCCTTTTCTTTTTACTGATTACTTCCATCTTTTCCTTAATTCCTCAAATATATTTAATAATAGTTGCTTTAAAGTCTTTCTTTTTAGAGTCATTTCAAGTCATCTTGGAGTCTGTATCTATTGAGTAACTTTTATCTTTTCTCTGAGCCATAATTTTTGATGGTTTGTTGGACTTTACACAGATGCTGGACACTCATATTTTTTTTAATCGCATTAATTTTTGTTTTGCCATAGTGCAGGGTATCCTCCAAGAAAATGTTGCGTCAATGAAGGTCTCTTTAAGTCTCCTCCAGTTTCTGTCTACTTTTGCTTACTCTTTAGTGCCTTTAATATTTGATTTTCATATTTTGTCCACAGATTAGAATTACTTTCTACAGGAAGCTCTGCTGCTGTTAACCAGAAACAGAACTCGTTCCCATTATATTTTTAGATTTTTTTCCATGAAATCGTTATTGAGTTTTATAAAGACACAAAATTTTCAAAAATGATTAAGCTAAATATTATATATTTTCTATGATTATATATGGTGGTAAAAATCATTAAGATCATTTAGAAAGTATAACAAGAGGTAAAATAATATTTCCATCCAATGCTTTATGCACACACCACACACATATATTATTTACAAATTATGTACAATAGTAAATATATTATCCTTAATTTTGCTTTGTTGTAGTTTAAACTCACCTATCCTTATGTTGTTAGTCTTCAAAATTATGATTATTTTAACATTTAACTCATAAATATATGTTTCCTCTTTTCTTATTTTTGTATTTTTATGTGACTTACAAGTAATTTTGTTCTTATAAAATGCTGTGGTAATTTTTTTCTGGTAAATGTCTGTTTTGCTTCTCTTTATTTCTTCATCAATTATTACTAGCAAGGGAATTACAGGCTCAAAGTATTTAAATCTTTATAGTTTACTTATAAACATTTGATCAGAATTTTTAAAGAAATAAGTATAAACATCTAAAATTCATAAACATAGATATAAGATGTAAGAGATATAGAAGATTTAAGTTTAGAAGTTTTCTCCCTTGGTATGTTTGACTCAACATATTTTAAATTTATTTTTTACAAAGTAATATATTTATATAAACAAAAGGTTTAAATTGTACACTAGGAACAAGTGTCTCCTGCCCCACTCTTCCATATCCCTCATTGTCCCTCACTAGAAGCAATACTTTACAATCTTTTCAGGTATTTACCATCATATTTCTATGTAAGAGCCTCCGATATTTTCTTGTGTTTGTTTCTGTATCAAACTACTATGATTATTGCTTACAACTGGTTCAAAGTATATAGAATGAAAATTTTTCCTTTCTTGTATCATTTTCTCTTTTTCTTGGAGTTATTGAGTTGGCCAAAAGTTCTCTTGTTTTTTTCCATATGATGGCTCTAGTAGTGCTTAGTTGTCTTTAACTTCATTCAAAACAATTTTGTTAGATTGTGTTGTGACAGCTGTCATATCAGGATGCATTAAAAAAATACATCAAAATTGGTGAATTTTTGTGCAGCTATTTTAATATTGACAATTGAAGAAAATAAGCAACATTTTTGACATATTATGCTTTACTATTTCAAGAAAGATGTAGACACAACTGAAGTGCAAAATAAGATTTGTGCAGTGTATGAAGAAGCTCTGTACAGGTCAAACATGTCAAAAGTGGTTTGTGAAGTTTTGTGCTGGAGATTTCTTACTAGATGATGCTTCATGGTCGGGTTGACCAGTTCACGTTGAAAGCTGATGGCGATCAAATTGAGAGCCATTGAGAACAATCTATGTTGTATAACATCGGGTATGACTGACATACTCAAAATATCCAAATCAATAATGTTATTGGTGGAAATGGAAAATGTATCTTTTATTTTATGGAAAAAATCATACAGACTTTTTGGCCAACCCAATAATTATTGTCTCTCTCTCTCTCTCTCTCTCTCTCTCTCTTTTTTTTTTTTTTTGCCTAGTTTTCCCTCACCTAAAACAAATTCAAATCTGTGATTTTTCTTTTCTACTGCAATATCTTCCTGCAGTCCCTTTCCTGTCCACCTGTCTTGCCTCTTGTTTTTGCTGCGTAGCTATTGTTTGTATTTGCCTTTCAAATGTGTTCTTTGAATTCTCTTTGCTATTTCCTTGTCTTAGATCCTGGAACCAACTGCCTGAACTGACTATATCCACTTTTTTGGTGGTGGTTTGTTTGGAGGTATATATTCTCTAGGTGCTTCCTGAGAAAATTTGAGGGTGTATCCATTAACTTTTTCTGTGTAACAGTTCGCCCTAAAATTTAGTGGCTTAAAAAAATTGTTTTTCAGTTCAGTTCTGTGGACTAAGCTGTTTTGGTTCCCAGGTATGCTAAGTTGACTGGGTCTGCAGTCTAGGCTGGCCTCACTCCCTTCTTAGAGACTTTGATTGGAATGGCTGAGCTAGTAGCTGCAGCCTCACTCCATTCACATGGTCTCTCCTCCTTGAGGGCTGGCCTCAGCTTCTTCATGGTGATCTCAGGGTTTGAAGTGGCATGAGAGCGCAATCCCCAGTGTACAACCAGTCTCTGCCTTTCTGGGTGGAGAAAGAGATGCCATATTTTGATTGGAGAAACTACAAAATATTGTGACTATTTTTTAAAAAGCTACCTACCTTGCATATTTGAAAATAATTTTAGTTTATCCTCTGTCTTGATTGATAATTCAGTATGTAGTTCTAGATTAGTAAACATTTAGTTTATCCTCTATCCTGATTGATAATTCAGTATGAAGCTTTAGATTAGCAAGCATTACCCTCATAAACTTTAGATTAGCAAGCATTTACCCTCATAATTATGGGCCATTGTGTTTTGGCTTCTGTTGTCTTCTGGCCACTAAGAATTCTGATGCCATTTAAGTTACTGATCCTTTGCATATATTTAACTTTCCTCCTTTCCTCCTCCTCTCTGGAAATATTTGAATTTTCACTTTAATCCCTAGTGTTGTGAAACTTCACAATTATCTTTTTTGGTGTGGGTCTGTGTCCATTAATTGCATCTAACACCAACTGGGCATTTTAAATCTTGAGACATGTGCCATTGGTGTGGAGACCTTCCTTTTGAAAAATTTTATAGATAACTTCCTTTTACTTTGCTCCTCATTCCTTGTACTCTTTTTCTTGGTTTAGGAACATGTATGTTGATCTTAGTAGTGATACTACCATTGATACTAATTGTGATATTTTCTGAATGCTTATTTTCTATTGGGCATAATTCTAAGTACCTAGATTAGCTCATTTAACTACATTACCTGGGTATTCACTGTAGGGTATTTAATGGGACATTATTATTATCTCAATTTGACAGATATGGAAATAAATGACAAATTTTTTAGGATGATGACGTTTTTTGATTGATTATTTTCTTTTCTATTTTCTACATTTTTCTACTTTTTGATAGATGCCTTCAACTTTGTCAACCCTTTTTAGATTTGAAAGAATGTTCTCATTTAAATTTGTATTTTTTCAGAACTTTTCTTTTCTTGAGAATATTAGCTACAAATTTGTTTTTTATTTTGTTTTGTGAAAGCTCTCTTATACTTAGGGTTCTCCCTATTTGTTTAGTTCCCTTTTTTGTGTTATTTTGAAATACCTGGTAATTTTCAACTGTCTTTGGTGAAAGGTACTAAAATAATCTTTAACGACTGTGGTTATGGTTTGTGAACTGGTGGTCTTAGTGTACAGTGTTAGATATTCAGTAGTCGCTGGTTCACAGCAATTCTGAAATATTGCGATTTTGCTAGGCAAACATTACAAAGATTTCCCAAACTGGGCCTGAGGGCAGGGAGCTGTGAATCTGCTCCTAGATAAGGCCTGATGTGCCTTCTGGGAGTATGTTTTTCATTGTTCTTTGAGGTTTTAATAGTTTTGTCTGCTTTTTAAGATATTTCTTAGCCATGTCTTAAGTGGCTGTGTACAATATGCTCTCATTGTGGCTACACAGCTTTCTTAATTAAGGTCTTGCCTATGGAAAATTGGAAGTCCGAGGACTGATGAGGCTCTTGTGTCACAGACTTGGTGTGTGTGTGTATTTTTTGTGACTCTCAAAAGCCCAATAGGCTTTCTATCTATTCCTATTGCTCTGTTTTATTCCCATTACTCACACCCATAATAGTTTGGTCTGAGGCATTCTCAAAAACTTATTTCTTTGTTTTTACATTCTATACCACTCTAGATTTAAGGAGGGCTATCACATTCAGGAGAGAAAGTCTCAATCTTAGTTCCACTTCTTCCCTGAGGCATTTTCACTGATGATGGTTTTAACATAGGTGAAGAGGCCACTCTCTCAATGTGATCTTTGCCTCCAAGGAGGTAAAGGCTTTGTCTTCAGAGAGCTTTTACAATTTTATCTCTTATTGTTTGAGTTTTATGACTCTATGACTTTTCCCTAATTTCTGCTTTCAGACTGAGATATTTCTTGCTAAATCATCTTTTTTGTAATACTTTGCCAACCAGAACATACTCCTAAGTTTCCATTTTCCAAAGTTTAGAGATCCCCTGGAGCTCATTGCTCACATGGTCAGCACTGCAAGTTATCAGAGGCAAGAGCATTTGAGATATTGTGCCACTTACTGAATCAAAACTTCTCAGCCTCCACGGACCACTCATCAGGTGTCACATAGTTTGCTTTTTTTAAGTTTTTTGTTGTTGTTTTTGGTTTGTTTTTTAACACAGTCACCTACATCTTATATCAATTGATGAAGATAGATTAGGTTACCCACCATTTACAATTTCCAAATGTCAGTAGTTTACAACTACAGATGTTGATTTCTAACTCACAGAAGTTCACTGATTCTCCGTGGCTCTCCAGCGTAGTTCACTTCCACAGAATAACAAAGGACTCCAGTTCATTTTTATCTCTGGCTCCACCATCTCAAAGGAAGACTTCTGTGGTCTCCCTGTAGGGGAAGAAAAAGCTGGAGGATCATATAGCATATGTTAAATGTCTTGGTCTCAGACTAATTCATGTTTCTTCATGGTCATAGTAGACTTGTGGCCTTTCCAGACTGCAGCATGACTGAGAAATGTGGGTATTGGATAAGCAGTCAATGTCTCTCACAAATGTTATTAAAATTCTAAGAAGTGTTCAGAATGCTAGGTCAACATTACATGACTTTTGATAGACTGAGAATTCAAATGTGTTATGAACAGTAAATTATACTTAAAATTGAAAAGGGCAAGGGTATTCTCAGCAAGAGCACTGTATTAATAAGGCATAAGATGGGAATTGGTAAAGATATTATGGAATCATGAAGGTTTCTTGCCCAAGCCTGGAAAATAGTATGAACTCAAACTCTTTCAATAATATACTTTAAAAAAACATAAATTTGAGGATAAAGAATAATGCCAATTTGGAAAGAACAGAAGGTTTATGAATGAAATCATGAGAAATATTTTTTGAGTGGTAGAAAAGAACAAGATGACAGACTATGAAACTAATTCAAACTAATTCTTGCAAAAAATGGGTTCAAACCTTAAAAATATTAATATAAAAATATTTAGACATCTGGAAGTTAGGTTCAAGACTTTCAGAGATTAATTTGGTAATCTTGGCTATGAAAATAAGGAGATACTTTGAACAGAAGAGAATGGGTGCTATTAAAGAGAAAACAACAAGAGGCAATAGTTTGGTGTGTAACTTTTGATATCAGACTGATTCCATTCAGATTATGGGTTTAACTTCTACTGGCTATATAACATTCTTTCCTATAAAAATGGAGATAAAAGTAGTATTTAACTCAAGGTGTTGCTGTATTATATAGAAAATAATACATGCACAGTGCCTGGCACATAACCTCTCAATAAATTAATGGACTTTGAAAGAAATTTAATAAGAAGTGATAAGAAAGTGGTTACTAGGCCAGCAGACTGTTCACAGCACTTTATCTAGGAGAAAGTACTCCTCCTCTGTTGGGTGCTAGTTTTTTTCTTGAATCTTTTCATTAGATTCCTTCAAGCATTACTTCTACTCTGTTGACTTTTCTGTTATCTAGACATTTTTAAACCTGGTATGATTTTAGATTTTATTCTGTTCTAAAATAACTTTATAATTATTTTCCCCAACCTTTTCAACATTAGAAGTTTGGCAGTGGAAGTGGAAGTAGAGCATAAGGAACTGAGGTTATGGAGGGAATAAGGCGTATAGTTTGGGGGCTTTAGCTACAATCAGTTATGCCTTTTTGGACATACTGACAATAGGCTTGAAAAAGTAGAAAGTTACCTATTCATTAAATCAAGCCACTTCTCCTAGCTTCATAGAATTATAATGTATTTCTTACTTGTTTTATAATTTTTAAAGAGTTCAATATTAATTTAAGTGTAACCCAATAGAATGTCACTAACTTCCAATATTAAAATATCATGCCATTTAAGGATAAATTTTAGGAAGTGCACACATGTAAAATACGACAAATTTAAGGAAAGCAAAATAAGATCACAAATGACATCTAGTAAAAAAACCTTGCAATTGTCTTTAATTAGTTCACAGTTGGAGATTGTTCATACTGCTTATTTTAGTTAAGTCTTTCATTTGGGGAAAAGCAAGCTATTTAACTTTCAGGATGCTTGCGGGTAGTTGGGGAGCAACTTGAATCCTCTATCTTGTTGAATAAAACTCTGTCCTCAATAAAGTGTAACTTTGGTAGGGAAAAATATTATTTATTATATAAATAATATAAATATTATTTATAAAGTATTGTAATCTATTGGAGTTTGTTACATATCAGCAATAACAATTAAAAAACAATGGTAATTTACTAAATTCTAAACTCATTCCATGGATATTTTATATGAGGCACCGATATTTATTCTAGTCAATAAAATTACCTCAGAAGCATTTCTAAGTGGATATTCTTTCTACTGAGCCTTAATTCAATATCTAGCTTATGCCTTTTTGGAAAGAATCCCTTGGTTAAAAATATGTGGTAGATTTTTCTTTGTAAAATATGAGAGAACTTCTGATAAATAGGTTAAATACTGTGGTTATATAAAGTTCTATGAAGAAATATGCCACATTTTGAAAAAAAGAAATTTTTGCAACAATATTTCATAAGAGTTTGCTGAAATCTGTTTTTTAATATGTTTATAACCATTACTTCTCTAATTCTCATAAAGTTTACCCTTGTTAAGTATCCCAATGTAATAATGTTGGGGAGCACTATTTAACTAAGGACTTCATGAAAACAATGAATTTTACCAGAGTTGACTGGAGCATGTCTGAAGCTGCACTGTGAGTGATAGCTCTATGCATTTTTATAGGATTTACTTAGCCATAATTTATTTAAAATAAATATAAAAATATAGCAGAGACTATTTAATGAGTACACTTATAAACCTCTATTTCCTCCTGATTCAGGTTGTGATGGAAACCTATAGCCAAATGTATGAAAATAATCTTAGTTTTCATTTATTTTCTTCTGCTTCTAGGTTCTGTAATGCTTTTGTAGGCGTTTTATTCTCATCTTCACTGGGGGGGCGGGGGGGACGGAGCACATTCTAGTTTCATGGTCTCAAACTCTGTATTTATCCTCATTCCCAAAACTTAATTAAAACATATTATTGTGAAGACTATTTTGCCCAATAATCTCTGCACAATGCTAGCTACCTGCTTTGCTTAACTAGGAAAAGGGTTTCTATATCCCTTTGTGATTCTTTCAACAACTCTGCTGTCCTTCGGTCTCAATCTTGTGTCCTTTTCTTTATGCCACATTTTCTGTACTCTGTGGATAAACAGAGTGCTCTTTTAATAGGGAGAATAATTTCTTCATTTAACTTTAAGTAGGAAATATGTTATATCTTGGTCAACTCATGGGCACTTGATATTCCATGTGTAATGCCCTCTAATACTTCCAACCAACTCACAAGAGAAGCAGAAAAGAACATTTTATATTTAGATATTTTGCTTTCACTATTTTGGGAGAGTTAGGTGTTTACAAATATTAGAATTAAAAAATAGTTAAATGTTTAATTTTTCCACACACGTTTAATATCATTCTGCTAGCTCAGTATCCAGTTTTGAAGTATTCAGTTCTCCATCACTTACATCTGTCGTTCTGTCATCAAACTCCTCTTCCCTAATAAGCTGTGAGTTTGCTCCTTCCTTTCCGTTTCTTGACCACCAACACTCAGGGGCTAGCAAGCAGCCTTTTAGCTGGGCTTCTGAACTCAAGGCCTCAGCTTTCTACCACTCCTTTTCACATAAAATTCCAGATTCCTCATTTTATTCAGGATAGTCTTGTTCGAAATCCTACAGTGGCATATGATTATCTGTAGGGAATAATCTTTACATCCCCTTGGAATGCCACAGAGGTGCTTTTCCATGTTCTAGCAGAGTTTCTCAACCGCAGCACTATTGACATCTGGACTAGATAATACTTGGTTGTGGAGGGCTGCCCTGTGTATTGTAGGCCTCTGTCCTTTAGAAACCTGTAACATTCTTCCAATTGTGACCACCAAAAATGTCTCCAGACATTCACAAACATTCCTGGTGGGGGGTGGGGGTGAAGGACAAAAGCACCCCTAGGAAGAAACACTGTTCTTCAACCAGTTAACTTTTTTTTGTTGGTTAGAATTGTGTTTAGCTGCAAGTAGCCAAACACCCAAATAACTATAGTTTAACTAAATAGAGGTTTCTTTGTTTATTTATAGGAGTCTATAGTGAGCAGTTTCTGGGATTGGTACAATAGTTAAGGGAGACTGATACAAATTGAGTATCACATCCTCTATCAAGCAAAAAGAAAGGAATTGGGGAAGGGACATACTCATGAAATTTGCATTTGCATTTCTTTGACCAGAATGGTGTTTCATGATCTGCATTAATTCCCAGGGAATCTGAGTCTATAGTTGATCCAGGAAAAAGAGGAGAGCATTGGAAACAGATGTTGGAGGAGTCAACCTACAGAGCCTACTATGCCTTAACTTCACATGTTCACCAGATGAAATTTCCATTATGTATACTTGGAATAAGTAAATCTATAAGTGAAACAAAATGCCACAACTCTTAGTAGTTTACGCTAATGATGTTTTGATTGTTTCTCAAAACATCCAATGTGGATAACTTTGATTAGTGAGTAACCTTCTGTGTGACCTTTCAGAGACCCAGGCTTTGCCATTCCTGAGGTCGTGGTTCCCCCTGCCCGCTCTTTTGTCTCTGACCTGCAGGTGGAAGAAGAAAGGCAGTGTAAAGAATTTCAGAGATGTTTGGGGCTAGACCAGGGATTACCATACTACTTCCATTGACCTCTTGATGGCCAGAATGTAGTCACTGGCCCCAAAGAAAATATTTTGTTTTGAGTCTGCCCCTCTGTGTGTTTTCATGCCTTTCTAGCATTCTTTCCTTTCTCCTTTCTGGAATGCTCTGTCTTTGTTTTTAGTGTTTCTGAAAATTCTGACTCTTCATTATTTCCTGGTGAAAACTTTGCTGTCTAGAACATCTCAAAGCAACTACTGCTTGTTTGAAAACTGATGTAACAGTGATTGAAAGACACTTTGTGGTCAGAAAGAACTGCATTTGACTCACAACACTCACAAGTTTTGTGAATTTGCCCAAGTTATTTAACTTCTATAAATCTTAGGTTTCTCATGCTTCAAATTGGGGCACTACTAAAGCATAAATTAAATGAAATAACTTCCTTGACACAACACCTAACATACAATAAATTGATATAGAGATTATTTTATAATTTTATCTTCTAGATTAGTTACTGCTTGTGTGACTCATTGGGTACCTCATTGCTTACCTCATTTTTCATTTGTGCTCAATCCACTACTTCCATGAGCCACTAAAGCACTCCTGCAGGCAGGGTGCGTCTTACTGGTGTTAACTGAGCAAGCGCTGGGGGAAGGACTGGGAAACTAAGGCCTCTTTGTCTCCTCCATGAGTACAGGATGAGGACCCACTGGAGCTATGCCCACAGTCCCTCTGCTTCATCAGGCAGAGGGACTCTTACTCTAACTCAAAAGCTGAAAAGCCCTAACATGATAATGTCTGTATTTTTAATATCTATTATAATGAAAGCCACAAAAGGACTCAGTTTCTTAAATCTTATGCATTTTAAGGAAATTCATATTTTCTGAATCACAACAGGTATCCACTAGCACATTTTATTAATCAAAGCAGCTCTTCTCTACTGACACTCTAGATCCTGTTTTCACTGGTGTCTGCCTCTATAATCAATTCTCCACAGAGCGGTGATCTTTTTAAAAATGTAAATCAGGCCATGACCCTGCTCAAACTCTCTAATGGCTTCTGTGACCCTCAAAATAAAATCTAAATGTATTGCCTTGGCATGCAAAGTCACACATGATCTTTCCTTACCTCTCATATTTTATCCTTATCACTCTACCACTTACCCACCTGGCCTCCTCTCTGTGTTGTGAACTCTCCAGTCTCCTAGTGGCCTAATAGTCTTTGAACTCCTTTATCCCTCTGCTACAATTTCTCTTCTTTCTCATGTGTACGTATCTCGATCCTTCTTGTCATTCAGGTATCAATTTAAATGTTACTCTTGTGAAGACCCTCATTGATAATCCCATCAAGAGAGCCATTCCACTCATTAGATTCTTAGAGTTCAAGTGTCAGATTTGTACATGTACAAAGTGGTGAGACTTTTATGATGTTGGGGGGGAGGGGTTCCCTACTGCCATATTTCTACAAATAGAGGCATGCGTATGGATGACAAAATAAGTATGTAGGCCGAATTCTCTAGAAGTTCTCTTAAGAGAAAGGTCTGGTTTTGAACATTGAAAATATACTTCATGCTTAAATTTATGTATGCAACCCAGTCTTAATTACGGGAGGGTCATCTTTTCTATTTAAATCTGTTGAGTATTAGAGTTCTTTTTGCCTCAGAGCAGTCTCAAGAGTGTGTCCTTCAGAAGTTTGATATAGGAGAGTATTTGTACAAAGAGCACTTAGCCACATAGGGATATGTGCAATTGCACTAAGAGTTGACAGATGATGCAGACACATATTGGGCCTTGTTTCTGTTGGTAAGAAGAGATTTAGGTAACTGTGTTGCTAAAGGATGATATTTAGCTCTCAGAGGAGACTGAACCCAGTGGTACTTCTTGGCCTTATCAAATTCTATAGACGGAAATAATAATACTCAGGATATGAAGGTTTTATGTTTATTTCTTTTAAATACTATGAAAATACTTTATGATGAGTCAGGGTCTTAGCTTAAACAATTTACCATTTTGTAGATGGTTTAATTAGAAGCAGTTAATTTGCATAATTTTTGAGGTTCACAAATAAGTTTAAAGAATGGATTTTGTTATCTTTTGTGGAGCTTTACAAATTTCATCTATAAATATTTGCTGATTTCTTTTATATACTCTTGTATTTCATATAGAGAGAGACACATATAAATACACACACAAGGTCTGTCCAGAAGGTATCCAGCCATGTAATAAGAAAAACAGAGACATTTATTGAAGAAAATACAAGATACAAGAAACAGTCTACATGGGACAATGATGCCTCAGTCCCCTTCAAAGTAGGCACCTTGGGACGTCACACAGTTCTCCAAATAGCCATCAGCTGCCCCATTGTAATTTCCTGAATCTCATTAATGTTCTGAAATATCTTCCATTTCAAATGTGATTTTAGTTTTGGGAAAAGCCAGAAGTTGCAGGACACCAAATCTGGGCTGTTGGGGGGCTGAGTCACCTGGGTGATTTGATGTTTTGCCAGAAAACTGTGCAGTAGACACAATGCATGAGCAGGTACATTGTCGTGATGAAGCTGCTAATCACTGGTTGCTCATACCTGCAATTGTCTGAATCATTCAAATAGTTTTTACAAAGGAATGCTCAAGCTTAACACAAAATTTGATTCAGATTTGTTGCTCTACTCGCTCAGTCATTTTGAATGCAATGGCCACACAGTGCACATGCATACTCAGCAGTGTCTACTGCCCCCACTGACTAGTACAGTGAAGTTGTCATTGTTCACTCATGCACATTCCAATCTGCTCTCTTTGGCTGCCAGGTTATATTGATATTGTACAAACTATTATTGTTATATTAACAATGGCAGACTTTTTCTGGACAGTCTTCATATATACATATATGTGTGTGTGTGTATGTGTGTGTATGAATACCACATTCACTAAGTGACTTCGAGGTTTTTTAAAATTGTTGCTTTATAGCTAGCATAGTGAAGATACTTCTGTCAAATTTCATCTAATTCTCTTTACTCTTATTAAGTTTAAAGTAAATCCTCAATCTTCCAATGCAGAGAAAACATGGATGTTATTTTTACTTTAAAAACAAATAAAGAAGTCTTCTGCATTTTCTCATGTGCATGGAAATAAATATTAATAGGTAATTGACACCCAAAGAACTGAATAACTGATCTTCAGCAACTGGGTGTCTCCTCGAGGTTTAGAATGCTAGCGTAGCATAATATTTGTATAGCAAGTTTTCACATTTATCAATACTTTCTGGTTGGTGTAAATGACAATACCTTTATATTTTTACATAAATTTACCCATTTGAACCTGTGAGATCAAGCTAGGTATTATTATTTCTATATCATAGATATGCAAAAGCACAAATGACTAAAGAATAGATTCTAAATGTACACCTTGTCCACTTTATATTACTGTATTGAATTACAGAGCTTTTTAGTTGTAGTCTTCTATAGGGGAAAGAGCATTGGAGTGACATGCCCATGTGATTGTGACTCCCAAATCTTACACCTTCTATGTGGCAAGTAGCTACATCTATGATGATAACATTCTTAATTTAGCTTATGTATAAATAGGGATGCAGAAATAAATCCACCTGATTTGCTATGGAAATTGGTGTTCTAAAGTAGAAACCACATATCCATTGAGAAGGAAGTCTAGTAAATTAGTTGATGCCTGGAAATAATTGCTTTTCCAGATGGGCTTATAATGGATTTATGAAGTATAAATAGAACATAAAACAAAGTTACCTAGTTAAAGGATAGGAGGATTTTGAATCTTTTAGTATATAGAACAAAAAAAATACCTGTTCAGATAAATAAGGATCTCTTCAAGAAATGGAATAGTTGTAGGAATTTATAATGATGTGAATTACACTAATTATAAAATAAAAGTTGACATTAGTATTAATATTAACCCATTTAAGGGTAGCTCTTTTTAATTTAATTCCCTATAATATCAGTTGTTTTGCCTAAATCTGCATTTTATGAAAACAGTTGGAATTGTGGAAACCTGATATATTATTTGCTTTTAAAAAATGTTTCTGCATAATGTCAGTACATAATTGATGTTCAGTGAATACTCCTGAACTAACAAAATGAATTATGAAATCTATTCCATTGGGATATTGATATTTTAATTTATCTCATTATTTTTGTGTTGTAGCAGAAGTGGGGATATTTCTCTGGCTCTTTCTCTCATTCGCACTCTAACTCTTGAATTTAAATGGGCCCTGTGCAAAAGTGCATTATTTTAATTATGACCCTTAAATTACAATTGCATAGATGTAAGTTGTTTTCTCATTGTTTTGGTCTCACTGCCTAAAAGACAGCTGGTACAAAATAGGTGCTCAACAAATATCTATTAAATGAATGAACAATCACATATACAATTTTTACATTGATCAATTTCTTCATTTTCCTATTGACTCTTCTGAAAAAACTTCCATGAAATAGAGTGTAAAAGTGCTTTAATAACATATGCATCTTCAAGTTTATTGTGTTTAGAATATGTTTTTAAATGTAGGAGAGTGTAAAAGTAAAAAAGCAAAAATAAATTTACTGAACTTGAATTTTTTAAAGTTAGATAACATGTCTTGTTTCCAAAATGAGGTTTTATTTTTTTTAATAGTCAAATTCAATGGCATCAGGCCTTGATCTGGTAAGCCACTATAAACATGGGGCAAGCGTAGGTTTACAGTTGTTAGTACATGAAACATATAGTTTATTCTTGTATTATTATCTATTAATTATTGTATATTTTCCATATCAACGACTATCAACCTACTTTTGCCCCACCCTGTATATTATTCTTCTGTCTCTGCTGTCCCTCTTGCTCTGTTGTAAATGTAATACTGGCCGCACACTTCCCTCCAAGGGCTTATTACTCAGGCTAAGGGATCAACTTTAGTCATTCTCACCCTGCAGAGACAAAAGTAGAAGTCTGATTGTTCCCTTAAAGTGCTTTCCAATGCTTCTGCTGCCTCATAATGTCATCAGGGGACATAAGCGCCCCTGAAGTTAGGGATAGTCATGTTCTATATCTGTATCATTCAAGGCATTCACTATTAGTGTTGGTTGGGTGGTCTACTAGTGTTATAGTAATTTACCAAGGTATATGAAGACAAAGAAGACATATGGCCTAACAGTATTAAACCTACTTACATTTGTTGCACCCCACAGTTGGCTGGGACAGCCAGTGGGGAAGTTCTCTGGCTTCTCAGCTCTACACAATCATCCCTCAGGGAGGCTGGGTCAGACTTTGCTTTGAACTTGCTCTCTAGCATTGCACCCAAAGATCAGATTTTCCCTTCCTCATGGTGATCTTTCTGAGTATGTGTGGGTCCTGCTTGCTAGATATTTTTTGGATCATTTGTACAGACTGATGAACGAATTCTGAAAAGACCCTCAACCTTTTAATGAAACAGACAACTAAAATCAGTTGTATTTGATCACAAATCCACCTCTGTGGATGAAAGTCAAGGTATTTTGCCAGAAGAGGGTGTACAAAGCTAGCAGGACAAACCAAAAGCCAATGTATCACACAATGTTATGATCAGCTCTCTACTCTTCACCTTAGTAACCTAGATAAAATCTTCAAATATGGTCAAACTTAAGCAAATTGAAAAAATGAATCGAGAAAAGTTCAAAACAGGGTCACTGATAGCTTTGGTGAGATTTCCTAAGCAATCAAAGATATGCACATCCAAAGGTATCATATATCTGAAAAATGAAAGGGGTCCCATTAAAGAAAATAGGCCAAGTAACGTACAGATGGTTGTCACTCTATGATTTTTATTTTCTTCTTTTAATTGTATATATTTCTATGTAATTCTAGATAATTCTGGGATGAAAGTTATTTTTGCATTAGCAAAATCTGAAGAAGTTTTTTAAAAAAATATCTACTGCTATATTAGATTTTTGATATGCTTCTGCATGATATTTAAAAATCAGTTTATATTTTTATACATTATTTTAAAATATGTATGCCATTAAATTGGTCCTATTAAGCTTTACATATTTATTTATGAACACCACTACTTTTAAAAAATTAAACACTTAAACTTTAACATTACCATGTAAGTTGCCCTTTCTAGGTTTAACTTTGGCTACAGCAAAAAAATGTAAGGGGCTGTTTTCATTATTAATGACAAAATCAACAAATATTTAACTATATTGCCCATTATTTTAGCATTAATTTACATTTTTATATTACATAGGTAAAGGCTAGCATTTCAATATTTAACATTTTATAGGAAATTAATAAATATTCTATATAATAAAAATGCATCTTAATTTCATTTTTCTGAAAATATCTCTCCATTTAAAAATATTTTATTTTAATGTAATAACTTTAGTTTTGGATCTTATGAAAAACTGGATTAAAACTCTACAAATTATGAACTGCAGAAATGTATATCTCTTGTTATTTTTTGAAAATCAGCACTTACTCCTGCTTGTCACCAAGAAGATTCATTGGTCTGACTATGCTAGCATCTTTTTTGCTAATAAAAGAGAAACATATGTGAAAACTCAGTGTCTCACATGTATACTAAATGCAAGTTTTTATCCTGAGCATTATCATTGAATCTGAGCCTTGCCTGCTGCTTAATAAATATTAGAAGGAGGACTGGAGAGAGAAAGGCAGAAGTGAGGGAGGGAAAAGCGGAAGAGAGGGAGGGAGGGAAAAGAGTGAGGGATGAGGAACAATGGGGTGTTTTAGTTTCTAATATAGTATTCAAAAACATAAAACTTGTTTTGAAGTCTGTGGTCATTTTCTTTAAAGTCAGCTTTGAAAATGTAACCCTTATATATGATTAGAATAAATTACATTTTTAGTAGCTAGTAGCTAACATTTTGTAGTTACCATTAACATTTTTCAATTGCATTAAAATGTCCTGATCATTATTAGAGAATTTCTCAAAACATTTCAGATAATTAAGCATGCAGGCTTATAATTACTGTTTTAAAAACTGCCATTTGTAAATAGTCACATCTTGAGACAAGTCTGAGATCTGAGCAGTTGTTGGGTACAATCTCTCTCAGTAACTGCACTATTGTTAGGGAGAGAGAGAGACCTGAGTCAGGAGGCCCCCCTCCCCTGACTTGATTCTCATCTCTCTCTCGCAAGACACCAGTTCAAGCGCGAGACAAACACGCATAGTGGAAATGAAATAGCAAGTTTATTTATGAAACACATGAGCACAAAGCTGCAAGCAGGCTCCCAACTAGTCTAAATGCCCAGGTATAGAGGAAAGAAAGTTGTTAGTAACTTTGTTAGTAAGTTAGTGAGTTTCTTCTATACACTTGAGCCAAAGGTACTAGTGGGTACTTAATTAACCTTAGTACTCGGACTATTGGGGTTCGGGGATTATATACTTTAATTAGTTTCTAGGTTCCCCCTCCTTCTCTCACTTATAAATCTTGGGAATAATGTACTGCTACTAAGGCTTGGTTTCTCAGTTAGTAGAGGCTCTTTGATTTAATGAAGTCCCAGCACAGAGTCTCAAAGACCCCCCTACCCACCACACCGGACTCCTGTGCTATCCCTGCTTATGATATTTGGAACACCTGGCAATCTTACTGAGCTTGCTTCAGAACCTTACAGAAGCCTCCTGAAGGACTCCCCTTCTCTTGGGCTATTTTGCTTGTGATATTCGGGACACGTGGCAACCTTGCCAAACCAGGCTCAGGACTGCAGAGTATCAGTTGGTGAAACATGTCTCCCTTTTGCTCCTAGCCTTCTGTATCAAATTCTTTGTTGGATTGTAATGGCGAGCGCCCTGCTTGATTTCCCCTGTGGCCACTCATTCCTAGCTGCCACCTAACACTATGAATTTTCATAAAACATAACCCCCCCCCAAGTGTATTAGGAATCTTTTCTAAAACTGTATATGTATGTATAATTTAAATAGGAAGCGTAGATCTACATGTTCTAAGACAACTTCCTACAGACCTATAATTATAATAAATCCTTAACTATAATTTATCTTTTAGTTGCAAACTTCAATCCATGAGTTCCTAACATTTTGTATATATTCTTTAACTTTTTTCTATTCTTTGCAACTGCATGAAGCGTCGATTGATTCAATTCTAACAAGCATCTAATGGAGACAAAATCATCACCATTTCAGCACACTGAGTGATTTTCATCTTTGCCTGCATCATATAAACTGCTCTTTTTCAGAAGTGTATCTCAAAATTTTGATGCTGTTCAGATATTTTATATCTCTACTTATTTTTTATTTAAATAGTACTGAGTTATTACCTTTTGATCATTATAAGAAAACATCTTGATTTGAGATAATTAAGGATGTAGACTTTTAATCACTGTTTTAAACTTGTCATTCATATAATAAATAGGCACATATTGAAATAGAGCCTAAGTATGTGTCTTCTCAAATCTCAGGATTAGGAGGTCCAAAGAATAGGATAGTAATCTACAGAGCTCACATGAGCAATTTGGGCATGCTATTAAAAATCTCTTCAATTATTGAAATATTTAAAACTTGTAAAATAATAAAGACACCTCACATGTTTGTTGTGAAAATTGATTTAAATTTATTTTCAATTTAGAAAAAATGTAAAGAATATATATTACAACAGGCCTTAAAATGTATACTTGCAAGTCAGGAAAGACATTTTCTTTTTATAAAATCTAGAGGGTACTAAGATTTAGCAGTAATCAATTTACTCATTTTCTCTTAAACCTAGCTTAATTCCTCAGCTCAAACTAGAATCAGAGAAAATAAAAACTTCCTTAAAAATCCTATTAAAAGTTTAATTGTTCTGCATATATTTGATTCTGTGATGACATACAAATTCATTGTATCAGAATTTAAAATATTTTCCTGTTTTCTTAACCAATTTTCACAAACGTTTTCAATAACACTTCAACAGTTTACATGAAATCATATCTAGACTCGTCTCTCTGAACTCCCTACTTCTTTCTTCCTAGTGCTTTTGAGACTTATTCATGTAACTCCCATTAGAGTTAATTGGAGTTACTAACATAAATTCCACTTGCTCTAAATAGAGAATAGGTTTCTTTAATGTTGTTTTTATTTTTTTTTAATAAGGTTAGACTTCAAATAGAATGTTGTATACAATTGTATCTTTTGCTTTGGGAAATTAAAATGCCTTTAACAACTTTTAGTGTTAGGAAGTTAAAATCTGTCGCAAACTTTTCTTTCTTATTTTCATTCTGCTGCATTACTACATTATCATTACAAATTACAACTGGTAATGAAATAAATAGGACATTGAACTATAAAAGCATTTTTCCAGCAAGCCACCGTTTACATACTATTTATAGTTGTATTTGTGGAATTACTCTGTTAATGGTATATTATTAACATTATTTAGAAAAATTGTGTTTGCTGTTCCTAACATTCTAGAGAAAGAAATAGATACTATTGAAAGGAAAAGTAGAGTTGCAAGTTGAAAGAAAAGCTCACTTTATTTTTTTATGAATGCTGCTTTTAAATAAATGACCATTTTTAGTATCTTTTTATATGTGATTGTTAATAATAGTCATTTTAGCTATGGATAATTTTATATGTGCAGATAGTCTTGAATTGTTTCAAATATTTAAAACCAACTATTTTGAAGTACCTGATATAAGTTTAATTTACTAAAAGAAAAGACGCCTTAAGAAATATATGCTTTTCAGTTTTAAAAAAACTAATTAATAATAAACCAATAAACTTAATTTTAACAGTGTATCCTCTCCCCAGATTATAAAAGACATTCCCTTGAAAACACATTTTTTTGAAAAGTTGTCTGTAACTCAGAAATTTCAAGTAGGACACAGCAAATTAATTTTACCTTAAATTTTCTGTCCTTTTTAGTTTTGAAGATATTCCCACATAAAACATATTGTTTATAATTGTAAAAAGTTATATTAACCTATGTGATAGGCAAGGATATACTCCTAATAAAAAATTTCATGAAAATTAATATCCCACTTTAATTTTGAAATTATTACTTCCATTGCTCTGAAATTTGTAACTTTCATATCTTTCTTTAGATGTAATTTTTTCCAATTTTTTTATGGCTTCAAAACTAACAAGTGATCAAATATTTTTAAATAGAACTTTTTTCTAGTTAGTGACGTTATATTTGAAAAAATTATGTTAATGCAATTTAACTTTACTGCATTATAAAAGACTGATTTAATACAGGAATAAAATTGAAAGACCCTATAGGATTCAATAGTATAAATGACCTTTATAACTTTCTCTCAAATTTTTTCAGATAGAAAATTAATCATTATGAATTCAATCATTCAAACTCCATTCAATAAAACATCAATGGAATAATTTGGAAATATGGCTCCCGTTAGCTTAGAGCTCCACACTCAACTTTTTACATAATAGACAAATTTTAATATTGTCTACCAAGGAATAACAGCATGTTGGAGTGGAAATGAAACAACCAGCCTTACTGCTGATGCATTCCTCACCCCCACTAAATCAATGTTGAATACATATTTAAACAAATTTAGCTTCAAATTTGCTAAAGGCCAAAGGAAAGTTTTGACGAATTGTATAATTATTTTTTTTGTCCAATGAAAACAAGCACATGATTTACCCAGAAAATGGTTTGAAAGGGGAACAAAATAGTAACCTGCCCAGGGTACCCATGTGTCCAGTCTGAAGCCCTTAAAGAGGAAGTTAATATATTTCCTGCAAGCAGAATTTTTTTAGAAAGGATCCAGGTCATATATTTTGCATTAATCCCAGCCATTGTTATTAATTACCATGCTCATTTTATTACTCTTTTTAAATTTTGTATTTATTTATTTATTTTTCCATTACCATTTATGCCCCCCGTAAGCTCATCGACCTCCACTCACCTTCTCCCTTCCCCCACAATCACCACACTGTTTCCTATGTCCATGAGTTTTCTTTCTTTTTTCTTTTTTGCTCAATACCTTCACCATTCCTGCACCTCCACCCTGCAGCCATCAGCCTGCTCTCTGTGAGTCTGTCTCTATTCTGCTTATTAGTTCAGTTTGTTCATTAGATTCCTCCAATGAGTCAAATCATTTGGTACTTGTTTTGTTAGCCTTAATTTCCTCATATTCTATGCAAAGAGAATGTCTGCTGGGGCATTAGAACACCATGGTTATACACATGAGCTTTGTAACCAGGCACTCCTAGTTTTTAATTCTGAGAATTTAATCCTGGGAATTTGACTTACTCTTCTAAGGCTCAGTCTCCTCATCAGTAAAATGGTTATAACAATACTATATATTCATGGATTTTTTTGGTGAGTATTAAACTATATTTATAATGTTTTAGCACAGTGCTTACAACATAATTAGGCTGCAATAAAATGGTAGCAATTTTTTAAAATGTTTACTTAAAAATCTGAAAAGCTCTGTTGTATTCTAAGAAAATTAAAATATTTTACAGACATTTTAAATTAACCTCACCAACCTCATAAAGAGTGCTTTAACATTTTTAAACCCATCAATCCTCATTCTTTAATAATAACTGTACATTTAAGTTTAAAACTATCTTAATACATCTAAAATGAAATTTAGCTATGCTAATGAGTTACATATGACACTGCCAAAGAGTATTAAATATGAAAGCATTTTTTCTGAGTTAAATCATATATTTAGTCCAGAATTTAAATTCTTCATGTACCCTCAAATAGCTAAAATGTCAAAAAGGATATTATTATAAATTTTACATCATGACATATAAATTTATTTATATTCTAGGTTGCCTATAAAAATAATCTCTAATGCAATATAAGGAGTGAAATCGGCAGAAATAAACTTAAATTCCTGGAGAAAGACTTTGAATTTTATTTTCCAAATTAATTTTAGTTTCATCTTTACAATTATAGCAAATACCCATAAGAAAAAACGTATAAGTGAATTATAGTTCACATCATGATATATTTGCAGACAGTCAGCATATAAGTCTGTAGACAAAATTCATGAAATGAAACTCAAATTCTTCACTATTTTAGGCTGGAACATTATTATATGAAATTTTTGTAATGGGACCATGTCCAAGTTGTAGCCTTAACAGATGGGATCTTGTAGGGGTTCCACATTTTTAGTTATTTAGGACTTTAGTAAACAGTGATCTTATCCAGTGTGTGATTGGAACAGATGTGATCTTATCAGGGTTCCACTTTTTTTCAGGGGCATAAAATTGCCATGATTTGCTGTACAGTGCTGGAGTTTACTTTTTGTGGTTTTAGAACGAGAGTCCTTTTTCACCAGAATTTGCCCTTGGGTTCTAAAACATCATAATAGGGAGCTAATGTTTTATTCTCTATTAATCCCATTAAATCCTTTTAATATTAGAGCATGTGTTGCTTTATAGCATTAACTAGTGTCTTGCACTCAACAGTATTTTCACAGTTTATGACACTGCTTAGGGCATTAACAAACAGCTGTTTGAATTAAATGAGCAGTTAAGGACCCTGTTCATTAACTCAAAAGTTTCATGTATTTTTAATTCCTTAAATCTAATGGTATCATCACCCTCCAAGAAATCTATCTTTGATTATAATTTGCTCTGGCCACTCTTGGTTATGGGGGAAAGTACTATTGTTTTTGAATATGAATCATGTCAAGGGTGGATATCTCTAATGAATCTTAACTATCTCATAACAGTTTCATTCGTATGGGATATAAAACTTTAAAAGTTGTTTACGGCAGTTGTGTTAAGATTTTCTCCAATTTTGGTTACTGATGACTTCATTTAGCTAATGTAAAGAGGCAGTTGGAACAGAATTATTTGCATTTGAAATGGTGCAATCAGAGGTTTGCGACTGACTCATTTACAAAAAAAGAAAATTGTATTTGGACAGTGACAGATTATGTGATGTAACCCCTGGTGCAGAGCAAAACGCTAGTCACTGATTTTCTCCATACAGAGGAATCATGGCTTCCTAGGCTTTGTCTGAGACTACCTTCTATTTGATTGTGGTCATGGATATTTTGATTAAGTAGTTTGAAGCAAAGTAATTAAAGGGCAATTTTAAATTAATGTATCTAGTATTCTAAATAAAGAAGATGAGGACAGATTCTTGATTCACTCCTATGCCCTGATGCCGCTAGTGACGCCCATCTAGTTCAGGGTCTTCTGTTTAGTAGTTGCTTGGTACTGTATTTGGGGGAGAAAAATTGGATGCTTTCATTAAGAAATAACTTATTTTACCTGTTGGGTAAAACTTGTCTAGGTTTTCCACCAGTTGTAAAATTTTACCTTCAAATCTTTCAGTTTTCTCTATAGGGTTTGTGGATCTTTGCTAGATGAATTCAGTTCATAGGTGTTTACTAAATAATTAGAAAGCACTTAAAATTATAAAGTGGAACATATGACTTTACTGTTTTAATTATCAAATTTGTTTTTTCACAAATGCCAAGGATCAAAAGTTTTAAGGACTAGATGAGATACTGTTTGTGTAGTAATTGAAAGGAATGGGGTAAATTAATACAAATGGTTTGCTAAGATAAGTAGAACTGTCTTTTCCTATTAATCATGAGAAACCAAATCCACATTCTTCTCATGTTAAGTCTGGGACAGAGTTAAGGAGAGCTGGATTCCCAAGCTGGAAGTTTTTTCTGAAGCAGTCCAAGTTGGCTTGGAATTCATAATTATTTTCACCCATGTTGGAAGTTGTAAGACACCTTTTCAAAATGCCCGATAGCCACCTCATTTGGCCTTAGGATATCTCTGTGGATATTAGTTTCTCTCCATGAAGCCTGTGACTGAGGGCAGTTCAGATAACATTTGAAACAGGGTGATTTAGGAGGCATCCTCACCACCCATGACTGCTAAATGAGCAGACCACATCAGAGATTTTTTTTCTCTCTAATGTGAATAATGCAAAGTAAACAGTTAAAAATATCAAGCTATCGTGGGGTTTGGTCTTTAAGAATAAAATCTAGAAATACTTCTGAATTCTAACGGAGAGCATAAAACTATAATCTCTAACACTGTTTAGATAGTGTCGCTATGAGACAGATCTCCACTTATAATATTTAAGGAGGCCACAAAGAATCCCTACAATCACCTTCTAGCCAAGATGGAGGCGTATACAGACATGCTATATCTCTCTCCATGACTAAGAAGGAATACAACTACCTCAAAACTAGAAACAGCCAGAAATTCCAGAAAATCAAACTGCATGGAAGTACAACAAACAAAAATATAAAGAAGAAATACTCATCCAGACAGGTAGGAGGGTCAGAGCTGGGGCAGAGAGGACATGGTATGATGGCGGCAGCAGCAGTGGCAGGCCAGCAGAAAGCAGTTACACATTTTAAAAAGTTAGGAGGGACACCTAGGGAGTGTTCCCAGTTCCTGACCAGACTGCACAGCTCATGGTCCCAGCACTGGGGAAAATCAAGCCTCTTTGCTTCTGACTGTGCAAACCAGTGGGGGTTGGGGCAGAGGTAGAAACTGCCAGTCTCTCAGCAGAGTCAACTTCTTTAAAGGGTCTCCACGGTCTTAGAACATCCATAGATCCATACACTCTGGAAATGACAGCCAGGGCAATATCTAGAGAGGCACCAGTCCCATATGGAAGTGGGATAAGTGCCTGGAAAGAGGGCAAGAGCTGGGCAAGCAGCATTGTTCCCTCTCAGACCCATCCCCCACATATAGCACCACAAGGTGGTGAATCAGGTTGCCCGGTACTGACTAATTCCTAAGCCTCTGCCCCTTACAACATAACAGGAATGACAGCTCTACCTAAGACAGAAGCAAACACAGAAGCCTGTCAAGATGAGGGAACAGAGAAGTGTGGCCCAAAAGAGGGAACAGATCAAGGTTCCAGTGGGAGAACTAAGCGATGAGGAGATAGCCAACCTAACAGACTCAGAATTCCAAACACTCGTGATAAAGATGCTCACAGGCTTGACAGACATACTTGAGTATGGCAAACGCATAAGTGAAGGCTATGCTAAGTGAAATGAAGGAAAATCCACATAAAACCAATAGTGAAGGGAAGGAAACTGGGATTCAAATCAATGATTTGGAACATAAGGAAGAAAAAAACAGTCAACCAGTGCAGTATGAGAAATCAAGAATTGAAAAAAATGAGAGGCTTGGGAACCTCTGGAACAACTTTAAATGTGCCAACATCTGAATCATGGGGGTGCCAGAAGGAGAAGAAGAAGAGCAAGAAATTGAAAACTTATGTGAAAAAATATGGAGGAAAACTTCCCAAATATGGCGAAGGAATAGACATACAAGTCCAGGATGCATGGAGAGTCTTGGGCAAGCTGGACCCAGAGAGGACCATACCAAGACACATCATGATTAAAATACCAAAAGTGAAAGATAAAGAGAGAATCCTAAAAGCTGCAAGAGAGAAGCAGAGAGTTGCCTACAAAGGGGTGCCTATAAGACTATCAGCTGATTTCTCAAAAGAAACTTTGCAGGTAAGAGGGGACTGGCAAGAAGTATTCAAGGTGATGAAAAGCAAGTACCTACAACCAAGATTACACTATCCAGCAAAGCTATCATTTAGAATGGAAGGGCAGATGAAGTGCTTCACAGACAAGTTAAGCTAAAAGAGTTCATCATCACCAAGCCATTATTATATGAAATGTCAAACGGATTTACTTAAGAAAAAGAAGATCATAATTATGAACACTAAAATGACAGCAAACTCTCACAGCTATCAACAACTGAATCTAAAAACTGAAAACAAAATTAAACTAAGCAAACCAGAATGGGAACAGAATCATTGGTAAGGGGATCATTTGGAGGGTTATCAGCTGGGATGGGGGAGGGGGAGAAATGGGGAAATGGTGCAGGTATTAAGAACATAATCGGTTGGTATAAAATAGGGGGAATTTAAGAGTAATATAGGAAAGGATGAAGCCAAAGAACTTACATGCACAACCCATGGACATGAACTAAAGGGGGTGGGATTCCTGGAGGGAAGGGGGGGGTACTGGGCAGAGGGGAGCAAAGGGGAAAAAATTGGGACTACTGTAACAACATAATCAATAAATCATACTTTAAAAAAATAAAAGAGATCCCTGCAATCAGAGACAGGATGCTTATGTCCAGGAGCATTATTTTTTAAATAACTGAAAAGAAACATTTCAACATGTAGAGGTGAAGAAATCTAAAATTAAAACAACTTTACTATATATATTAAATATATTTAATTAAATGTATTTAATGTGTTAAATTAAATATACAGTATTTAATATAATAAATAAATATATTCTAAATATATATAATATGTATAGTAAATATTTTGTATCTGCATTCATATGTACACACAGTGCCTAGAAGGAGAATTCATTTGTTGTTTTTCTGATTTTCTGTCACCCCTCTCTGGACTTCATCTATCTCCACAGCCACCATCCAACCCAGCCACCACTATCATTTGTTTGAACTATGACATTAGCCATTTAATTGGTTACTGCATCCTTACTTGTCTCCTGTACACTTGGAACTGTTCCTTACAAAGCAGTCTGCATTGAATTAAGTAAAAAATAATCATAATCAAAAATAAATCCCTCTCATCCTTCATTGCTGAATTTATTTCAGTGGCTTTCTTGGGCTCTTAATAGCATGGAATCTAAAATTCTTAATGTGGCCTGTTCGACCCAGACACTGTCCGCCTCCCCATCCATATCTTAGGCCATTTTCTGTCAAGTTCTTGAACTCCAGGTGCATTAGGCTTCCTCCAGCACCTCCGTTGTGTCAGGCTCTCACCTCAAGCATTACACAGCCACCCCTCTCCTGGGTATCTCCAGCCCAGCCTCAGGTCTCTGCCAGAATGCCTCGTGGTCAGAGGAACCTCCCGCCTCTTGGTCTAAAGTAGGTGTCTCTTTATAGGTTCCTGCTTCTCTGCCTTTCCTCCATAGCACTTCTTGCAATACTGACTATATAACTATTTGAATAATTTATTTTTATTTTGTCCCTCCACTGGAGGTAAGATCATTTTTAAGGAAATATTCTGCACCACTTAATTTTTGGATAAATATCAGGTACATATGGGTTAGTTTTGGAATTTTTTAAGATTATAATCAACATTTATTATAATAGTTAAACTCTCCTTTAAAGCCAGTTAAATGGCTGATAATTAGTCTGTTTTTTGTTTCTTTGTTTGTTTTGCTAGAAATTTAGTATTTATTAAAACGGTTGCTTGGCTGGATCAGGTGCCATCTTACCTTTTATTTTAAATTTTCCTTTATGTCATAAGTCATAGTTTTATACTGGTCTGAAGTGCATTATATTATGCATGATCCAGGACAAAGTGAGAGATTGCAGTGATTCTGTAGATTACAAATACAGGATGAGAAATTGAGGCCTGCCAGCTTGGGAATTTAAACTGGGAAATAGATGTCCATCATTGTGCTAAACATTGACAAGAGCAGGAAAAAAAAAAAAAATTCTGGCAACAAGTGCTGAACATTAGTGTCAATACCAGCATCAGGCAAATGTGTGCAGGTGGAAGTAAGAGGCCCAGGGAAGCTGACTGTGAGATCTGAGCTGGGAGGAGGATATCAGAGATCACAGCTGACATTGGCAGGTCCTGAACACAATGCAAATCCTTCCAGAGATCCTATTTTATTGTTTTACCTGTTTGCATGAAGCTTAGACTGTATACACATTTAGTGCACTCTGTTGATATTTTGGGTGATAAAATAGCAAATTCTGACATCCCTTGTGGAGAAAAGCCAATAATAGGTCAAGTGTATAACCTTCTACTTGAGGAAAATGTTCTTTTGCAAGTATTCTGAATTAGCAATTCTTTCATATATAGCTTTCAATGAGTCACCGCTTGCAAAATTTGAATGGAATTGAATGAGAAAGGGTACAATGTACATGTATGACAAGAGAGAAGGAAAAGGGAAAAGCTAGAAAGCAATGAACTGAAAGTTAGTTCTAATCACTCAACAAATGTTCTTGAAAAACTAATATTGGAAACCAGGAACAATTTAGGAACCCTTTGGGAAAGTTTGTGTGGTGCCAGCTATTTACCGACATCACAATAAGTGTAAACACTCATCTTTCTGTTCCCTTACACATCAGCTCGTGGGAAGAGATCCCAATGGCCCCAGAGTCAGGACTTGCAGGTCCTGAGCTATAGGGTTCACCAGCAGCCGTTAGACTGACATTTGTTATCAATGAGACGCTGCCGAACTGTTGTTCCAAGGCTGTTGCTGTAAAACCATAGTGCATTGTAGTTTGTTGGAGGTTAGTAGCACTTGTTAATTTGATCAAGGCTGAAGTTTACGAAGGATAAAGTAAACAATGCAAACTGCAGACACCATCAGTTTCCTATGGGCAGTGAAGTGTAGTCTGTTCCATTTACACTTCACAACAACATCTGATGGGCTTTGTCAGTGCTGCACAGAGTAATTAAACCTGAAATCAATAGCAGGCATTTGTCATGTTTACAGCCGCTCTTTCTGCTGGGTTAAACTCATCAGTTTAGTGCCGTTCTGTTTTACTGCAAAGACACGCTCCATTATTTCTTCAGGTACAGTTGAGATATTCAGTTACATGCCCAATAGTTTGAATACGACATTAAGATTAAAAGGGACAGGCAAATGGACAGTTTTTGTAATTTATTTGCTGATTTTCTTAACCAGTGTTGGATTTCCATTTCCTTCAACCCTTTTATGAAACCCTTTGTGGCCTGGGATAATATATTCTCTTAGCTCTCAAACTGGCAGTCTCATCTCAAATTTGATAGAACTTGACACCAACCATAACTATATACAAGGATTGCTGACATGCTTTTATTTGAAGAGTGAAGAACTTCTAAGATTCAAAGCTGTTGCCTTATTTGAAGAAAATTATACTTTTCAATTTTTTAATTAAGAATTTTTCAGAAATTTTCTTTTATGCCAGCTTTTAAAATTTCTATCCTTCAAATATGTATCATTTGCTATTTTTTCTAGTTCTTAATCTTTTGAATATGGTTAGAGCATGTTGGTTTTATGGTGAGTGCAGTTAAGTGGTAAACTTGAATTTTGACATACATATTTGACGGAAGCTAAAAAGCATACCCTGTTAAGAGTATTTCCGTCACTTAATGAAGACCCTTAGAACCCACATTTTATGCAAATAAATGTATGTTCTTGCCTCTCTATATAGCATTAATGTCTTGGTACACCCAAGGAAATGGGATTCTTGTAAGACTTAATCTTATTTTAAATTAGTTGGTTACATATAAAACCATAATACACTTATGCTTTTTACATTAATGCTTTTAAATATTTCAATATACCACTCTTCCTCTCAAATGTGTTTATTGAAATTATATTCAAATGGACCGATTAGATATTTTCTGCTAACTTTGAAAGAAATCATGAAACTGATTTTACTTTGCTTATCTTGATCCCTAGACAGTATAAACATAATTAATTGATATTTGGATTAGAAGTGACTTAAATATTGTAACTCAAGTTTCTATATGCCAGATTGTCATATGGAGGTCTAGCCATTTAAATTAACTGGCCCTTCAAATTCTTTTAGGTATCCATATTTGTGACAAACATAGTAACTAAAACAGTGACTATTTTAATCACAGAAATATAACAGAGAATTATTACATAAATTATTTTTAAACATAATTGTTAAAATGAAATGCTTGTGCCTTTCTACAAGTTGTGAGGTAGTCCATTCAAGGATTGTTTACATGGGGGCAAATTTAGGAGTCTGTTTTTGTTTTTAGGTAGGACATGGAATGTCCTCGAGACCCTTTTAATCACATTTCTAAATCTTGGCTGCTTTTGTCATATATACCAGGAATCCTACATCACGACCACCAACCTCTCTGTTCTACATAGTGTCCTGTATTGAGTCATAATTTAACAATTTCAACATCATTCACACATCTCAAAAGAGGGAATGAACTGGCTAGGACCTTGTCCAGGCCGCCATCCCTTAATACCTTTAAGAAATTAATATGCTTTCCCCAGCATATTTAGTTCACATTTTTGAAAAATACACCATTTTTTGCTGAGGATCTTGTTACCAAAACTTGTAAGTGAGAAATGATTTAATATTCCATGTAGATATAGCAATTAAAAGGATAATACCTTCTGGACATAATTTTGATACTTATTTGGAAAGTCTTATTCTAGTAATCAAAATTAAAATTGAGTAAGTTACATTGACTTTTCTTTACTGAAGTCTTCTAAGTGTTTACTATGATAAAAGTAAAACTTAGGAACTGGACCCAAAATAATGCTTCAAATGATAATGATACCCTGTGCATTTACAGCTAAATTTTTAGAAACTGGGATACTTATTCTAGGTTACAGAGCATCTGGTTTTGCTAAATCAAACTTTAACATGTGCTCTTAGTTTTTTGTGTTCCAGTAAACCTAAAATGCAGGTTATTTGCACTGACCATGCCTATGAGAAACTTAATTAAGAATGTGATAGATTGTTCAAAGAATTGTTTCATAGTACATTGAAACTCACCTGGAAGAAGAAAGTCAAGTCACCTAAAAACAACCTCAGAATAATGACATAATTAGACTTGTTAAGGAGCCAAACATAAGCCAGTCATTAGCTGTAGTCACTCACAGAAGGTCCACTCTACTTCTCTGGGTCAATAACAGACCCTAGAAATGCATTAAGTCTAGAAATAAAATTCAGTGCTAGTTGCCTTGTTGCTAATTTATTGTCCATGGCCGTTAGTTTTTAATTCCTCAGAAGAATGTAATCTCACATATTAAGAGGTTGTCTTTGTATAGCTACTTTAGGTGGGAGTATAGGAGATATTTTTTGTATGTTCTTACTTTTACATAGACAGTCTTATTTTACCAACACAGCATTGTGCATGCTATGAAGGCAAAAATAAATATGAACTGTAATAAAAGTCATGAAAATTCTGCACCAGTAATTTCAAGGTTGCCTTACCTTTTGTCTCCCCATGAGGTCAGATAGCAATGTTTTTGGTCTGAAATTCTAAAACCCAGGGCAGCAGTTAATCAATATAAAGCATTCTCAGAAACTCATATCCATGCCAGACCTCTTCCCAATTCAGATTGACTTCCATTTCAGTCATCCCCAGGGAGCAGAGTAAAATGAACAATACAGGCATCCTTAGCCAAAATAGCCAAGTCTGTACAGCACTTTAAAATATACAGGATATTTTTGTGTTTTCCTTATGTGATGCTCACAACTGCAATGTAGGTCCTTGAATTATAAAAGAGATAAGTGAAGCTTAGGGAGGGTAAGCGATTTTCCCAAGGTTATGATGCTTTTATTAGAAGCACCTAGTCTCAACCTTGGGTCTTCAAATTTTGATTCTGGGGACTGCTACAATATCTGGCTACATTCCAAAGAAGCCTATGATAGGCAGAATTATAAGATGGCCCTTGTATTAGTTAGGTTTCAAACATAAAAACAGAACGGTAGAATATCTATATCTACATCTGTGTCTGTATCTGTAACTATATCTATCATTTATCTACCTGTGAATATGTATTTATTCATTTAATACAAAGAATTGGCTTATACTATGATGGCGACTAGCTAAGTAAATCCAAAATTTGTAAGGCAGGTAATTGGGAAGGATAAACTGCAGATTGGCGGGAGCCCAGGGGCACAAACTGAAGCTGTTGTACACAGGTAAAATGTCTTTCCTCCACTTCTTTTTGCATCTGTCTCTCTGCCTCTGCCCGCCACTTTTCACTTCACCCTCTGGAAAGCCTCAGCCCTGTTTCCAAACCCTTCCAAATGAAAAATCAGACTCATCCAGATTATCTAGGATTTTTGCCTTACTTAAAGTTAACTGATTAAAGGATTAAATCACATCTGCAAAATTCTTTCATAGAAACACCTGGATTAGTGTCTGATTGAATAACTAGGGAATGAAGCCTAGCCAAGTTGACACATCAGAGAAACCATTACAGTCCAACCTTTGTCAACTAGGTACCCAACATATCTCTCCAGACCATACTCTCCAAATAAAGACAAAAACAAAGTCAAATTCCCATTTCTAGTGATATAACTATCCTGCATAGTCTGAAAACATGCTAACCCTTTCCCCAGAGGAGGATACAAAACCCTTGGGTTATAGTCACTCTCCTCCTTTGATGTACTGAAACTGAAATACTGGGACAATAAAGTTATGTATCATGTTAAATGATTAGAAGCTTAAAAGAGGGAAGAAACCAAAAATATTTGGGGTATATATATATATATATATATATATATATGCCACAATAAGGAGGACATGCTCATAACTATCACAAACTTCTTTTCTGCAACTGGTCACATGGTCATAAATAGTATTTATAGCTATCTTTTTCTACGGCCTATTTCATATTCTTTTGTCCTTATCAAGCACCTCAGCTGGTCTTGGTTTTTTGCCTGTTGGGTGGACCCAAACCTTAGTTCCTAAACACCATGGGCCTTCAAAAGTCCTGCCTGAATTGGGTTGTCGTAATTTTCTATTAATTTTAATCATAGGACCTGGGAGTAATAAGAGATGCCTAGAGTATTGACTGTATTCCAGATATGCATCTTGTTGCTCCGGTTGTTTAGTAGCAAGACAATTTCCCCTTGGCCATTATAATAAACCACCCAACCATAACATTAACCTTTATATTTGTTGATTTAGAGGAGTCCAAAATGGCCTGGTGAAAGTCTCAACTTCTAGTTCAATGGAATAATTGTTATGTTCCCTGGTAGAAGACTTTTCCTTTGCATCTAAAAACTCTGGGTGAGCAGAGCCTAAGGCACGGGAATGGAAAGGAAAATTTTTGTTAGTGGAACATTAGGGGCAGTAGTGAGTGGAGCCATTTCCATTTTTACCCCTTGATTCATGCACTGATGAATCCTGACAATGGGAGAAATAGCACCATATATTGGATGCTAATTAAGAACTGATATCACATCTTGGAGGACATTGCCTCAGTCCCACATGCATTACTGCCTAATTGGTGTCATAATTGAGTCTTCAAAAGGCCATTCCACCATTCTGTCAGTTAAGGTTAATGGTGGGCATAAGACCAAGGAATTCCATGAGCTTGAGCCCATTCCTGAATTTCATTTGCTATGGATTGAGTTCCTTGGTGAGAAACAGTGCTGTGTAGAATACCCTGACAGTGTATAAGGCATTCTAAAAGTCCACGATATCAGATGGGCCCACTGTGTTGGCTGCAGTGATTGATACTAACTTCCAAGGAGAAATTGTGCTGCTACTACACAATGGGGACAATGAAGATTGTGTCTTTAATACAGGAAATCCTTGGGAGTAAATCTTAGTGTTGTCATGTCCTGCAATTGCAGTCAATGGAAAACTACAGCAGCCCAATTCAGTTAGGACTGGATAGCCTACAAACTTCAGCTATGAATGCTTGGATCACTCCACCACGCAAAGAACCACAACCCGCTGAGGTGATTTGCAGACAGGGAAGGCAAATTCATATCCAGAGCAAGTGTCTGTTCCATACTAACAAAGCAGTCCAATATAACCAACCTGCCAACAGCTAGCTGTTCACCCTGTGAATGTGCTGTATCAGGAGCTCACTATTGGGCTGCACTGCTGGCAGATTGGGTGTTCAGCAGTGAGTGTAGTCAGTTTAGCCTTGGTGAGCAGATGTAAATATTGCTGAGCCCAGGCATAATCTCAATCCTGTTAATTGCCATAATCATCATGGTCATTTTGTTCATGTGCCCATTGGAGACTGACAGGAGTGACAGGGGAAAGGGGCCAACTCAAAATCCACTGTACATGTCATCCTAGCCACTTGATTTTTAAAGTCCCCCTTTGCTAAGGTTATGCATTCATGTGGGGCACAAATATTCATGATTTTTGCCCATTCAGAGAGGTCTATCCACATCCTTCTTCCCCCAGACATTTTAACAAATTTTCCTATCATGTCCTTCCCAAGTCCTTGACCTTCCAGCCAAATCATTAGTCATAACCCATGAATTGATATAGACTCATGCTATTGATATAGATTCTGGCCATTTCTCCTTCCAGACAAAATGCACAACTGACACACTGCTCAGAGTGAGTCCTTCCCACAGGAAGAATTTTCTTTCACCCCTGTTCCTCATGTGTGGCCCAGGACAGCGCTGTAGTGCTGCAGCTGTCTACTTTCACGTGGTGCCTGCATACCAAGAATCATCTATAAAACAGGCCTAAGTTTTATTCTAACACAATCAAAAGGAAGAAAAAGTTCAGAGGGAGGAAAAAGCCTTTCTTGATCTTCTAAAGGTCCCTGGCTGTATATGAAAATTTAACAGACATATTAACAGGAAAAAAGCATACAAATGTATTTAAGTTATATATGAAGCTTTATGAGAGCACAAGGAAAAGAAGACCTGAAGAAACCATTAAACTTGAGTATTTTTATGGTAGGTTAGGTATAGGGTCAATAGTGATGTAGAAATATGATAGGTCAAAGAGTATGAGATAGTATAGTAAACTGAGGCAAACTTAGCTAGCCCTGTTTGTTCAGATTTTTCTCAGTGTCTTCAAAGATAATGGTGCTCCTTTACTATGGGTATAGGTGGGGCACATCTCACAAGAAAGTTTCAGGGGAGAGCGGTAGGAGGGAGTCAGAGTGATTTCACTGTTTCTGTTGTTCTCTCAAACTTCAGTTTCAAATATTCAATGTGCCAAAGTACCATATTTCGGGGTAGTGGGTCCTGAACCCCATTGCTCTTCGTGAAGCCCCAGGTGTGATCTGAGAGAGAAGGAATTCCACCTGTGGACAGCAGCCTTGGCTCATGCAGTGGTTTCTTGTCTTCCAGTGATTGTTCTTTTTTGAATACAGACTTTGGACTTGCTTAGTCAACCCTCACAATTGTGTAAGTGAATTACTTATAATAAATCTATCTCTATCTATCTATCATCTACCTATCTCATCTATCTATATACATCCTATTGGCTCTGCTTTCCTGATTGAACTCAGGATTTCCACCACCTGTTATAGACACGGCTTCTCCCAGTTAGTTAATTAACACTAGTTTAAGTGCTGTCACAAAGGGTATTTTCAGATGTAATTAAGGACGCAAATCAGTTGATGATTAGAAGAAAAGGAGATTATCTTGGTCTGACCTAATTAAGTGAGCCCTTGAAAGGGACTGGGCTTTTCCTGGGAAAAAAAGAGATCTGAAGTGTAAGAAGGGTTTTGGTAGGAGATTCCGTGTTTGCTGGCTTGAAACTGGAGTGGACCTGAGGAAGTCGCCAGGAGCCAGCAGCAAATGCCTAGCTGACAGCCAGCAAGAACCCAGGGGCCTCAGTCCCACAGCTACAGGAAATAAATCCTACCAATAACCTGAGGGAGCTGGGAAGTGAACATTGCCCTGGTGGAGTCTCAGATGAGAACTCAGTTGCCAACACCTTGAACATGAAACACTGATCGGAGAACGCAGTGAAGTCGTGCCTCAACTCCTGGCCTACAGAACTGTGAGGTGAAAAATGGGTGTTGTTTTAAGCGGCTAAGTGTGTGGTGATTTTTTAATGTAGCCACATAGAACTGACACAGAGCTACTCTCTTAACTATCCACAATTTTATTTCTATGAGATTGATTGAGATCTTTTCTACCTGGGACTTCTCAACCAGTCTTTGGATCCTTGATTTTCCTTCCAAAGCAATGTTCTTAACAGCATTAGACTAGAATAGGTTTAGCCGCCAGAGTCATGACCCGAATTTCCCAAATTTCCCAGAAGTCTCTGGAGGTTTAGAAAGGTAAAGCCACCTCTGTAGAAGGTCAACTTGCTGCCATCTCCTGGCTTTGGAATCTGCCTGGCAGACCCTGGGTTAATGATTCACAAATCCTGAATCACAGGGATGACTAACTTAAATGTAGCAAGTCCTTGAATAGTAGCTGTCAGAAAAGAAGAGAAGGAAAATTGTGTGGTAACGCTCTCTGTTTAAAATCTTTTGAGCTGAAAACTATCTCAAATTTCATTTGGTATTACTTCAGTCACAATTAAGAGTTTCAGAATTCATCTCATTGCAATAATATGGTCGTCATTTATACTGTGACTACTTAAAAGGTACTTATCCTAAAGAAGAGCTGTTAACAGATTCCTTTCAGAGCAAACTGAGAATGTACCTGGACCAAAAGAGAGCCACTGATCCCTTGACAATACATAAAAGTGCAGCAGGAACCCATCTGGGCTCAATAATGAACTATGCAATGACCATAGGCAATAAAGTGCTGTTCTGGGGGGAGGGGGCGGTGGGGAGCCGAAGTCCACAAAGGGAGCCCAATAGAGAGGTTTCTGGAGAGGAATGCAATCTCTGTCCAGTGACTACTAAAATTTTAGTCAGAATTATGTTGCAGGCTCTATGTTCAAAGAAATATTCAAGATTTTGGAAGTTTTTCACAGAATATTGTGCGGATCAGAGTTTGAGAACTAGGAGCTTTAAAACTTGGTATTACTGTTGTTCCTAATGGGAAAAAGGTATGTTGAAAATTGACTTTTTCATGGGATTTTTTTATAGTAAAGCTGTAACAAATTCTGGAGATAGTGCATTGCAATAAAGCAAATTATATAAAATAGAACTATATAGAAACATGATACTTTTATACTAACAGTTGTAAACATTAATGCTTTTGCTGTCCATGAATGCAGTTTTCAGATATGAAAACACTGGGACTAAGTGATTAAGGAGTAAAAAATGAGGATGAATTGGAAAGATACTATCTTAAAGGCATTTAAATTAAATTTAAACACACACAAAAGAAACAAACAAACAAAAAACAACCCTGCAGCCCTGTTCATTTACCCTTTATATTGCCAAATCTGTGATTCAGAAATTTGATGAAAGAGAGTTGAACATGGTAAAGAACTATTTGCCTCATTTTCTGCTTTTGGATTTTCTGAAGGCTCCTCTAACTTACAGACAACAGAGCCGGAGGTATAGCTATTAACCATTAATCATAACTGATTAATAATCATTAAATGAATATTAATCATAAGTAACTATTTCTGAAAACACAGAGTTCAATCTCCATTGCAATGGTCTTCTCGCTTACTGGGCTCTCTTCCTTTTAGCCCCTAAGCTACCTTTTTCTATATTTCTGGGCTTCTATATGGTGATGTTCACCACCAGGGTTCCTTCTGGGCAACATTCCCAGGACAGAGGCAGAAACTGGTGCTGCTGTCATTCTCTGACACCCGGGCTTTTCCTTCCTCTTCCTTCTTCTCACCTTACCTAGTAAAAAAGAGAAGGGATCCTCTAGTCCTCTCCTCATGCATGTTTACATCTATTTTGTCTGAAAGTAAATCAGCCTCTTCATCTGAGTTGCAAATGGCAGGGGGAGGAGAGCTGTCATGGAACATCATTTACTGCACAGATTTCTCTCTTTTGTCACTTCTTTTTTTCACTGTGGAAACACCAAATATTGTCTATAATATTGTCTTTTATGACAAAGGAACCAACACCAAAATTTTAACTCTTGAAACATTAGAAAATGTTCTGTCTGACATCTGTAATGACCTTGACTAGAATTTGAAGCAATAATATTTACATGAAGAATTCAGCATTCCCCTAGCAAGCCCTGAATTTTAAGTTTTATATATATATATATATTACCCTGGCTGGTTTGGCTCAGTGGATTGAGCGTCGGCCTGTGAGCTAAGTGTCGCTGGTTCGATCTTCCAGTCAGGGCACATCAGAGAAGGAAAACTCTGACTCCAAAAAACCTCCGCTGCCTTGCGGCATACCTCTTCAGGGGAAAGGCTAAGGGAGTAAACCCCGACAGAAAATCCGGAGCCGGAGTCCCTAAGGCGGTTTGACGTTGTAGTCAACACCGGCAACTCCTGCGGCGCACCTGAACCCAAGCTGTATCGACTCCGTCTTTCCCTTGGACCCTTCAGCTGCGAAGAGAGGGGGGGTCTGCTGCATGGGCAACAGCAGACCCTCCATATCACCCTGCCCAGGCTCTGTAGCTTCAGCGTCATCGCAAGATGTCGATTCAACACGGGAGGAGACAGATACCGTGTCACTCCCGAGTCGGACTGCACAGCCATTCTCGGTGGTGCAGATAGACTCTTAAGAAGCTACACCATCGTCTCTCGAGACGGACGGCTGCCGCCGCCGCCGACGACCATATATATATATATATATATATATATATATATCCATGCAATTTCTACAGTATATTCAAATAGTGTCCCCCTGTTTAGTCCAAAAGCACCTCAAATAGTAGCCTTGCCAGATGTTTCAGAGGGAGTAAAATATATAATGTACCTAATTTTGCAAAACTACGCAATAGGTAGACATATCTTTTTCACCGCAGCTGGTGATCAGTTTATGCCCTGAAGCTTAGAGATTTATAGCCCTTGTAATTTTATCCTAAACAGAGTAATTGTGATGCTCTTCCATTGCTATTATTTTAATTAGTGTTGAAGACTTTGCCAAGATGTTGAATTTCAAGGTAATGAATTTCATCTGTATAAGATCTAGTAGGTTGTTGTGCTTATTTAAGATAGCTGACATCCTCACAAATTATTTTCCTATTAATTTCAGAGTTTTCATTTATTGAGAATATTTACCCCAGGTTATTCTAAAATCATTTAAAGAATGTCATGCCAATGACAAGTTACTAAGTCTATTTCTAACAACATTAAATTTCAATAAAAGAAATGTTTTTTAACATATTAGTAGTTATTTTTAACAAATAACTTGCATAAAATAATTAAATGTATACAAGAGTATAAAATACTTTTCTTAAAGTTTTAATATTCAGGGAAACTAAATTATAATTTAATTCATTGTAGTTTTCTCCTCAGCAGACTTTTAATCTTATTGAGGGCATGTTTTCTTTTGTTATTTGATATTTTATGGGTATTAAAAAGAAATGCTTAGGTAAAGTTGTGCTTCAGGAAATTTTCTTATAAAGAGAAGTCTCTCATCAAAGACCATGACCTTATTTTTGTAAAAAAATTGTTTTAAAAAGTACCTTTGGTTTTTACGAATAGAAGTCATAAGTGCTTGTCAGAGACAAGTTGGGCCCTCAGTTTAGAGTCATCTTATTTACAGGTATTCCTTCTAATCTTCATGGATTTCCTTTGATATTTATGTTTTCCCCCTGGGGAAAATGCAGGAATTTCACTGTCATCTTCTGTTTGTCTTGGCCATAGCATGCATGCTAGGGTATGGCATAATCACCAAAACAAATGGAGCGACAATAATAGGGAAGATGTTCGGAGCCCAGGTGTGGATCTTGTCCCCCAGTTCATATGATGAGCCCAACATTAAAGCTAACTGGCTATGAAAGCTAACAGTGAAGCTTGTGGTAGACAGCCAGCAGAGCTTCGCTGCTGCATTCCCTTCAAGTGCTGAATTCTTCATTTTATCACTTAGGAAAACAATCTGCCCCAGAATTCCAGCACCAAGCATTATAATAAACAGTAAGAAGTTATATAGCCAGAAAATAAAGGAGAGGGAAAACTCCACAAAGAAATCTGTAACTAATTTTTCCAGAGGAAATCTAACTTACAAAAAATAATTAGCACACTTGAATTGGACATAATGATCTTTCTTCTGTTTTGAATTTCATTTCATTCGTTCTTTTTCCTTAGCACAAAGGTTGAATAGAGGAGAAGAAATGAGTGTATGAATGTCTAACAAAGTGGGGCAGAGACTTAGGTTAGCAGTCCATTTTTCCTGTATGGGAAACTGGAGAGAAATTGAGGCTGTGCTTATACTGATCTGAGTGTTTTTAGGCCAGAGAATTCACTTTAGAAAGCTATGTTAATACTAAAGCCATATAAAAACTGTAATTTTTTCTTAACAAGATATAAGAATGAGGCTTATTATCCACCTTAAATTTTGATATATAATTTATGAGTTTGTGAAAGCAGGATAAATACTTTATGTTTAATACAAGAGTTTGGTAAAGGCTCATTAAAACTTTCTCATTTGTCAGTTTTGGCAATTCGTAAAGTTTTGGGGAAGAGAAAATCAATAGAAAACTCTGCTCTAATGTTTAAGAAAAATACAAGTACTGGAGAAGAAAATTCAAGTTACATGTATCATTATTATCTTATTAAACAGAACTATAACTATAATAATAATTAACTATTTGAACTCCATGTTAATAATTCTTCTTTATAGTTTACCATGCATTTTCACTTCCACTCCATTATTTTATTTTTATAATAACTATTTAGGCAGGTGGGGCAAATTGTATTCTCATGAATGGAGGATAATAGTAATACACAGCTAGTATATCATAAATTCTGATACCTGTTATTCCTGTTATCTCTTACTGCTGTCCTCATATCATGTTTAAATAATGGTTGCTTTTATTTTATATTATAAACAAAATTTAATTAGATAACTAATAACATGCAAAATTGGTTAGGGGCATGTTTGAGTTGCCCAAAATCAAAGCAAACTCTTTCCAGCCTTAAGAAATTTAAAAAACACAATCTATCACACTAACAGAAAAGAAAGAAGACATAGAAATTTAAAATATAAAATAAAAATAGTTTATGAAATTTAAAAGTCCTTCATGATAATTTTCAGCAAACTAGAAATCAAAAATAACATTAAACCTGATGAAAGATGGCTTTAGAAACTACAATTATTTGAAAACATTATTCGTTCATAGGCAGTTCAAAGAACTCTATAGATAAACTGCCAAAACTAATTCATGATTTTGGGGAAGTCAGAGGATATAAAATAAACAAAAATTATTGTATTTCTATATACTAAGCACAAATAACTAAAAAATAAAGTCTTTTTTTAAATCTGAAACCTATATAATTTTATTAGGCAAAGTTACCCCAATAAATTCAATAAAAAATAATAAATAAAAAGAAAATAAACTTTTAAAATAGATACTATTTATAATTGAATAATTAAACATCAAATACATAGGTATATGTCCAACAAAAATGTAAAGGTATTCACAGAAAACTACAAACTGAGAGACTACTATGTACCAAACACTAGGGCAAAAATATTAATAAGTCATAAAGTTCACAAAAGGGGGGAATTAATACTACAGATAGTGTATTAATAAAATATTAATACTAATAAGTCATGGTGATTGCAGTGACAACAATCTACAAAAACAGTATTAACCAATGACTGAGGCATACACAGTGCCTGTTTTCCAAGAAGAGTTGAAAATACTAATAGTTACACATTTCACCACATGTGTACACAGTATTAATGATCAATGAATTAGGAATTACTTCCCAATAACAATACCTTATCATTAATGCCAGGTTTATTGCTTTTGTGTCCTGCATTGCTAGTAAGTTGATTCCAGCTTGTTTTACCTTTTTTCATTCTCTGGCTTTCTTCGTATCTGTCAATAGATTAAAAATATGAATTATGTGTATCTCTGTGTATATAAGAATATAATTATATTTGTTACAGATTTTACTTATGTAAACTCATGATACTGGTACTCCTGTTCCTTCCTGCCAGGGTGGCATTGCATATTGATACTGAAACATGAAATATCTCTAATCAGTCTTTATAGATAGACCAAAGTTTTCAGTTTCATTCATTTTTTTTCCAAAACTATTCAAATTTTATCTGGCCAACATCACAAAAAGACAGCCATGAAATGAATTGCACAATATACACCTCACCCTCCCTCTTCCATTGTATTATATTTTCATGAAATATTTTGTTGGATTAGTGGATGACTTAATACTTCAATTTTTTTTTTTATTATTTGAGACACTTCTATTTCCACATGATAATGTAGAGAAAAGAAGTGACTTGGAAAGAATAGTGGTTGAGGAAATGATGGTGCGAGTGATATGAGAAGACCGTCATCTTTAGCAGGCAAGTGGGATGACAATAGCACCTTGGGCGGCTGAATGAATTCACAATTCACAAAGATAATGAGGGGGGAGCAAAAGTGAGAAAAGAAGAAACAGGAAACGAGTAAGTGAGTTGAAAAAAAGCAAAGATGAGAAGAGCAAAAGAAGGCATAGAGGGAAACAAACAAACGTGAATTTGGTAAACAGTTATGAGGACAGATTACTCTGTGCCTTCATTCACTCTGGCATCTATGCAGGATAAATTTTAGGATGGTGGCCCCTGGAGATCCATTGTTGCAGAGGTATATTTCCAAAGTTGTCTGATGTTTGATTTATTTTATTTCAAGTGTTTTTATTTTATTCTGGTAGATTTAGAAACCCATTTGTTGAATCATTTTAAGAGAGAACAATACCATCTCTGACTCTATAGAACTTACATATCCTCAAAGTATTAACTCTTAATTTGTTTTTTCTGCCCGCCCTTAATTCCTAATTGTTTCACTCGAACCCCCACTGCTACTGTCCCTCATGTTCTGAATTGTGAAATATTTGTCATTTTTTTCTGGCTTCTCTACTCACCACTATATACTTATATATTTTTATTTTTTATCTTTTAATTACAGTTTACTTTCAACATGATTTTATATTGGTTTCAGCTGTACAGCATAGTGCTTAGACAGTCATAATCATTGCAAAGTATTCCCCTTATAGTTCCAGCACCCACCAGATACCATACGTAGTTATTGCAATATTATTGATTACAGTATTCTCTCACTTATAGCGGGTATTACATTCTAGCCCCACTCCCCACCCACAAAGTATGAACCTTACATTTATTCTACACTCAAACCTACGTAACTTTAACAACATACATATACGGTACCGCAAAATCCTGCAATATAGCGAACAATGCACGATAAATAAATTAAATATAATATTTTTTAAAATCCTGCAATACAGTGAGGCCGCGATAAGTGAACTGAGATATAGAGAGGGACTACTGTATATTCCCTATGCTGTGCTTTACATCCTTGTGTCTATTTTGTAACTACCAAGTTGTACTTCTTAATTCCTCACCTCTTTCACCCAGTCCCCCAGGCTCTCTCCATCCTGGCAACCACCAGTATACTCTCTGTGTCTGAGTCTGTTTTGATTTTGTTCATTCATTTTTCTTCTTTAGATTTCACATATAAGTGAAATCATATGGTACTTGTCTTTCTCTGACTGAGTTATTTCACTTACCATAATGCCTTCTAGGCCCATCCATGCTGTCACAAATGATAAGATTTCATTCCTTTTTATGGCCAAGTAATACTCCATTGTATATATGGTCCACTATATTTTAAGATGACTCTGTGTTGCTATAATGTATATATTTAGTGCATTTCTCCCAATCACTTTACAGTCTTTCATGGTTGGTAGCCTTCGCTTTTGACTCAGCCAGTGTCCATACAAATTAAACTTCAACTTGGCAACATTCAAGGGGCCACTCAAAAATATCTGGAATTTACTTATTGAAAGTTCTGTATTTATTCTTACATGTTTAAAGTTCAGTCACCTTCAAAGTATTCTCCATTTGATGCAGTACACCTATCAAGATATTTTCTTCCACTGCTCAAAACAGTTTTTGACCTTTTCAGTTGTGATGTCTTTTAGTGCATCTGCCATTTTTGTTTCACCTCTTTCATATTGGCAAAATGTCTCTCTTTGAGGGCCTTTTTCATCTGGGGAAGCAAAAAAAAAAAAAAAAAGTTACTCAGGGCAAGGTTGGGTGAATAGGGTGGATAGGGTATGGAGGTCATGTAATTTTTTATCAAAAACTGCTGAACACTCAGCGCGGTGTGGGAAGGTGCATGAAATGGACAAAAACATTGAAAGAGTCTTCCGAATAATTCGCTGAAGCCTAATGCAGCCTCTTACAACAGCGGCAGCTGGTACACTGATACAGATGGGTTCCCAGAACACTCTCCTTGTAGGGGAGCCTGTACTACAAGGTACCTGCCCACCAGAACCTTGTGGGGGAAGCCTGTGCTACAAGGGGCCCACACCCCAGAAGATAATTCTAGAGATTTTTGGGTCCCCCCTGTGTAAAGTTCATTCTGGACCTCCAAAACAAAAGTTGCAGGAATAGAAAAATTAACAGACCTTAGCCTATAATGTAAGACCTACATGAACCACATTTAATTCAAGAAGGTATGGGATAAGTAAATTTGGACATTGTTTAATATATTTTAATAGCTCTGAGCACTCTGTAAAGTTATTGTGTCCATTTTGAGAATACAGTACCTTAAAATCCTAAGCATATCACAATTTTTAAAAAAGTTAGAGACATTTTTGAATTATTAATTGACTATGTCTCCTTAGTTTGTGCCTTTGTTGGAAAATGAAGAAAATGCTTTCCAGCAGTTTCTCTGTACATAGCCTGTAGGTACAATCTAAATAGATCTTGAATGACAGCTCTAAATTGCAACTTTGTTTTGCATGATACTAATGTTTTAATTAAGAGTCTAGGGCAAGTCAGTAAACTTTTTGTGTAAAGGTGAATATACTAAATATAGGCTTTGCACTCTGCTCAGTTTCTATGACAGTTAGTCAAATCTGCCACAGCAGAGCAAAAGCAGCCATTGACAATATGTAAGTGAATGGGGTGATGGTGCTCCAATAACACTTATTTACTAAAATAGGCAGTAAGCTGGAGTTTGCTGGGGAGTTATAGTTTGATGATCCCACTTCTAGAATATGATTTTTTCATATTGGGATGAAGGTATCTTGGGGAGTAGATGCATCATAGAAAATTGCCTTAGGTATTTTATTTTATTTTATTTTATTTTATTTTACTTTAAATATACTTTTCATTTTATTTGACAAACCGTATTGTATTAATTCCAGGTATACAGCATAGTGATTCAACATTTATATACCTAACAAAATGATCACCACAATGTCTAGTAAGAACTATCACCATACATAATTTTGATGATGTTATTGACTCTATTCCCTATGTTGTATATTACATTCTGTGACTTATTTTATAACTGAATGTTTATATTTCTTTTTTTTAAGTTAAAGTGGGCTTTTAGAAAGATTTTATTTATTTATTTTTAGAGAGAAAGAAAGGGAGAAAGGGAGAAAGAGAGGGAGAGAAACATCAATGTGTGGTTGCCACTCACATGCCCCTGACTGGGGACCTGGCCTGCAACCCAGGCATGTGCCCTGACTTGGAATCAAACCAGCAACCCTTTGGTTCTCAGGCTGACACTCAATCCACTGAGCAACACTAGCCAGGGTGAAAGTCTGTATTTCTTAATCCTTTTTCCTGTTTTGGCTCATCTCCCTACCCTCTCTCCTCTGGCAACCATCAGTTTGTTCTCTGTATATATGAGTTTGTTTCTGTTTTGTTTGTTCACTTGTTTTCTTGTGTAGATTCCACATATAAGTAAAATCATATGGTACTTGTCTTTCTCTGTCTGACTTACTTCACTTAGTAATATGCTCTCTAGGTCCATCCATGTAGTCACAAATATCAATATTTCATTTTTATGGCCTAGTAATATTCCATTGTATATATGTACCACATCTTCTTTATCTATTCACCTGTCTACGGACACTTAGGTTGCCTGCATGTCTTAGCTATTGTAAATAATGCTATAGTGAATGAACATAGGGGTGCATATATCTTTTTGAATTAGTATTTTCTTTTTCTTCAAATAAATACCCAGAAATAGAATTGCTGTATCATACAATTGTTCTATTTTTAGTTTTTTGAGGAACCTCCATACTGTTTTTCTATAGTGGTTGCTTCAGTTTATATTTCTGTGCATGAGGGTCCCTCTTCCTTCACATCACTTGTTACTGCTTGTGTTGATAATAGCTCTTCTGGCAGGTTTGAGATAATATCTCATTGTGGTTTTGATATACATTTCCCTGATAAATAGCAATGCTGAGTTTCTTTTCATTTGTCTTGTGGCCATTTGTGTGTCTTTTGCCTTATGTGTTTTAAATCCTATTTCTACTTGGGATACATTGCAAGGTTTGGATGGCACCCTACTGTGAAAAACAGCATCAAGTGATTAGAGATACCCATGATTTTGATTTCTTAGGAAGGGGAATAACTGACTGAGGAAAGCACAAAAGAAAAAACATGAATAATAATTAGATCCATAGGATATTTTATTAGACTAGAAATTGTTTACTGTACTTATATTTGGCACCCGTAAGACATAGTCCCAGTGTTTCCTGACCCGGCATCCCAAAGAGAAGTCACTGAGGCTGTTTTTTATTTATTCAAAGAACTTTTTTGTCTGTGATCATACAGTTTATTTTGAAAGACTGATTCTACAGAAGTTTATTTTTAAATACTCTGTATTCAGAAATTAGAGCCTTTATAGTTATCAGTCTAAAATCTTGAGGACTCTGTAATTCACTTCCAAGATTAGGAAGTGATGTACTCCCAGATAGGGTGTTAGGCTGAAATCAGACAGTATCCTACCTGTAATCCTGCTCTCTTCCTGCGTGACTTTGCACAAGCAACTAACTTTTCTGGCTCCATTTTTTCATTGTCAAGATAAAAAAAAAAGGTTTTTAAATTTCTGTTCCTGTGGACTTGTACCAAATTGTTAATACTCTCTCTGGGGTCTAAAGATGGCTGGCTGTTGTGAAGAGGGGCTTTAATTTTCTACTTCGTATACCTCTCTATTTTTTGTGTATAATTAACCAGCATGCATTATTTTATAAGAAATGCATTTTAAAAACATTTAAATTCTAGGATAACATGAATGTTGCAATGAAGTTGGCATTACACATAAAAAATATTTTCAAAATTAAGTAGTTTCTACAAACATAAGGTGAGATCAGGTTACCTGACCACATCAATAGGAAGTTACAAATAGCATATATTTTAATTTTCAATTAGTTTACTTAATTTATTCCATAATATATATCCTGGAACCATTTAGATCAGTCTGTCTTTCATTTGTAGTGACATTTCTAGGTACTGTTCTTACAGTCTCTGCATTTATGTAGCACATTATTACTCCATGATAAAGTTAGTTGGTAATTCCTTAACTCTTTTTGCTGATGACCTTTTAAAACTGCATAATTAGAATAAGCTGTGGTTATTGTATTGGAATCTCTATCCCATGGGCCGACAAGGCAGTGCATTAATTCTCTGCATCACCCACTCCCTGTGCAGTGCCATCAGCACAAAGATATTATTCTTTGTAATTACATAAAGAAAGGGTCTATTTAGTGTTAACTGACCTTTCTGTGACTGATCAGCCTTTTCCACCAGTGAAGTAGAAATGTATATCATTAAAATGTGAGTAAATAGGAAACCTTCTAAATCTTAAACTATTCAAATCAGGAGGTGCGCATGAAGAGGAAATTGTTCAATTTTTCACATGAAATGGTGAAAAGAGTAGCAGACTTTAAAACTATATTTTAAAATATTGACAAATTGAAATATAATTAAATTATGATAATGCATGGGAATATTTAAAAAGGAAATAATATGCAAATATGTTTCTATTCATGATCTTAAGCAGGATTAGAGGACACATTATTAAACTCAAATACATATTCAGGATTAAAATTTAAAGTTTACTTAATAACTAATAAATTTAGGGGAATTATTACTGTGACTCATTTAGAATGTACATATAATTTAACCGTTTAAATTATATATTTTAACTTGGAGAAATTTATTGGAAATAATTACATGACACTGATATTTACTCTCTTTTTCTTATAACATAATTTGTTTCTCTAATCAGTTATACTGAATACTTAGAGGGGACATACAATTATATTGAAGGAAACTGGATCAAATAGAAATTTAATAGCTAATATAAGTGGCATTTGTATAGCATTTCCTGAAGCTGTTGAGTAGTTAAAGGAGAAATGCTGCACTCAATATGGAGGTAATTGTTCCTCTTTTATGAAAATACACCCACATTAGTCAGGTGCTTTTTAATATTTAACAAGCTTCTGTGTTTCTAGGCCAGATTTTCCTTGCCGCGAACACATACAGATATTTCCTAGCCATACAATATCTTCAAAATCTGTTCACAAATGAACTCTCCCTTGAAACTTAGAACTAATCTCTTATGGAACTACCATTATTATTTGGACATGTTTTTTATCCTTCTTCATGTATAATGTATTCTGATGTAGTTAGCTTTATGAATGCCTCAATTCCCTTATCTGATTGCAAGCTCCTTCGGCCCTGAAATTGTATATTTTTTCATGCTGTTACCAATAATTCCTGGTCAAATATATAACAATGAACAGAGTAAAAAATAATAAGGAACAAGCAGGGTTAATACAAAGTACTCATAAACCCCAATAAACCTTTTTCTGAGTTCTAAGAGGCAATGTCATAGTGTCCATTAGTAAATTTTTGAGTAAGTCAACAGTAGCTAAATTTGTAAACCCATCAGGGTTCTTAGATAAGGAGTCCTGTATGTGGTCATAGATGTGGGTGCTGGAGTGGGATAGCTAAAGAAAGTATTACTCTGAATTCTGTCAGGGACTGGTTTAACCGGTCAGCTGATATATGGCAGGCTTTCATCAAACACTGTCAAAGAGATGCTATTTGACCTCTCACAAGGTCTCCCATAGTGCTTGTGTATACCAGTTGCTCAATGAGTATGTGTTAATAAATTAGTGAATAGAGAGCATCTTGTCAAACATAATATATAGAGTTTGAGGCATGTAACAATGTTAATGCAGAGGACTGATTTGTTCATTTAAAAATCAAGAATGCTCAAGACTAATTATCAGAGAATTCATGTTGGACAAGAGACTGGTTTCCATGGCAGCACAGACAAAGAAGTGGGTCCTGGGAGAGTTAAAACAGTTATTTGCTACTTTGAGGCTTCAGGATATCGACACATATCATTCTTACAGACTTGCTCCTTGGAAACACTGGGGAGAACGCTCACTTTCTGTAGTCATTGGTATATAGATTTTAAGGGAGCAGCAATACAGTAACACCTCTTTGCACACAGTAGGTGATATACTTAATAAAGTACATGTTTTCTCCCTTTCTGTTATATTGTTAGAGAATTGCCATATATTTTCAGCATTTGTATTCACCATGCTAATTCCCATGAATCAAAAGGAATGCTCTTAAAGCGACAGCATTAACAGAAACTTGGAGCCTCCATGTCTCATTTATTCTAAAATCTATCCCCTGCACATTTTATGAATTTGTCTTAGTATTGATGTCTGCTTTAATAACACCAAAGCATTACTGAGTGCAAAACTATCAACAACAGTGCCCTAAACTCGCAGAAATATGTCAAAATCACATATGAGGACTGTGGAGATTTAATAGTATGATATCAATGGTGTTGTGGGTAAGCGTCCATACAGGATCACATGCTCCTGAAACATTGGTGCTTGGAATGAAGCATTATAATGTTATATCAATGTGATACTAAATATGTGGGTACATTTTATTGTTCACACTATTAGTAATATTATAAAATCAAGAGATAGCAGAACATGTAACACAATCTATGAAAATCTAACACATGAGTCATAGGTAACAATCTAATAGTCCTATAGGAGCCAAGAAAACATTTCTCTCTACTGACTCACAAAACTGTACTAAGATATATACTGACCTGTGTGGCAGGACAGCTTTTATTCCTGCCAAATAATATAGCTCTTTTAAGATTCAGGTCATTTATTTTTTTCTTCTATGAAGTTTTTTCTGACCCTGCTCCCCACCTGGTAGAATCAGTTTGAGATGCTTCAAAAAATACCTTGAATAGACCTGTTTACACTTCTGCCTCCCCCTACTCTAGCCTGTAATCTCTGGTGAACAAGGGTTATCATTTTAATCCCTGTAATAGTCATAGAGCTGGACCCATAGAGTAAACTTACCCAATGTCTGCTAAACAAATGATTCCATGAACAAATAAATAAATAAATGAAATGCTAAATGTGAGGATGCCTTGGAGTAAGACTGATCAATAAGCACCAGCAATACACCTTTTGTTCTCTGGTGGTTGTGGTAAGAAGTCAATTCTTTCCAGCCATGGGGCAGAGGTAAGTGTGGTGCAGTCCATGGAAGAATACGAACAAGGCAGCCGCACTCTGGTCAGATGCAAGAGGGCAAGGAGCTGTCTGTAGTAAGTGTCTAATAACCAAGAATCAGAATACAACCGATAGATCTGCAGAAAAGATCATCTGAGGCAGCCATACAAAATCATATCAGGATAGGGTAGCTAGAATTAAAACTGGGTCTTAAAAAACTCTCTTATAATGCATAATTGAAAGAAGGAACTCGGTGACCCCTCTGCCTGATGAACTGGATTGAATTGCCTGTATTAGGAGCAACTGAGGGTTTAGATGACACATTACTGTAAGTTTAACCATAGACACTAGGGCTATTTTAAGTATTTGTAAATAGCTATGGCTTTCTACACATACATGTACAGTGCTAATATTTTAATTATAACCATCTCTCCAGAATGTTTAGATCAAGTTTATTTCTTGTAATCTTCTTTGCCATTGGTCCACCTTAATATTTTTTTAAATGTTCAAATGGATTTGGACTTCCTCCAGGGTAGGTATATCTGGCTGGACCTCCACAGCTCTCGGTGGGTAGCATTATTCTGCTACATTCAATCATACTCTAGACCTGTGCAGGCATCAGCTGTTAAGTTCTATGTACTTTGGTACTTGGTCTTGCCAGTGAATGCATCAGGTCCAATCAAATCTTAAAATATAGAATCATGTAGAACAAAAACACACAAGAGACTGGTTATATGTGACCAATATGCCCATATTAACTTACAAAGAAAAATAGCTTCCAAGGAGACCCAGTCCTAGTATCCTTCAGCAGTCCACTTTATCTATGTCAACAAGCTGTTAGCCAGACTATAAAAACACAGATGCTTGATGGAAAAAAGGTTTTAAAAAAGTAATTCTGTTATTTGATTTGATTCTTTAATGTCATTAGGTTTTATAAAGACAGCATTGGATAGTGTTGAGGAGTGCTGGCTCATATTTATGAAGGAAGTATATTAGATGGTGAAGAGAATGGCCTCTGGAGCTGGTCTGCCTAGATGCAAAGCCCGGGTCCTCCACTTAATATATGTATAATTTTGCATAATATGCCTGGTGTTTCAGTTGCTATGGTCACATAACACCCCCAAACTTCATGGCTCATGATTCCATGTGTCAGAAATTTTGACAGAACACAGCAGGGCCAGCTCATCTCTTGTCTCACACGTTCTGAACCATCCTCTGGACAACTAACTCAGAGACTAGGGGTTGGAGTCATTTTCGGATAACTCCTTCATTCACATTGGTTGCTGGCTATCATCTAAGACCTGAGCTAGGGTTGTTTGCTGGAACACCTACCCATGTGGCCTGGCCTCCTCACAACACGGTAGCTAGTTCTGGTGGTGAGTAACCTCAAAGAGAGGGCCAGATAGAGGCTATATGCTTTTTTAAAAAACTAGCTTTTAAAAAATAAACGTTTTATTTTAAAACTGCCTTTTAAAATAAAATAGCCTGGGAAGCCACTTCATTAATCATTTTCACCATATCCTATTTGCTGGAGAAGCTGCAAGCCCATTCAGGTTCAAGGGAAGGAGAACTAGACTATGCTTCTTAATATGTAATGACAAGGTTCTAGAAGAACATGTGGGAATGACAATATTTCTGGGGCCGTTTTTGAAAAATATAATTGGTCTCACCTGACTTCTCTTTGCCTTATCTTTCCTTTTCTGTAAAATGAAGTCAATGTAACAGCTGAGACAATGCTATTGTCCCAGTCTTCTACATTACATGTGGAATGTATAAGTTACCATTCAAGCCCAGCCTTATTTCTTAATTCTTGTATATATAAATATATATATATGTATATATATCACAAACTAGATGACATATGCTCTATATATTTGTCCAAAAGAATCTCTGATTTTCATTCCCTAATCCCCACTTACCCAATGAGAGAGGGAAAGGAGAAAGGAAAGAGTGCGAAAAATAAACTGAAAAAGGAGGAAAAGTCCAAGATGAAAGTCATGGCTTAAAGAATAAGAAAAGTCAATTGAAAAAAATGGAGAACTACAGTTTGGATAACTAAAGGGGTCTCAACCTGCCTTTATTTTTCAGTATTTTTGGTGGGAGGAGGAAGCCAGGTCTTTCTTTAGCAATGATTTCTCAATACCTTTAGGACCATAGGCTAGCTAATTAGGTGGCCCAAGAAAAATGCTGAGTAGTGCCAAGAGGTTCACATAACTTGTAAAAGTCAATGATATGCCCAGAGAAAGAAATCTTGCTAAGAGTCTAGACAAGGTGGTATATCCATAAACTAGTGTTCAGTGCAAAAATATATTGTGCAAATTCTTTTTATATAACTAAGATCTTCATCTCTCAAGTAGTATAGTATCACGTAAGGTAAATGTGCTTCATTTTAATAGATGGTTATATTGTTGATAGGTTATCTTACAGAAGTGGGCAAATAAGCTATGTAGTTCTAAAGTGCTTAATGTACTCATTTCCTAACTAGTATTCTGTTTTCATTTGTTTATTTACCAAAAACCTGTGAACTCATGTCAGCTCTGCTTTGTATAATATATCTTAGAGGTGAGCAAAATGATGGTCTCAGCCCTCATGGAACAGAAAATATAAATTTCGTTGAGCTCTTTATAAACATAATGTTTATTTCCTAATAAAATATTAGGATACTCACAACATTCCTTCTCTTTATCAAGCCGTATTTTCAATGTTTCATTAATCATTAATGATGAGAAATAATTGATGATCATGAATAATAGGAATTGAATAAATACCAATAAATCTGGCTTTGAGAAAGTGTTATATTTAGAAATTTTGTGTGAATTTAATACACATTGAAAACAAATAAATGCAAAATATTTAGAATTCCACTTTCTAATTATATATTTTTGTGATTTTAATATAAATCTTTGCTGTAAGACCACAAATTCTTTAGGTTCACAGTGATATCTCAGAGCTTTTCATATAGTAATTACTAAATAAAAAGTTATAAATAAGTAACTGAATGAAAACAAATAAGTGAATGAATGAATGAAATAATATTCTAAGTCAACTCAGAGTGCACTTATTTTAACCTACAGAGAGTGCAAATAAAGCTTTTCTTAATGGTTTTAGAAACAAAAATTTTTTTCAAGTGATATTTAGCCAAGATCTTAAGTGGAAAAATCCTGCAGTTAGGATTCAGATGGGTTTGAATTTAGAAGCACATGAAAGTCATCATCTTTCTTCTCTTACAATTTCTTCTTTCTTCTCACCCTTTTATTATATCACCAACCCTGACTTTAGTGCCCTCATTAAATACCTTCTACTGCTATTATTTTATAACATGTTCTACTCTACTAGCGGTAGCATTATTTCTCATGGACATATTTCCACCAATAATGATCATTCCCTCGTTGTTTCACTTGCATGTTATAATACTATTGGTTAAAAATAAAATAGAGTGTTGAGGTGGAACTGCAGTTAAACATAAAATATGCTTTCAGCATCAGCAGAATACATTTATTTAAAAATTTTTAAAAACTTAAACTTTATCGCACATCTGAAGGTCACAGACTTTCAGGAATAAGAAAATCCTATATATTACTGGGAAATGCTAATGTATAATATCATGATTGATATAAAAATGTTTTCAAGATTCACTGACATAACTACACAATTTAGTTTCTTGGTATTTACTCTAATTATGCTATATAAAACAATACAAACTGATGTGATACAGAAGTAGAAAGTATATTTATTTGAAAGTAGAACTCCATATTACACAGTTGAGCAAAGGATAAAGTATCAAGTCTATCCCCAATTAAAATTCACTAAATGGGTTAATGCAAATCCCACGTAGCATTTTTCTCAAATTCAATGTTTATAGCAAGCAGATAGGGCTTGAAAGTAATGTCATTGAGAAATAGACTACCACAGGTATCAGAGTTATGTTTATGTTAAATCAGACAAGAACCTCAAAATTATTCCTTCTCCTGTCTCCAGAGCATTTATCAAAGTTTTAAGTTAACCCACTTGAGGATTATATTTTAATATTAGTGCTAAGATATCAAAAAGAACTGTAACCATATTTTCTCAAGTATTTTCACCAACTGAAAACATTCATAGATATGTTGTCTTCCTACTAAAAGATAATTCAATGGATTTTAGGCAAGTTTACTATATAGAAGTTTCCAAAGTTTTAAATTATTGTGCCAGACAGAACAAGGACATTTAAAATTGTTCTCAGTTCATCATTTTGGTTTTTTGAAGAACAGGTATGACATAGTATAAATCATTAGGGATCAATATGGATACCAGGCTTTCATGAGAAATATGTTTGTTGACCTTAATAAATCTTAAAGTGTGTAAATACAGAAATATTTGTACAGGCAATTTTCTGCTGAATTACATTTTATCTATGCACATTCTAATAGCACAGTATATGTTTTTAACAACTTACACTAAAGTTTTGATGTAATGGCAATCACATTTTTTAATTGCTCCACAATGGTTATTTTTGTATCTAGTTATTTAATCATCATTATCATTATCATGATCAATCTGCATTTAAGTGTTTTGAAAACTTTTCACTACTATAAATAATGTCGTAATGAATAAAACTTTTTGCTTCGATTAAATTCCCATCAAAGGAGTTACTGAACAACATTTTGAAAATATTTAAGACTGTTGATAAATTCTATATTTTTTGAAGGATCCAGAGAAAAAGTTCTGTGCTAGAAATGTAAGAAGAATCAGCAACGAAACTGAATTCATACATCAAATTTAAAGTGATAGGTAGTCCCCAGTTTGCCAGTAGGTAATGTTGCAAAAGTTATATTCTAAGGGTTTTGTATTAGATCTGACATGAAGGTGTTACAAAGTTCACAACTGCAAACAGAAGCAGAGTTAATCCTTAATATAGCTGAAGAATACAGTATTCCCTCACTTATTGCAGGTTTTATGTTCCAGACACCCCCCACCCACGATAGGTGAAAATCCGTGAAGTAGGAACCTTACATTTATTTTAGTATTTACATGTATTTTAAGGTTTTATAAACCCTTCCCACACACTTATAAACCGTTCCCAGTCCCTTATAAACATTTCCCACTCCTTTATTAACCTTTTCCACACTTTTATAAACACTAGTTATGTTCTTAAATATATTCTACACTCTTAAATCTATGTAATTTTAACAACATACGTATACAGTACCACAAAATCCCGTGATAAAGTGAAAAATCCACGATAAATAATTAAATATAATATTTTTTAAAATCCCGCGATACAGTGAGCCCGCGATAGAGAGGGACTACTGTACTACTAACAAATAATGGCTCTCTCTGGATGTTGAGTTCCTTGCTCCTGTCTTTTACTCTTTCCTTCTTTCTGTTTTGAGTGTTTTCTGAGAATGCCACCACTTTGAAACTTTTGGAAATAGGATTCTAAGGACCCAAATGTCTTTGACCTATTTGAGCAGTGGGGCTTAAAAAGAGAATAAAAGGGTGGAAATTTGGAAAAAAGCTGCTGGGATAATGTGTGGAGCCTTCCAGGATGGGGTACTTCCTAAAGCATATGGAAGGAAGTCCTGAAAGAAGGGGAACAGAAGTTATGCAGACTCTGACATATCAATGAAAAATAAAAACAAAATAATGCATTAAGAACAAAAATTGTGAAATCCAAGGAGCATATTGTTGTCAAGGAAACTTTTGGTTTTATTATTTCTGCACTATATAATACTTTTAGATAATTCAAATGATAGAATGATATAAAATTCAAAAATAAATTTAAATAATTTTAATTAAATATACCTATATGTTTATCTTCTAGAAAATACAGGATGATTCACTAGAAGAAAATCTACGTTTAGCTCAAGAGTATCAGAAATTACAGATGACTTTCTTATCAAAAAAGGACCATTATTTCTATCAATATGATAGGCATTTATCACTCGATGCTTCAATTAGAGATAAGAATCAGGTAGGTTTTTAAAACAATAATGATTTACTTGACCTATATAATATAAAAAGTAACAAGTGGGAAGTCATAGGATTTTCAATCTGAAGGTGGCCCTTTATATGCCACCAAATAGCATGGGTTTCTTTTACCCCCTCTTTTTTTTTTTTTTTTTTTTTGTAGAGTTTTGTTGTATATTTTATCAATGTTCTGAAGTTTTATTTCCCACCATTTTATACTAATTAGCTTTTGATTATTATGTCCTAGAATACCAAATTTCCATAGTTTATAGATTTACATATGTTATCATAGATTTCAAATATCAATTTTATCTATAGGTAACTTCCCATGAGACATCTCTAAATCTTCCTAATGATGTATGGGCTTCAGCTTTTGGTTTCTATTTTCTTTTAAATATGAGACTTAATTAGAAACTTGGACAAATAGTTGACCCTCTCTGATTGCTGGAAATCACTGGGAATTCTGTTAAATCTACAGTAATGAAAATGGAAAAGAAAAACATACAATATACCACAATAGAAAGGGAAGAGAAAGCTTTATTAACTGAAGTGGTAAGATGTACCCACTTCCTCTGTATTCTTCTCCAGACTCTCATGGACAAGAAAAATTATTATTTTGGGAGGAGTAGTATGGACATTGTAATGATGTTAATTCTTCCTATCTGTGAACACAGTGTGTGCTTCCGCTTATCTGTATCATATTTATTTATTTGTTATTTATTTATTGTTTTTCTCTGACAGTTGTCTACTTTTTCCTGCACTGACACCCCCACCTCGCCCACCCCCCTGCCCACAGTCAATCCACATTCTGTTGTTCATGTCCATGGACCATTCATACTAGTTCCTTGATTACCCCCTTCCCCTTCTTTCTCCCCTTTTCCCCCTTTCCCTTTCCTCAGTGACTGTCAGTCTGTTCCTTGTTTACTTGCAATTATTTTTCTTTGAATCTTTGTTTCTTCTCAGAATTTAAATTTTAAAAAATAAAAGCATGATTATTTTAACAATTTATTTAGCCATAAGAACTAGTAGACTGTTAATGGATCCTTTTGTCTTATTATTATCATCCGTACAAGGGGGGACCCAAAAAATTGAATTTATTTATAAAAAAATTGTGTATTTATTCTTACATGTTTAAACTTCAGTCACCTTCAAAGCACTCTCCAATTGGTGCAATACATCTATCAAGACTTTTTTTCCACTGCTCAAAACAGTTATTAAACTCATGGATTTTGATGCCTTTTAGTGCTTCTGCCATTTTTTGTTTCAGCTCTTCCACATCAGCAAAACATTTCCCTTTGAGGACTTTTTCTCCCAGAGAAACAAAGAAACAAAAATGTTGCTGGGAAGGTGGTGGGGGGAGATAGGTGAATAGTGAGGGTGGGGCATGTGGGTCATGCCATTTTTGGCAAAAATTGCTGAACACTCAGCGCAGTGTGGGCAGGTGCACTCGCAAATCACCTGTTATGAAATGGCAACATGTCGAGTCTCCAAAAACAATTCATTGAAGCCAAACTCAGCTTCTCACAGCTACGCCAACTGGTGCACTGATACAGATGGGTTCCTAGAACACCCACCTAGTGGGGGAAACCTGTACTACAAGGGACTTGCCCTCCAGAAAATAATTTGTTTGGGGAGGGGGGCGGGGCAGGGGAGCGTGGTTGTCCCACTTGTATTGTAGTAGCCCTGGCTGGTTTGGCTCAGTGGATTGAGCGTCGGCCTGCGAGCTAAGTGTCGCTGGTTCGATCTTCCAGTCAGGGCACATCAGAGAAGGAAAACTCTGACTCCAAAAAACCTCCACTGCCTTGCGGCATACCTCTTCAGGGGAAAGGCTAAGGGAGTAAACCCCGACAGAAAATCCGGAGCCGGAGTCCCTAAGGCGGTTTGACGTTGTAGTCAACACCGGCAACTCCTGCGGCGCACCTGAACCCAAGCTGTATTGACTCCGTCTTTCCCTTGGACCCTTCAGTTGCGAAGAGAGGGGGGGTCTGCTGCATGGGCAACAGCAGACCCTCCATATCACCCTGCCCAGGCTCTGTAGCTTCAGCTTCACTGGAGAGGACACTCCAGCGTCATCGCAAGATGTCGATTCAACACGGGAGGAGACAGATACCGTGTCACTCCCGAGTCGGACTGCACAACCATTCTCGGCGGTGCAGATAGACTCTTAAGAAGCTACACCATCGTCTCTCGAGACGGACGGCTGCCGACGACGACGATTACTGTAGTATATTTCACTGCAATATTTATCCTTCATTTTTATGGAATATTGAGAAGACAGGTGGCCAGGATTTGAACACAAGCTCCACTGATACTAGTTCAGTGATCTTGGCAAATAATTTGTTTTCTGACCTCAGCTTTCTCATCTGTAAAATAAGATTTACCTCAGAGGAAAATTGATAAGGAATAATATAGATACATTCATAGTTACTTTAGAAATAAAGGGATACTATACAGCTGTAAGTAACTATGAAACTTACCTAGCATTCTGCTTACGAACACCTCTATGCTTCTCATCCATCTACTCCTACTGCAAGTTAATGCTTCCAAATATATTGGGAGAAAGAGTAGGTGTTTTTCTTTTAAAAATTTGTATTGAAGCAGTAGCAAGATTAGAGTAGATCAATAAGTAAGCATGTTTGGGAAAGAATAGAGAATATAATTCTTTAAACCAAAATCTTAGTATCCTCCAACCATTCTGCAGCATTCAAGACCAGGGTATATCCGTGGAGCATTTTTCTAATCCCTTCATGCATTTGATGTTGTTATTGAGGTTAAACATGCCCTATTTGTTGCTGAAAACTGAGGAGGAGAAAATCAGTGGCCATACTGTATTTCTTTTTCCCTAACCAGGAGGAAAAGAAAATAAATATACCTGTACTTCTTATCAGTTTGTATAAAATCCTTTGGTGGCAAATAGATATATTAGATATCTGTAAAAATAGTTTAAAACTAATGCCTTTAAGAGGAATTTCTAATATAGTATTTGTATAGTATTTGACAAAATTGTCTTGGGGTCATTTTTGGACTTAAAGGAAATCTTGATTCAATATCCAAGGAGTGAGACCCTTGTTTGAACAGAGAGTGGGGCACGCTAGGAGATTGGGTTTATGTTTGTGATGATCCCTTAAACGAAGCACTTTTAGCACACCTGTTTCAGGGAAACTTTCAAAGATTTATTTGTACTTCCAACCATTTTTCATTTCCATCCTTCAGCGATGGAGGTCATTAAGTGCAGGCTGCCCTTGTCAGTGTCATGTAGGATCAATTTGCTGCAATGGACAGAGAGGCCTTATTGATGCTGTTAAATCTGTCAGTGAGAAATCGTATGTCATTAGCGTCTAATGCACTGCTTAAAGGATGAAATTTGGCCATCAAAACTGCAAAAACACTTTAGTATTTTAGTGCATTTCCTGGATACTGATGTATTTCCCATATATGTAGGTTTTAATCTTTTGACCAACTTGTTTTAGGTGCACAAAAGCACTCTTCAACTCTGACTTCCTTGCCAGATAAAATGGGTTTTACTTTTAGGAATTTTTGTGTATCTTTTTCCCATTTTAGAATAATTTTAATGCTTTTGAGTATGCATTCCTTTTGGCATGGTAAATAATTATATTTTAAGTACTGTGCTTCTTAGGGAGTATTATTTATACTCCCTAAGAAAATTATACATTCTTTATATTTCTGTGTGTTTTTATGCCAAGAGCAGCAAAGAGAACATAATAAAGGAGTAAAGCAAATTAAATATAACAAATATGAGTGTTCCCTTCCTTAACACAATTTTATATGCAGATACCTCAAATGTTAGAGTGTTGTAATATTATTCTTGGTGATAAAATTATGTCTGCTCTTTCACATGTGTTCCTTGATAGTTTCCTGTACTTTTAAAATTTGCAGTGGTGGGTGTCTTCCCCTTTAAAAATCAGAAATAAACAAAAATTATTATTCCAAATTTTTTCCATATTCATGGGCAGTGAAGAAAAATATCTGAAAAACAGATTGTACTTCTATGTGAAAAGAGACATTTCATCCAAATTTTCAAATAGATATTTCTTTTTAAAAAATCCATGAATATATTTATAAAATCATATGCTATAATTGCTGTTTCAAGTTCTTCAGGTCTGCAAAGGAAGGTAAGCTAAGTAAGTTGATCTCTTCTGTTGGCTAAAAACAAGATCCCTTCCAAAACTGGTGAAAATATACTTTTAATTTTTTTTGTAAACCACTTGTGAAACTTCACTTTGCCTATTCCAATTTTCAGTGCTTTTAAACCAAGAATACAAATTATTACAGAATCAGTCAGTGCTTAACAAGCATTAATGTGTATAAGTATCTGTGTCATGCAAGTTGCAAATGTTATCTTTTTAATATATCTCAGAAATCCTGGAAAATGTTCTATTATTATTATTGTCATCTCCAATATAAGACATGCAACTGAGACTGAGTGTGTCATAGGTCACCCAAGTAAAGGGAGAGTGATTGCGAAGGGAAGTATTTTATTGTATTGCTTGTTAACTTGCATATATTAAAATTAGGCTCTGAGTACTGATTTTTGTGTGCTTATTTTAGTGTAAATAGAAATTTATTTTTTTGCTAGGAAAACCATAAGTTTAAAAATAGTTTTTGCCTTCAGCAACTACTTAAAAACCCTGTCAGAATCTCTGCCTCCCTTTCTTAGGACACAAGTATGTGCATGCACACATGCATGCACACACACACACACACACACACACACACTTATTCTAAAGGAGTTAACACACTTCATAGACTAATAAGCTTGCATTAAATTCATACTGTTCCCATTCTCTGAGGAACTCTCAAGAGGTTTCTAAAGAGCTTTCATAATCCCTGAGACAGAAGTCGAGAGCTGGTCATCTACTGTTTTACCTCTATGAATATCTCTTCTGTTGTCTAAACTCTAAATTTTTATTTCTATCTGATACTTTAGAAATGTCAGTACCAGTTTTGAGCGAATTATAGACTTATGTGTATGCAATTTTGAGATGATCTATTGGAGATGTGTAGCAAATAAGCAGCTTCTTAACGTTAACAACACACCACCAGCTTAAAACTAATGTATAGAGTGTGATGAGATCCCTGATATATCAAAGACACTCAAGGTAAACTTTCCGTACATATAAATTATATACATGTAAATAAACATGTAATATGTATAACTATACATATATAAATTTTCATATACATATGTAAAATCTGTGATTCTTCATCAAGGGCTATTTTGTTACCCAGATGATATGTAGATATCTGGTAGTACCTGGAGACATTTTTGCTTATCATACCAGGGTGGGGTTGGGGTTGAGTTTGGGTGAAGTGCTCCTGGTATCTAATGAGTGGAGACCACGGATGATGCTAAAAATCCTGTCTTACATAGAACAGCCTCCTCACAGACACACTCCAAAAAATTTTCCAGCCCAAAAATGTCAGTAAAGCTATGATTACATAGCCCTAATATATATAGAAAAAGAGACTTAGACATATAGATATGGATACATATATTGCAGAACATGTGATACATATGATATGTATATACATATATCATATCTCCTTTTTGAAGACTTAAACTCCATTTGCATGTTAAAGAGTCAGAGAAACCCATTTTAAGAAACCTGTTAATTTTGTTAACCCTAAATCCCCTATTGTTCCTGGAACTTTTTCTTAGGAAATCTATTTACAACTCACCAACTTAGTATTCAGCATACTAAACTTTGGAAAATGTTATTCTGTATAGAATAGGAGAAAATTTCATATCAACAATTATACATTCAGGAAGTTTTGCTTACATATAACTTTGATAAAGAAGTAAAAGTGTTCTTTTATATCACCTGTAAAGGCCTAGAAAAACTTGGAATATTTTCAAATAAATAGATTATCTTCTTTGGAATCCATTCAGATTCAGAACCCTAATTTTTCTTAATGCCATACTGCAGCTATAAAATGAAATAATAGTTTTTCTCACTCAACAGCCATTTAAAAATTACAATAAAACAAGTAAAATGTTCATTGTATGCACCTTATATAATAGGTATATTTTCTACTTAGGCTTGTCTAATGCATGACTTACAACTGCAATTGATTTGCAGTTCTGTGGAAGCATCAGTATAATGATTTTTTTTTTTTTTTAGTTTTGAACTACACATATGCATCACAATGACATAAACATTTGAGAAAACTTCTCATAATCATCTTTCCCTTAATCTACAGAACTGTGTTATAAACATTTACTAACATAAATATTAATATGGAAAATGCATGCTAATATGCTGAATGTTTTCTTTAGGTCATTTGTTTTTTTCTTCAGAGTTTTATCCTTATTGAAGGTGAAGAGGAATATCTATGGACAACTTATGTACTCCCTTTGTGCTTCTGAAAAAAACAGGAGTATTAAAGCCTCCCTACCCAGATTGTAAAAATATATAGTAATAGTTAACATTTATGAAGCACTTATGCTGGGCACTTCACAAGCTTTTTTTTTTTTTTTTTGCATTTTACTTATTATTTATTTTTTTAAGTATATTTTATTGATTATATTATTACAATAGTTCCAATTTTTTCCCCTTTGCTCCCCTCTGCCCAGCACCCCCCTTCCCCAACAATCCCCTCTCCAAGTCCATGCCCATGGGTCGTACATACAAGCTCTCCTGCCTCACCCTTTCATATATTCTTCTTCTTCTTTTTAAAAAATAATTAATTAATTAGTTAAATATTTTAACAATAAAAAATAACAATCCCTTCCTCTCAGACTTAAGACCCTTTACAATCTTATAAAGGACAATGGACGAAGGTCTCGAGCTCATCTAACTGCTTCAAGCTGGACATGGTCGTCGTCCTACCTACCCGTGGGTCAAGAAATCCCTAATAAGAGTAGGGGTGTGGAGGGGAGGGTGGCCTTCCCACAAGGGGAAGGATCGTGCAGACTCCAGGTTGGTTGGCTGTCTCTGGACAACGGCATGCTTGGTTTAACAGGCTGGCATCCTTGTTGTATCCTGGGGGCAACAGGGTTAAAGGACATCATTCAATCCATAACCACTAGATGACAAAAGACAGGTATTAATTTTTCAATGTCCCACATTAGGGAAAAGAAGGGTTTCTTTGGAGGAAGGTATGCCAGGTACATCTCACCTGTCCAAAACCCTTTTGCCCGTTATACTTAGTTTGGACTGAGGGAAATATTTTAGATTTCCCCCCTCTCAGGCCTCTGGGCTCTTTCTGTCCAAGCCATTAGGATAGAAAAGAGAAACCAGTTTTAAAGTGAAGCCCACAGACCACCCCATTCTTCACCAACCCAGCCACTTAGTTCAGCCAAACCATTGAGTCTCAGGAGGCAGTGATGCAGACAGGATTAAGTGAGGCCTATACGTACAGACAATCACTCAGGTAATGAGATCGTAGGCTTATGCCCTTTGAAAACAGAAAACACATGTTAATTTATGTAACATAACCCACATACAAGTCTCTAAATCTGTAGGGCTGTCTTATCGGAAAGCCATCCAGTTGCAAGGCATTTGACATTCTTCTTGCCTGTAAATTAGACATCTTTGATAATGCCACAGACATAGTTTAACTTTCAAATGAAAACAAATTTTAAATGAAAAGAAATTTTAAAGATGGTTAGTTGCACTACTTTATAGTCTACCACTGGGCATGGTGATCTTCTTTGAATCGTGATTTTTCTCCCTAAGACTACCCTCCTTGTCATTAAAGGGACTGCATTAAGTCCATTTTTAATTTATCCTGTTCATTTGCATAAACACAACAAGAGCAGCAAATGATCACTTATGATCTTTAGTTCTGCTTTGCTGGAACTTACGCAAGGAACATTTAGGGTGACCTTCAGTCTGCCCTTCAGGGCACAGAAGTTGAGCCACATACCTGGCATTCAGCCTTGCCTGTAAACACCTGTCTTTTCCAGGTCCTCCTGGTTTTCCATTGTGCCTTAAGGTCCCTTCTAGCCATCTTTCAGGAAAACAACCTTCATTCCTTCCCTGGAAAGATTGCTATGGACCGCTCATCCATCCAAGGTACCAGGCCTTTTATCTCGTGGACTTTTATTACCTTTGAAAGTCAGTCCCAGTTGCTCAGGGCTTTTTGGTAACAACCAAAGCCCAAGCATGTTTCCTTTAGGCATGACATTCCAGTCAAAGTCTTAGTTAAAAAAAAACAAAAAACCTCTATTAACAACTGGTCTTATTAGTTTTATGCAAAGAAACTTATGTCATTACTTACTTCTTTAGAAAGCCAAATTCTGGAGGGATCAGATAGGGAGAAAATATATACAGTGTGAAGGAAAATCCTTGTCCTTCTAATATTCACTGAACTTGCATTTCTATTCTTTATATTTTTATTTTTCCCCCCACTAAAAATTTTTCTGTTTGTTTGTTTTTCCATTACAGTTGTCTCACTTTTTTCCCCTTCTTGCTTCCCTGCACCCTGCCCCCCCTTCTTCCACATTCAGTCCCCACCCAGTTGTCCATGTCCATGGGTCACTTATACATGTTCTTTGACTAGACCCTTCCCCTTCTTACCGCCTTCTCTCCCTCCCATCTCCCCCTTTGTTACTGTTAGTTTATTCCTTGTTTACATACCTCTGGTTCAATTTTGCTCATTTGTTTGTGTTGTTCATTAGTTTCCTGTAACAGGTGATAGCATAAGGTAATTTTCTTTTGTTGCCTGGCTTATTTCGCTAAGCATAATTCTCTCTAGTTCCAATCATGTTGTTGCAAATGGTAGAAGTTCCTTCTTTCTTTCAGTACTTATTCATTGTCATTTTCCCCCTTTGTACTCATGTTCCTCTCTGTCTCTCTCTGTTTCTTCATCTTTTTAAAGCAGACCCTTTAACATCTCTTGCAATGCTGGTTTGGTGGAGATGTATTCTTTTAGCCTTCTTTTGTCTTGGAAACTCCTTATTTCACCTTCCATTTTGAATGAGAGCCTTGCTGGGTAGAGTATTCTTGGTTGTAGGCCTTTGTTTTTCATTGCTTGGAATATTTTTTGCCATTCCCTTCTGGCTTGTAGTGTTTCTGCTGAGAAATCTGATGATAGCCTTATTGGAGCTCCCTTGTATGTTATTAGTTGTTTCTCTCTTGCTGCTTTAAGGATTCTCTCTTTGTCTTTGAATGTTGCCATTTTAATTATGATGTGTCTTGAAGTGGGCCAGTTGGGGTTCATCTTCATTGGGACCCTCTGTGCTTCCTGGACTTGCATGATTCTTTCTCTCGTCATGTTAGGGAAGTTTTCTGTCATCAGTTTTTCAAAGAGGTTTTCTATCCCTTTCTCTTCTTCTTCTCCTTCTGGAATTCCTATGATACAGATATTATTACGTTTCATGTTGTCCTGCAGCTGTCTTAGAGCCTCTTCAGTCTTGTTCAGTCTTTTTTCATTTTGTTGCACTGTCTGTGAGTTTTTGTCTACATTGTCCTCCAGCTCGCTGATCCGATCTTCTGCTTCCTCTAGTCTGTTTTTAATTCCTTCTACTGTGTTCTTCAATTCAGAGATCGTATTCTTCATTTCCTCCTGGCTCTTATTGATAGCTTCCATGTCCTTTTTGATGCTTGTATAATTCTCAGTAAGTTCCTTATAGTTCTTCTGGAGTTCACTGTAGTTTTTCTGGAGTTCTTTGTAGTTTCCGCTGAGCTCACTGAGCTTCTCCATAATCCATGCTTTCAATTCCATATCTGATAGTTGGCTCCCCTCTATTTCATTTAGCACTCTTTCTGGGGACTCTACCTTTCCTTTCGATGGGGGGTTGTTTCTCTGTCTCCCCATTTTTGTGACTCCTATTGTTTGTTGGTGCTTCTTAGAATGATCTCCACAAGCTTTTATATGTAATCTTATTTAATTTCCTCAACAGCTCTATGAAACATAATTATATATTTTAAATATAAAGCAACTAAAATAGTTTTCTACAAACTGTATATTTTATACATAGAAAAAATGACTGCTGATAGTTATTATTTTTTATACAATACATTTCCTTTACTTCTTGTAACAGACCTCAGTGTAGCTAACCTAATATAAAAGACCTTTTAGTCTATAATAGGTATTAAATAATTGATGCAACCTGAGAATATGGACAAATTAGTGGGGGAAAGGACAGAAGTTTAGGGTAATAGTGACATTATGATAGTCAGGTAGGAAAGCATGCAGGTGATCAAAGAAATAGAGCAATGTGCCGAACTTTTATTGGCCAGGTAAAACTGACAGAAAGTTACAGAATAGAAAATCACATATATACACATCTATGAGAAGGCAAGATGGTAGACCTGACAATGACACATGGGTTAATCAAAGTTATATCCAGATCTTATACTAAGAAGCACCAGTTAGAAGCTATTATTTATAAAAATACCCCATTCACAATAGCTAGAATAATAAAACATTTCCTAGAAATAGCTGTAACATGAAATTTTACTAGATACTTCATTAGAAATATGTAAAATTTTGAAAAAGTTGAAGATGACTATAAAGACAACACAGGATATGAGAATACACAGTATTTTATTTGGTGGAATCTGGCATCTTCACATTTCAATTTTAAAGTAATTTCAAAGAATCCACAATTACTCCAGTTATGACACAACAAAACAGGAAATTTTATACCCCTATTTCCAGAGAACACATTTTGTATAAAATCAAATGTGCTCTACTTATCCGTATTCTGTGTGTACCTGTATGAACCTGATTCTCCTAATAAGGAAGGAGTTTCTCAATTTTTTGAGGTTAACTAGTTCATTAGCCACTAGTTTACAAGTAATATTTCTTCTTTTTCCTTGAAGTAGAGTGAAATAAATTTACATTACCACACACACACACACACACACACACACACACACATGCACACACGCACACAAAGAATATTTACCAGCCCAATCTGACCTTTTCAGTACTTTTTGAAAAGTGACTATGAAAAAATACTGTGGACAGGTAGGCATTAAAAATGTTTCCTTTTGTGACTGAAGGGTAACTCTCACAGCTTTTCTATCAAAGCAATCCTGAAGATGACAGATGTCCTTTTAAAAATCTTTTACTATTCCCTCATAGCAAGTCACTGACTAAGAGAAAAGACACAGTATTATCTGAGAAAAGGAACTATAATAAAGCAATGTATAATATAGTTTTAGAATTTGTGAATTTTTGTCAGATATAAAATCACTCAAATTATTTCATTTGGTTCTGGTAATCAGAATTGTGTGTTCTTTCAAGGAAAAATTCTCATTGTAAAGAAAGATATATTCAATGTACTCATAGGTTATTGAAAAATATATATAAAACAAAGCTGCTATCTGCATTATGTACATAGAAAAAGAGCAAAAATGTTATCTGTAAAAGCAGAAAAGAATTTGGCTTGCTTGACTTTTTGTATGAAGCATGCTACAGCAATCTTTTGATTCTAATATGAAACTATAGTAAGGATCATTGCACTAATGCATGAGGATTTGTGATAATGTTGCAGAAATTTTACTGTCAAAACTGAACTGCAGTGTAATGACTTTTGTTATCATGGTTTCTAATAACTATTCAGCATGAATTGACCCTACATATGTTTTGCTGCAATAATGTGTCAGTAACTCAAAAAGCTAAAAAGGAAATAAACAACAGTCAACACTGGGCATGACTTCATGACAACTTTCTCCATTCTTACTATTAATATCATCAAAGCAATTATAGCGAAGACTATGCAAACTATAAGATCACATGAAAACAAAAGTTTAGACACGTTGTGACAGTTCTAGCCAAGTACACCTACAAAGTACCAGTCATCGATCAGTCCCTTACTAACCCAAGTCTGTTATTCTCTGCTTTTGGGAGCCTTTATTTGAAATGGTTCCTTTCTTCCTTGTACAATGTGTTAGTTTCTTCTCTCTTTTATGAGACAGCTCTTTCCTTCCTTCCTTCCTCCCTTCCTTACTTCCTCCTTCCCTTCCTTCCTCCCTCCTTTCCTTCCTCCCTCCCTTCTTTCCTTCCTTCTCTTTTTGTCTTCCTTCCTTCCTTTTTCTCTTTCTTTCTCTCTCTCTCTCTCTTTCTTTCTTTCTTTCTTTCTCTCTTTCTTATATTTGCATCTATCTTCATTGAAGCATATATTCACTTTAGCATCTCTTCATTGCAGTAAATAAGAGAAAATAAAATAGTTACTATTACACACCTCTTAAACAGCAGTCACCATGCTGTGCATTACCACATATATAAAGCATTGAACTCTGAACTTACCATATCATATATAGTCAGTTACAAATAACATTATCATTATTATTCTGTTTTATTATTTAACTTAAAAAACTCTATTGAACAGCTGGGAATTCCCTCAGGAAACTAAGAGCTACTGCAACAAAGTACTTAAACAACAGAAATGTATTGTCTCACAGTTCTGGAGGCTAGAAGTCCAAGATCAAGGAGTTGACAAAGTTGGTAGAAGACTGTAAAGGAAGTGTCTCTTCCAGGCCTCTCTCCTTGGCTTGTAGATGACCATCTTCTCTCTGTGTCTTTACATTACCTTCCCTCTTTATACATCTGGTTCAAAATCCTCTTCTGATAAAGGCACCAGTAACATTGGATTAAAGCCCACTCTAATGACCTTATTTTAACGTAATTTTATCTGTGAAGAAGCTATCTTCAATTACCATCATATTTTGAGGTCCTGAATTTGAAGGAAAGGGACAAAATAAAACCCCTAAGGGGTGCTTTGTTGTAACTCAAGGCCACACTACTTGTCAGTGGGAACCAGCCTCTTGGACTCAAGTCCATGTACTTTCTACTACTATGCAGATTCTTTTATGTTCTTTTTTGCTTTTTCTACTCTGACCAACCTATTATCCTTATACAGCGTTTCATTATCTCTCTTTAAATTCAAAAATATTTCGTTATAAATACTTTGCAACACTTGTAATACTGGGCATGAATATGATTAAGCAGTGCCTAATAATGAAATAACTTTTGATGGAAAGTCTTTGTGGTTTTGCACAAGAAGTGGCAGATCATTTGTGTTTCTAATAAATGGTTAGAGATCCAAGCAGAAAGGTACTTTCCCACTAAAGGGCCTTTATAATTCTTCTCTATTGCCTGAGACAGCAGAACATTTATTTGTCAAAGCATATGTTCCTAATCCCATATAGGTTGCAACAGAAGTTATGATGAAGACATAGAAATGTGCATGTTAAAAAGTGGAAGAAAGAAAGCAGCAACCCCAAGCAGCAGCCAGCATTTAGCAAAGAATATAAAAGGAAACAAAGCTTTTAGTGGAAATTTGATGATAGAACACCAAGCTTGAGATTCTGGAAAACATGGTACCATGACTAGCATTAGACACACACACACACACACACACACACACACACCAAGCTTGAGATTCTGGAAAACATGGTACCATGACTAACATTAGACACACACACACACACACACACACACACACACACACACACACACACACACACACACACCAAGAAGGTGCCAGGGAATAATATAAAGAATATAATAATAATTAACGCTGAAAAGATAGGTGCAGCCAGGTATACAGTACAAATAGAATTTCTCCCAGACACAACAAAGATTTGGGAGCAAATAAGAAAGATGCTGAGTACTGACAAATAGAAACTCTCATTCCTAAAAGAGCACAGTGAGCAAGGGGAGGAATTATGGTAACCGCACCTTCCCAGATATCCTCCTATATTTGAAGTGTGTGGGCTGAGGCAAGGACAATCATAGTGAATCTCCTATTGGGCTTGAAGACCCAGCTTCCTAAGAGCAATAGCATTAATTTAGATAGGGTCTTTCTTACCTAGAGATGAGGCTACTGGCAGTATCCCTCCTGGGTGTCTGTGGACAGTTCCTCTGAAGTCATTGTTGCATCTGTGCACCAAGACCAGCACATGCCTTTATGAGAGAAAGACAGAGGATGCCCACAAATAGAGAAAATTGCAAGATAGAATTCCAGAAAGGATCATTTAGGAGAAAAATACTGCCTAAATGGGAAAATGTCACACTAACTTAAGACTCAACATTCTCAATATTTTATGGCAGAAAACAGAAAAATATCTACATAAATGTAAAAAACATTTTACATGAATGCTGCATCCAGGAAAATATTGTTTATGTTGTAGAAGCAGAAAGATATTTTCAAATGAGCAAATACATAACAGAATACGGCCAGTTTTAAAAATCCAGATGGCCGGTAAACAAGAAAATGTTTCCACCTCTCTAAAGTTGTGTACATACAAGTTAAAATGAGGTACAAGTTTTTAACTCTGTTTTTAAGACATCAGTAAGATCGATTTTACACAGTGATGGCAGGGGAGTGTGTGGGAAGAAGTATTCATAAAATATTTGTGCTCTCATTTGTCCATAATGAAATTCACCAACTTGCTGGCACCTTCTTCATAGTTACTGTCTTTCTTCCTGTTAAAACTGAAGTACCTCAGCTCCAAATATAGATAAGCCCCCTTCACCTGTGGTCTGCACTCCATTCCCTTTCACCTTCTTATAGCCCTCTTTCACACGATTTTCCCATTTTTCTATATTCTTAGAGTTTTCCTCTTCATTAGATTATTTCCATCATTATACAGACATGCTGTAATATTTAACATCTCAAAATTAGTCTTTTAATTCTATATTCCCTAGAGCCATTTTTTTTTAAGTTTTGGAATGAGTTCTCTGCCTCATCATGTCTCATTTTCTTCTCCTTTGAAGTACCACTCGTCAATGACTTTCATGATGTCAACTCTGATAGAATATATCTGGCCTCATCATGCTCAATAGCTAATCAATATTTGATCGCTGTTAACCATTCTCCTTCTTGAAGAATACTTTGCCTTGGCGGTGATACCATGATGTCTATTTTCCCTCCCACCTCATTGGACACTGTATATTCTATCCCTTGTATTAACAACGCTTATTTGGCTCAGTTCCAAATGTTGAGGCACTCTGTCCAGTGCTGAGTGGTAGGATCCACGCAGTTTTTTATCCACATTTTCTCTTTAGGAGGATGCCTGAATATGGATGAATTGCACAGGCATATTTTTGAGTGGATGAAGCCAGAAAAAAAGAGAGCACATACTATCATATTCATATATATTTAATCTCTGCTGTTAGAAGTCAGGTAGTTATCCTTGGTGGCAAGTAGTGGCTAGAAGAGAATCTAAATAAGTTTTAGGAAATGCTGATAATGTTTTTTTTCCTGACCTGGCAGATGTGTTCAGTTTGTGAATAATTCACTGAGCTATGTACTTAGGATGGGTATGCTTAAATATATGTATGCCATGATTAACTTAAAATGAAAAATCATCCAGTGACTTACCACAATATTTAGAATCTATACTTCCTGTTCTGGCCTTACAAACTGCATAAGCCACTCACTTCCCCTCATATCATTCTCTGACACCTCACTCTTCTCTAGCCGCAAACTATTCTCTAATACTGGAACACTAGACTCATTCTCAGTATAGAGTCCTTGAAATTTCAGATCCTTCTTGATGTACATCTTCCCTAAAGTTTCCTGTACCTGGTTTCATCTTACCATTTAACCTATTTAACTATCACATTAAAAGTCCCCTCCTTGGACCAGCCTTCCCAGAGGCCCTAAAGTTTCCCTCAGCCACCTATTTTCATGTCATTTTGTTTTCTTTATAGCACTTAACATCTGATATTTTATTTTATGTTCATTTGTTCATGGTCTGTGTCTGCCAACTGAATGTGAGCTTCGTAAGAATGAAGAACTTACTCATTCACAACCATAACTCTAGCACCTAGCAAAGTGACTGGAAGATATTTTTCAGTTACTAAATGAGGACTCCCAGTGGGGTGTCTTAACAAAATGTTAAGAGACAGTTTTTCTGGTTCTGGGAATTTATAAGAAAATAATCTGAAAAGTCTGCAAAGATATATGTATAATAATGTTGATTACAGTGCTGCTTATAAAAAAGGAAAAACATTAGCATTTCAATATACAGTCATATGGATCGTCTAAGTATATAATTGGCCTGGTAGACAATAGAGTATTATACCATCTTTAACAGGAGTGACATACGTAGCCATGGTACATACTTAATTTTAAAATCAAGCTATAATTCAACATGTACTGTGTGATTCCTACTTTCTATTCTCATTTATATTAGATTTTATTACATTTATTTCTAGAAACCTATATTCCAGTATTGAGCCTGTGAATAATTTTCATACTCTTCATTCCTTTCTGTTTATTTTATTTTTATAATGAACATTTATTATTTCACAATATAGAAATGTAACAATGTCTTTATGTTACAAAATAAAAAAAATTTAATAAGTAGCCATTCCAAAGTATATATCATGGGATTATGATAAATGTAGGACACCTAGAAGAAAAATCTAGAAAAATTCATATCAGATAAAATCCTAAATGTTCCCAGATCCCACTGTAAGTTCTTTTTACTAAACTTAATTTTTTGGCTTACTTAAAATAGATATAATTATCATTAAAGAATGTAGTTTCCTCTGTTTTCATGAGGGTTTATAATCTTTTTTTTATAGGATGTGTTCTATCTTTACACAAGAGTAAAATGCACCCTACATGATGACCTGAATTAATGTTTAGAGAAGGAAAAGGAAAAAGCCTACAGCATCCCTCAAATACATATATTTAGAAACACCCTAGAGAAATAAAGAAACATTTAAATCTTCTTTCAGTTAGGGACACCTGAAGTCAATACAAATTGGAGTGTGGATTCTGTTTCTGATGAGACCTTTGGAAAGTCACCCAGCCAGCCTGTTTCCTCCAACGTTCTTTCCTCTTGCTCTGTATAAGGTGCTGTGGGGGTTATGTGGCTAGGCGCATGTGACAACCCAGCAGAGGGGCGATGGCGTAGTATATCCTCCTAAATATGTGTTGACCGTGGGCTAAATAAGTTCTCATTTTGTGATTTCCTTATGGGCATCAATTTCAATTTCTTTTATTGCCCAAAACACTTGAGAAATAAGCTCATATTTTCTCTGAATTATTTGTGTTTTCTTGCTTTTTAACCATGTTTTTGAAAGGCAGCTCAAATCCACTGATTACAAAAATAATACATACACAGGGCATAACATTTGAAAAACACTAAAATGGGCAAATTTAATTTTGAATTCATGGAATAGTATAATATTAGTGACAAAAAACAGGAAGCAAGTATCTTAATGTTGATTAGCTCAAACAAAGAAAAGGCCAAAGGAGTTTTCTTTTAAGTCCTTGCATCTTTCTCCTTTTAAGACTTTCCTGTGGAGTGCTGCCAATTTTCATAGTAGCATCGTGTTGTTGATTAACATTCTAGTAAGACAAATTTCTTCCAGGTATCTGTTTTGTGTGTTTATATTATTCCATCCTTTCAATTTTTATGTCCTACTTAAACTGACTAAATAAATTTACAATTAGCGGGAATGTTGATGAGCACATCTAAATTCCTTAATGCAGGTCATCTAATAGCAGTTGACTAGATGATCCCCAGGAACCAGTTTCTGGAAGCTACATCAAAATATTAGTACAACTTCTAATTGAAACTTCACTTATCCTTTAGTTGAATATTCAAGCATGTTGTGCATCCACGCACCTAAAAATAATGTGGATGAGGTCATATTTTTCCACATTTGTCAATGAAAATGTGACAGAGCAGATTCCAAGACCTCCTGAAAGTAAGATGGATTGTCACTATCATTTTTCCTTGTCTCTGTGGCCTGTAATGCTATCACAGAACAAGATTAAATGGGTCTGGCATGATTTGCTATTCAGAAAACCATGTTGGTGTTTCATAGAACCCATACTTTTCCAGGTGATTAAAATTTGATTGATCACTTCTTCTGGTATCTCCCTAGGCAACCAAGTAACCAAGTTCAATTTTTTTACATCTTTAATGGTATATAAATGTTTGGTCTTTTCCAAATTATTTCCATTTTATATTTAAAAAGCCTTTAACATACTTCAAAGATTCCTTCTTCTTGATTTTCCTACAGACAGCTGCTTTGCCTATTCTTGTGATTTTCATATAGAGACAGATCTTTTGTTTTCCTATTAAATGTCTACATGGTTCACTCATTCTCTTCGGGCACCCCCCTGGATATTGTCCTCTGATCAACAGCTGACAGATAGTTTCTCCTGAAAGGCAGTGGTGAAGAAGTCATTTAACTCCAGCCTGTTTGCTGCTCTTCGTTCAACAATTCACTGTAATTAAACAAATATTGATGGTGGACATACTATTTTTCTCCATCTTTTGGCATAGCTGTTTATTTTCTAATTCTTGTCTTCAATTGATTTGAAGAATTATGCCCATATTCATGGTGCTCTGTTGATAGTATCTCCTGTGCTATCTTTGTAATGTGTCTCTATGAATCTGTGCCATGTTTTATTTTGTATTTGTCTTTATTAATCAGAATTAGCTTGAATTTGAAGTATTTTCCCTTTGTCTTTAATGCAATATAGATTTCTGCGTTTAACCAATTTCGCCTCTTGCTGTTTTTATTGCCCTTCTGATACATGGCCAAATTATGTTTCTTATGTGGTTATGGCTGGTACCCTAACCTAACTAATATGTGCATTCCTAAAAGCCTCTATTTTAAACTTCATTACTTCATTTTAGAGCATCTGCTGTGCTAGGTGGAGGGATAAGACAGATGAAAAGATATGGACAATGTCCACACTTAAGGTTCAGGTCAGTATACTTAAAAACATTTTTTTAACCCTGAATTTATTTTATTACCTCATTATCACATGCTTCAAGATTTGCATCTACCATAATTTCCTCAACTATTTCAGAGAAACAAAAATCAAAGCAAGATAAATCCAATTACCTTTACACTAAAAATATTGTTTCTAAAGTTTTAATGTCTCTGAATTACTTTTCCAGGACAGATCTGGGTAAAATCCCCCACCCATATCTGATTTGAATTAGAGATTTCCACTAAATTGAGGCATAATATCCCGATACCATATCATACTCAACCTAGATGTCCACCATGGCAAATCTTGAATATTAAAAAAAGAACAAAAATACATCAGCAGTATTGATGATCTACAGTTTATAGATCATCTAATATATCACTCTTATTTGGCCATACATTTGATCATCTGTGCAGATTATCTAGGAACTTGCTTTTAGCAAAACAAAACCACTGTGTGACAGCTTGCCTGAGCTCCTTCCTCATTCTGACCCGTGTTTGCCTCATCTCCAGTGTAACTCATGCTAAGACGTGATATTTAGAATTTTCCATTTAAAGAGTTTCTCTCCAGAAGTAGAATGAATGGGTAAAAAAAGAATATATGCTATTATAAAGCCATTTGAATTCATTTAATAAAAGCCAGAAATAGATTTTCAGATTCTCTCTTTCCTAATCAACATCAAAATAAGATCAAACAGAATATTTAGGCTCATTAGTAAATTTAAAGTAAAATTTATAGATTACTTTGTATTCAGAAAATCAAAACTTAACAGCGTATTTACTGTCATTTACTATGTATTTCACTGAAGGGAGAGTTTTACAATATTTGAAGCTGAGTTGAATATACTATCATTAAATTGATCTATTTACATATTTTATTTTTTACATATTTTCTTAATGTTCACATTTTACCAATAAAAATTTTACAATTCTAGAATCTTCTAATTTGGGGTTGAAAAGGAAATGGGTAAAACATACTAGAAATAATATCATAGGACTGGATTATGAAGGTATAAGATAAAAAGGTAGTCATGTCATTAAAACTGAAGTAGCCCTGATAAAATATTTCCATGTCTTAATGGGCTGGAAAACATATTTAATAAATGTGTAACTTTTCTGATTTTAGAACATATAATATTCTAGATGTTAGCGAAGTATGAGGTTTTTCTTCAGCATAAAATATCAAGAGTATGCAGAAATGTAGCTATGTGATAGAACAGACCATCTTTATAGCACTTGGTTATGGCTTTAATAAAGGAAACTTTTTTTGTTGTTTGTTGTTGGTTTTTACTTTGTTTTTAATGGCAGTGCCATTAACTTTTCCGCATTTTTTCCAGTTCATGTAAAAACCCATTTGGGGAGAAATATTATATTTTTATAAAACTTACCATACACAGGCACCGCATATTTTCTCAAAGAGCTCCAAACTTAACAAAAGTTTAATTTGACTTTAGCATGACAATGCTTTTCCCTAAGCATCAGATTCACTTTTTCCACCAATTGTAAAAAAATTAATGATGAGTCCAGATTTCAAAGGTGAGCAAGAGTGTGCTCTTTCAGAAAACTAAAACTAAAAAAATTTTTCAAAAAGAAAGAAAAGAAAAAAAATTGCAATAGTAGAGGGCATAAAATTACTTATTTAACAATAATGTTTGGGAAAACTAGAACTCTGCTAGATATTGAAAATTCAAAGACACGACGATACCTGAACCTTGGAGGAGATTGCCTAGCACCATTAGCAATGGACTTCGCTCAAAAGATGTTATAAAATTTCTGGGGCAAGTATTTTAATAGAATATAAATGGAAATTTAATAATGGCTAAATGTGTTAGATACACAATAAACTTAAATTTTCATAAAACAGCATTTATCAATCAGAAATCCACATTAGTTGGCTCCTTTTATGAGTGATGCTCTATGGACATGTCCATAAATACAGGTGGAGCCTTGAACTACAAGGGCTTAGAGGTATCTCCTCCCCAGGTTTTGAAAAATCCCCATGTAACTTTTGATGCTACAGTCACTCTTTGCAATCAACCACAAGTGAAAAAGTTTTTTTGATCCAAGGTTAGGAATTCAAAATTACTGTTCTCAATCCACAGATGGTTGACTCCGTGGATGTGAAACCCACGGAAATCATAGCGAGGGACCAGAGAGCATGACTTCTGGAGGGCTGTTCAAGGGTCAACTAATTTATGAAGTTACTTTAATAAACTAAGGAAACTTGAGACTTTTTAACTCATCTCAGACTTTACAAAGCAGTAAATACCTGTTCTGCATCTAGAACGTGGGCATGTGGGAAGAGGAAGCTGCAAATAAATGCCAGGCAGGAGAAGGTGCAAATGGCATCCTAGAGAGTTGTAAAAAGCCTGGGTTGGATGATTCATAAGGATCTTTTGAGGCTTAACACAACAGTGCTTTATATGGCATTATTGTTCTCAGTGATTCACAAACAGTGTTTCATGTAGGATTTATAACAACTCTTTGGAGCAGGAATAAATAGCCCCATTTTATGTAGGTGTAAACTGAGAATCAAATAAATGAGAAAACTTTGCCTCTAAGGCCTATGCTTTGATGTGCTTTATTAAAATAAAGTCTAGTTCTGGCTGATGTAGCAGTGGATTGAACACCGGCCTGGAAACCAAGGGATCGCCAGTTCGATTCCCAGGCAGTCAGGGCAAATGACTGGGTTGCAGGCCGGGTTCCTGGTTGGGAGCGTGCAAGAGACAACCACACTTTGATGTTTCTCTCTCTCTTTTTCTCCATCTGCCCCACCCCTGGCTCTAAAATAAATAAATAAATAAATAAATAAATAAATAAATAAATAAATATTTATTTATTTATTTATTTATTTATTTTAAGTCCTGTCGTGTTTAATTGATGCTTTCCATCTTCCTCCATCTTCTCATAGGCCCCCAGGTCAGTCATTTGAATGCCCTTGGCTCCTAACTTTCACTGCCTGGGTGAATGAGAAATGTCTTTTAGCTTGTTTGCTTATTTGTTCATTTACTGTCAAGTTTACACTTCATTAAGTATTGGGAGTTTCTGGATCTATGACAGCATTCTCTCAGGGAAAATTCTCAAGATTCCCTAATCTCATTTATATCTAATTTATTACTTCTCCAAAAATCTATTATAATTATCTCATTTTTGCCACACATTCCAGGCTTCTCTTTTCTTTCAGAGAAGGATGTAATAATTATATTCAATAAAGACGATTTTTTTGTTCTGCCATATTTAGCAAAACTTTTCACCAATGCTAGTTGGTAACTATTTAAATAATTCGCCAACCCCATTCCATAAGTTTGAGACCACATTTGATGACCATTTCAGAGACAAACTGATAAAAACTTTCAATATTGGGGCAAGAGGAAGTAGAATCAAAAGTCAGCTTATAGCAAGTCTTAAAAGCTAAGAAAGCCCTTATAGATATTTTGGATTATAAAGTCCTGAGAACAGGAATTACTTTAACTCTGCCTCTTCCCTGGCACACAGGTGGTACTCCATAGATATTTACTTGATGATTATAAGTAACCTGACCTTTTTTCATTCCTCCTCCCTCTCCCTTGATAAAGGCAGAAGCCAGATAATGGTAGTGATGACATTTCAATCAAGTGAGTAGCACAAGCACATGTGCCCAAGGAAACGATTTTTTTTTTCCATTTATTTAACAAGTGTTCTTGAGTTCTTGTGGTAAAACTATCTCTAGAGTAGTAGGTACTCATTAATTGGTGGTAGGAGGCATTCAAGGTAGTAATTGGAAGTCTGTGTCTGTCCATCATAGAATGTATAGCCTCCTTCCGTAGGCAGAACCTTTACATGTTAAGCATTCGAGAGCTCTCACAAAGAATAGGAAGTGAAAGATAAGATCAGATTTTTTTTCACATGAAAAATATTCAGTGATCTTTTGTCATATTTATTTTATTTGAAGATATAGGTCATAGGAATATTCTGTGCAAAGTGGATTCAGCTCAAGATGGCTGATCTAAATGGGAAAGGCAGAGGTAGATAATCATGGGAAGGGCTGTCTTTTCACTGGGCTGGAGGATGTGAATAACTAACTACATGTAAAGACAAGAAAGGGCATCAGGTGCCTTGCTCTCAAGATCTGGCACTAAAGGAGACATTCTGGTATGATATTTCAAGATTTAGACCCCAAATAGTATATTTAAATTTGTATTTTAAAATCATATTTTTACATCTTTAAGATTTTATGTATTTATTGTTTTATATACCAGCAGACAACATATTTTTCTGAAGAATCAAATACAATTTTAGAACTGAATGTTGTTATAAAAGGTTATCCAAGTAAGTCTGAATAACTCAATTACATTTTAAATTATTATTTAATTTGAAGTGCAAATGCTTCTTGAAAGACCATGTGTTTGTTTTACTATTTTTGGCACTGCCTTACTGTAGATATAGGTTGTCTCGCTTGTGTATGTTTTCTCCTGTCTTTTTGATTATATATTCTCTGAAGACAGAAACCTCTATAACTTATTTTTTCTCCCCTTATATCTTATACATAACCAGTAAATATTGAATTGAAATCCCCCTTAAATGTTATTTTTGTCCCTGAAAATCTTATTTTGGAGTTATTTACCTTTCTTACAAAGCATAGTCCTGAGTATATTCTTAATCCATCATTGATTTTTTACATAAAGAATAAAACACAGTTTTAATCCCAAAGTATTCCTACATTTCTGTTTCTGCAACTGGAGGCCTCAACCATTTGACTCATTATAATAAATATGTCTCATAAATAAAATAATAAGTGCTTCTTTACTATTGTCTAGGTGACATCAGACCTTTCCACAGGTTACAGGGGGTGATTTGGGATAATGGAACAAATCCGTGGGGAAAGCCATCTCAGTATGTGGACCTTGTGAATGGATTATCTTATGGATTGAAGCCTGTGATTTTCAGGCTGATGTCCAGACACCAGATGGCTTTAAAATCTTCTCATCCAGAACACTAGCAGCCTGCTTTAGTCACATTGCTCTTGCTAATATTTGTAGAGCATCTCTGTGGTCCCCAGTGCATGCACTTATTATTCTATTAGGCAGACATTATTCCTTTTGAAGCTAGATCACAGGGCTCCTGGGCTGTGTTGCCATCACTGACATTAATCACTATTTGTCCAGCCTTAGGCTGTAAGGTTCCTATATCTGCATCTTTTAGGGAAGGACTTTTCAAAGCCCTGTTCATAAATGGCTTGCCACTATCTGGTATTCCAAAATGAATCAGCCCTTCTTCCTACCCAAATACGTGTTGTTAATAGGCAGTCCTAGTTGCTAAGAAGTCAAAAGATCCTGCTTCCCAAGGATTGATGAAACAACTTGTTTATGAGGGGCTGGCACAAAAACTTCCTTGTCATTTTCAAAACTACACAGGCTACCTTTGGACAGTAAGAAATGGGTTATGGGAGCTCTTCATTTCAGGAATTCCAAATATTCCTGAAATAGTATGTGTATTTTTATCCTCCTCTGGGCTTTAGTTTCCTCTTGATTACTATGAACCGGAATTTTCCATTTGTATAGTGGTATGCCTGGACTCTGAATGCTTCTCTTTTGCGTACCAATTCATATAAGTATAGAAATAATAAAAAGAGCCCTCCTTTGCTCATTTAATCAGCTTTGATTGCATCCTTTCTGTGATGAAAATTGTTATCATACAACTTAAATTTGTAATTTTGTTACCCTCTTAAGTACAAGAGTTTTGAATTTACCTAAGTTGACAAAGAAATGAAATTTTGCAGCTTTTGTCTGACATGCATGCTGTTTATGATTTTAGGGATTATATTCATTTTCAGCATTAAATTCATAGAATAAGCAAAATGTCAAACTTTGTTTACTAATTTTATACTTATCTGTTCTTTTAATATCCTGTCTTGGTTCTCTAGTTATAACATAGATGAACCTAAAGTTTGCTAGAAACATTTGCCATTAGCTTCTTCTAAAAAAAAATTAAATTTGAGGATAATCCTACCTCCAGAGCTTATTCTGTTCCTGGCCATTGACTGTGACAGTAGAAGGCTCATCTGAAAGCACTGGAGCATCCCATCTAAAAGCATAAAACATATTACATTTCATGAAAAAGCTAATTCAGATTGTTTAATTCTGGTAATATTGCCTCTGTCACCTTCAAAATCAAAATGTTCTTTCCTGTTATTATAAGGAAAACAACCAAATTGCTAAAAAACCCATTTGAATACACAGCTGCCTTATGTTGCATACTAATTTGATTAAAAACGCTCGTGCCTCACCAGCATTTTTACATAAAGCACATTGGTGAATTTAACAAAGACGATTTAAAATATATATCTGAGGTGGTGTGGATGGCCATGGTCTGCAGCAATGACCACTGGCCCCCCAGGACTGAGCAAAAATCTTTCCGGCTGTCTTGAAAGGCATGAAACAATTGTCGAGCTGTATTTGTTTGCTCAGTGCTTTGGGCACTGAGCCAACCTCATTGCAAATAACTGCATTAGTCAAGTGTATCGAAATTATTACAACACAGCGTCCATCCCAGTTATTGCTGTTGAAGCAGTTTCTGAATCTTTTTGTCACTAGAAAACATTTATTTGAAGGGGGAGCATCACATAAATTCAGGTCCAGTTGGATTTATAGAGAAGTGGCAAGCCAACTTTCACAAGTGGCTTTATTTGTCTTGTCTTTACAAGAAGGAGCCTTTGGAGGGCTCATTGTTAGGGTCTTACTAAGTCAGAAGGCTTTCCAGCCCCCACCAGGTTCTTTTCCTGTGTTTTTTCTTTCATTTCTGCATTTCTTTCCTGAGATGATTTTTATCCAGTGTTCGTAAGTATCTACATTTTAATTGACTTTACCTCTGTTTCTAACAGTGAATGTGAGGAGTAAAAGATTAGGTAACCAGTAAAAGGCAAACTTCTGAAGTCTATGCAATTAAATAGACTGAGATTTTAGAAATATTATTTCATATCTTACAGGTGGGCCCCAAACAAGGTCTGAGCACAGAAGAAGGAATTTGGGGTCTTTCTTGATGACTATTCTGGTGAATTTATACATCAATGAACATATTGTCCAAATGCCTCATTGCTCTCCAACAATAAAATATATTATTTCAGAAGACACATTAGCTCTTTAGTCCACAAGGTTGCTAAGTAGGTATAAAAATTTATCTGACATAAACCATCTTGACTATATAGGATTCAAAGTTAACTCTGCATTACATGTTTGGGTTTTTGATTTGGGTTTTGGCTTATTGAGTTGCCTACTCTACATTCCTACTCATTCCCTTTGTATTATCTAGAGACCCATTTTACTCTTATATAGTCCAGGCTACTGGGTGCCACAAGTTGTTCTTAGAATCTTATATTAATAATTTCATTACCTATGATATGAAAATAATGATATCTGAAATTTATCTTTCAAGCCTATTCAGAAGATTAATGAAAAAGTATTTACAAGCTATTTCAAACTCAAGAACTTTTCTATCATAAATTTGATGTTTAGCATCAATTTGCCATCTGATCTTAAAAATTAAACATACCTCAGAAAATGTAACAAACTTATGGAAAAACAAGCCCAGCTATATATTTCTCAAAATTACAATGAATAAGATTGTTAATTTTCCATCCAGGTTTTGTTTTATTAAAAGCTATTTGATAGGAAGTATGAATTAAACAAATACAAAATGTTTATATATTATATGCTCTTAAACTATATAAACAGAATCCTGCAGGAAAATAATTCTGCTGAGAATGAGCAAAATTAGTCCTCTGATTCTTCCCTTACTGTCCTTTAGTAAAGAGTGTGCTGCATCTGTTCTGGTTGTGTGGCTCAGTTGGCTGGAGCATTGACCCATACACTAGAAGGTTGTGAGTTCGATCCCCAGTCAGAACACGTAGTGGAGTCAGCTCATCAATGTTTCTCTCTCACATTGAAGTTTCTCTCTCTCTCTCTCTGTCTCTCTAAAAACCAATGAAGGTATCCTCAAATGAGAATATTTTTTTAAGAGTGTATTGCATCTATATTTAAGTTAAAAATAAGCTTGTCTCTCAGTAGTATTTATCAGCGCCTCACTCTGTCAAGTACTCTAACACTTCCAAGAGTCTTTAAAGATAAATACACAAATAATTAGAAGGTTAAGTAAAATATAATGCAACTACAAAATTAAATATAAAAACATCTGACAAACTATAAATTCTAAGTTAACAAATGCCATGTAAATTACTTTGATACGATGTAAATTGGTAAAATTTTATATACAACAACACAAAAGTATGATAATAATTAGGTTAAACTTTGTGAGGTATATAGTTATACACTTTTTAAATCATGTTAAATCTAATACTTGTGCTTATATATCTTTATAATTTATCCAGTATCACAGATATTGTTTCATAGCTTTGTGTGATTTCATAAGTTAAAAATACACTAAATCCTAATTTTTAAAAATCATATTGTTAGGTTATAAAAGAAGTTAATACGTTATCTTTGAAGCAGGTGATTTACCCTATGCTAAACCTTGCATTTAATTAGTCCTCAACTTTTTTGGTTTGTTTTATAGTAAATTACAGCTAGGTGTGTGGTAAGAAATATTTAATAATTTTATTGTCAGTTTATTAGAACCCAGTGTCATCATAAACTTAAATTGTATCTCTGGTGTTTACATTATAGTGACCTAATTAATCTGGGTTTCATTCTGGTGGTCACCCTGGCTGGTTTGGCTCAGTGGATTGAGCGTCGGCCTGCGAGCTAAGTGTCGCTGGTTCGATCTTCCAGTCAGGGTACATCAGAGAAGGAAAACTCTGACTCCAAAAAACCTCCGCTGCCTTGCGGCATACCTCTTCAGGGGAAAGGCTAAGGGAGTAAACCCCAACAGAAAATCCGGAGCCAGAGTCCGTAGGGCGGTTTGACGTTGTAGTCAACACCGGCAACTCCTGCGGCGCACCTGAAGCCAAGCTGTATTGACTCCGTCTTTCCCTTGGACCCTTCAGCTGCGAAGAGAGGGGGGGGTCTGCTGCATGGGCAACAGCAGACCCTCCATATCACCCTGCCTAGGCTCTGTAGCTTCAGCTTCACTGGAGAGGACACCCCAGCGTCATCGCAAGATGTCGATTCAACACGGGAGGAGACAGATACCGTGTCACTCCCGAGTCGGACTGCACAGCCATTCTCGGCGGTGCAGATAGACTCTTAAGAAGCTACACCATCGTCTCTCGAGGCTCTGTAGCTTCAGCTTCACTGGAGAGGACACTCCAGCGTCATCGCAAGATGTCGATTCAACACGGGAGGAGACAGATACCGTGTCACTCCCGAGTCGGACTGCACAACCATTCTCGGCGGTGCAGATAGACTCTTAAGAAGCTACACCATCGTCTCTCGAGACGGACGGCTGCCGACGACGACATTCTGGTGGTAGTGTAGAAGTGGAGTAGGAGTCATTTGCTAAGTGAAGTTTAGGAATTCTTGCAATATTTTAGGACATGCCTTAGTGTTGGAGATAGAGTTTTACTAGAGACTATATAAAGGATGGGAAGAACATCTCTGAAACTATAATATATAATTTCAGGCCTCAAACTTGTCTACTACCTATTTTCTACACTTTCATTTGACAAAAATGAAGTTATCCTTAAATCTTTATTCAATAATTACTCTTAAGATTAAAAGATAGAAGTAGCAATTCACAGTCAGGATACAGAACAAAAATTCCTGGAGATTTTCTTTTTTTATACAATGATAAAACCTCCAGAAATTTTTTGTGTCTAAAACTATCTGTAAATAAAAACATAGGTATAAAACAAATAAGCTGAATATTTGTCATTTGCATAATAAATATTTTTATATCATGGGTCATTTCATAATTATGAAAAAACTCAAGAATGGCCCTATTTCATAATGCAAAAAATTTTTCTAGTGCCAGAGTCTCTTTTTTTAGAAACTTCTAGAATGTTCTACTATAACACAATGTAGTTCTCACAAATTATTACTAGAAAACTGAGTCAGAATATTTGAAGCATAATCTTTTCATTTTCTAGGGACCTCATAACAAAGTACCACAAACCGGGCGGCTTAGACAAACCAAAATGGATTATCATACAGCTCTGGATGATCCAAATCCAAGATTAAGGTCTCTCTGAAGGCTCTAGAGAAGGATCTATCTCAGGCCTCTCTTCCAGCTTCCTATAGTTTTAGGCGTTCATTGGCTTGTAGATGGCCATCTTCACAGTGTCTGCCCTTTTGGTCTGTCTGTCTCTGAATTCAGGTTTCTCCTTTGTAAAAAGGCACCAATTATATTGGATTAGGGCCTGCACTATTGCCCTAATTTTACCTTGATTGCCCTTATTTCCAAATAGGTCACATTCGGAGGTACTGGGGATAAGACGGCAACATATATTTTTAGGGGGATGGACTTTAACTGTGAATACATATGATTTGTCATTCCTGCAAACCTTAAGCTTCAATGTTGATCTTTTATGTTTAGAAGGGTTAAAGTTGCTTTTCAATAGAAAGCAAAATGATAGCTAGTATTTAAGCAAGTGCTTTTCTTGAAGACAAAACCCTTGACTTAGCATACCCTCGAATAAGTGTAAATACACTGTACTAAAAAACAGCAAAACCCAGCTCATCATTAGGCTTCCTTATAGAGAGTTAAAGAAAGTTAAGGGTGCATCCAGACTGCTGTGTTCTTTGCTGCTTAGTCTATAAGTCTGTAGAAAGATTTTTGAACTTACAAGGGGACATGAAGATCAAGGCATTTTAGGTTGGAAGTACCTCTTTTCATTTCACAGATGAAGAAACACTTGAAGGCCCTGAGCAATATTTGGGCCAGAAAAAAAAAAAAAAAAAAGAACTTGCTGGCAGATGGATTAAGCAGACAAAGTTTCATCCATAAAAAATATTTTATGCCCCCAAGTATACAAAATTAGAGGTATCATTTGGGAAGCTGATAGTTTCATACTTAACAAAGTTAGTAAAATGCATACACATCACACAAATGAAACTCCCAAAGTGTAGGCTACCACTTTATAACATATTGGTTAAAACTATGAGACACAGAAGCTATGGAAGGAAAAGAATGAACTTAGAGCAAAACCATTAATATCTGCTCTGGGACATCATGAGCCTGAGGTTTGAATTCACGTTTTCTTTATTGTGCTCCTTGTATTTTTCCTCCTAATTCTGCTCTGATAATTTAGCACTGAAGCAACTAAAGTAGAATAAATTGTGACATCTTTCCCATTTCAGTTTATTTTTTTAAGTAACATAAAGACAGAAAACAGTTAGTTGCATTTCTACATACCAAAGGTAGTACAATTCTATTTCTAATACAATGTTTTCACCATACACATACATGTCAGAGCTGAGTTAACGTGAAGAATCATTTACATTGTGAGAGTCGATCAAATATTAGTTGTAGAAGATATTTCTATATTTCTGAATATAGTCTTATCTTTAGTAATGAAAGTTTAAATTATCTTTGAATGAGTATATGAAATAGCTTTCAGTAGCAGACATAGATTGTTTCATTTCTCACTGAAGTATGGATTGTAGCATTATCATACATTAGTTAATAGTTCAATTTTTTTCTTCTAAAATATTTTAAATTATAAGTATAAGGTTCTGAAATAATTGTATTTTTTTGCTTTTAGTTAGCTTTGTTTTAGAAAGGTTTTCATTTGTAATAAGTGCATGCTGTACTTATTTTGTATTAAAATAGTAGGATATGAGACATTGTCTTTCTCAAGGCCATCAAAAATTAGTTCAGGCTACCAAAACATCCATAATTTGAAAATGGTTTGAAAGGGTGAGTGATGGAATTTATGTTTGAACATAACATGCCAAACAGTAGTGATGTGTCCCTGGCCAAAGATTTCCAGGTATGGGGAGAAAAAAGCCTTAAGTTTTTAGACCTAGATACAAGTTATAAAATATTAAAATATTAAAAACAGGTTACTCCTTTGATAATTAGCTAGAAATCAAGCCTAATATATCCTAATCTAAATTCTTTTTAATATATACACATTCATTTCATGTTTGTTAAAGCTAAAACCATCTACCATTCAACTACATAATATACTAAAAACCTTTTATTTGGAAATCTGGTGACTCCCAGGCTACACCTGTGATGGGTGTTGCTCTGTTAGTGCATGCATTTTCATTACAGGAAATGTGAAGAATGAACTATTTTAACTGTATGTAAATAGGATGGAATTACTTTATCATGACACCTAAGAATTCATACAGATAAAGGCCAAAGCAAATCAGATTAGAGTTTTGACACATATTTTCATTTGTTAGACTCTAAGTTTCTTATGAGAAGAGATAAAATTGAATGTTTTATTTGTTCCTTTAAGCATTTTCCTCAGGACTTGGCAAAGTAAATATTTAATAACTATTTAAATTGTTAATTAGCAAATATTTAATAAGAACCTGCTATATGCTTAGCACTATGGTTAATACTGGAGACACACCATGAATACGCAAGATAAAATGTAGGCATAGATATTAAGTTACCTTTTGTTTATCATTTACTATGACATTATCAACAGTAGATTATTTATTACATACTCTATGCATCAGTCCTATACAAGTTTTATGAATATATGTTTTAATCCTCAGAGTTATACTATGTAGAAGTATTATTATTGCCATTTTACAGATGAGGAAATTTACTTAGAAAAGTAAAGTAACTTATTTTCTTCTAAGTAAACTAATTCATTTTCTTAAGTAATATATATAGTTAAAAGCAAGTCAACCTCTGCATACCAATTGCAAAGTCTTAACTATCATTCTAATATCTTTAAATATAATTTTGTTTTGCTTTCTCCTAGTATATTGTATAGTACCATGTGATTTCAATAGTTACATGTTTTATTAGACTAAAATAATATAAGGATGAAAAATTAAGGGACAGACAGTGCTGAATGTGATTCAAGTATGCAATCTGCGTTTTAAAATATCATGTATATTTAATTGCTAAAAATTTTGATCTTTAGTGTTGTGCTATAATTTCTTTTTAAATCTGATTCCAGAGGTTTGATTACTCCTCAGAATATTTTTCTGGGTAAAAATATATACTGGAGAATATGACAACTTTTGAATTTTATGCTGGCAACTTAATTTATATGAAATTATGATTTAAAAAAAAATCCTAATTGCCACCCAAATCTGTGACTTGAGATTATTCTGTAGTTTTCTATTTTGACAGCCTTTAAAATTTTATATATTAATGTTATGCTCACTGCATTAAAATATTTCTAAGTTTGCCTTATTTTTCAATGCTTTTGAAAAGAATAGTAGCTTTGGGATTATATGAGATTTAAAAGCCTGGTTGAATTCCTCTGTCAAAATAACAACAAGGTAGCTGTTTATTTTGCTTGATGAGCTTTGAAAAGCTCTCTATTTTTTTATATGGATATGTGTATTTTTAAATTTTCTGTCTCTACTGGGCTCCGTTTTGGTAAATTGTAGTTTCTAAAAATGTTAATTGGGCTTCTACTAGTCATTTCAACAATTTTAAATAATATGCTTTACTTGTACCCATTACCAATGAGTATCATTGAGATTATTATAGTTTTTCCTTTCTTTCATCTTTGAATTCTATGTTTAAAATTGTGTTATTTCAAGACTTTGGGGCCCATAGTATTTTATATTATTTTCCCAACTTATTATAGCTTCATTTTAGTCTTAGATGTACAATTACTACCTACATTTAATGCTGCTAGTTTACCACAATTTCCCAAGTCATCTTCTGAGTGAAGGAATTCTGCCCTCTGGCATTTTGCCCAGGAAATGTGTGCTATTTCTGAGTTCTTACATGTATAGATTTGATACCAAAAGGACAGAACTGGCTCATACTTTATTTCAAGACATTTTTGAAGAATTGCTCTGTTGTTGTCTTGCTTTCTACATTGTTATTGAGAAGCTTACTGATATTTTTTCCTTTCTGAATGACTTGGATTTTTTGCCCATAGGGTTATTTACTTTGTCTATAAAGGATATTAGTTTACTAACGTATGTATCTAGAAGGTGACCATTCTGGGGCCATTCTCCCAGTTTACACATTGTGCCTTTTCCATATGTAGAGTCTGGTCTTCCATTTAAAAAAAAAGTATCCTTGAGTCATCATCATACATTTTAATTCTATTCAATTGACATATATATGTTTATATTCAGAGACTTCAATTACGTAAGGTCATTGTCTTTAGCCATTTTCTTCTTACACTGAGGGACGCATCTGCCTTTTACAGTGCTCTCTCTCAACCTGAAGTAGTGCCTTTCCAAAACTGCTGGGTCCGGTGCCACATATTTAGGAGAGACCATTTGAACCATCATGTATCAGATCTCCTGCAAGTATCTTTTATTCAAAAATGCCCCCCCCCCCAGAGGGTAAACCCTCAGTGACAACGTCTGTGTTAGGCCACCACCTGGATTTTGGAGCCTGCTTCACTGTTCCATACAGTCCCTGCTCAATGCTTCATTCCAGTATGTGCTCCAGAGCTGGCTCTGCTGGGCTTTGGAAGTGTATTTCCCTGCTTTCCTGTAAAATGGGGTTTTTAGTCTCTCTGTCTTCTTAATTACATTGTGGGCATGAACCAAAGGTGATTTGTTAGCTCACCTTTTTGATGTTCAGACATGTGAAGAGACTGAGATTAAGGTGCGCTCCAGTATCTTACCTCCTTCTCTCATTCTCATTCTGCGACCCCAAGGATAAATGTCTAAGCCTTTCTTATTCATCCTTCGCATTTCTTCATATCACTCCTCATCCCATTAAGTGTTTGAAGATTTATATATTATATTTCTAGAAGTTCTGTTTATTGTATTTTATTTCTCTTGTTTATTCTTAATATTCTCTTTTGGCTGGTCTTCTTTGTGACTGTGAAGTTTACTTTTTAATACTTTATACATAACATATGTTTTTGCATATTATAGTTTGAAAATCTGAGTTTTTGGCATTTCAAATATGTTTCTTGTTGTTTTTTCTGACTTACCCTCTTGTTTTGTAATCCTTGATGTGAGGTCATTGCTTAAACTTTACAAGTGGGAATCCTTGCTATATATTTAGAATTAATCAAGTATTTCTCCACGATGATGTGTAGCTTGCTCCTTTAGACAGATGTATGTGGGAGTCCAAGTGTCCCCTTCTCCACCTTTAATTTGTCTTAGATTCCCATTTTCAGATATCAATGATGCTAACAGCATCTCTTCTTAGATAACTTCACCCTTCTCCTCAACTAATGACTCAGGCTTTGAATAAACCCAAGTTTCTTGATGCTCTGATCCCTGCTCTGATTTTTTTTTTTAAGGGAGTAGAAGAGACTCTTGGAAGCAATCACTACCTCCTTGGAGACATATATTCCAAAGAATGTGTCATTCTAGGTTTTAGTTGTTCTGCAGCAGAAGGTCTCTTGGCATACCTTGTCGGGCAATGAGTCAGAAGTGGAAGTCCAAAGCTGCATTTTCTTATTTAATAATACAAGTACATGTAATTTATTGACATATTACTATGAAAGAAAAAAGCGGTAAGTGAAATAAAGGCCGATATTAAAGATATGAGAAAATTAAAGATATGTAATTATACATCTTAAACTTTTATGACATAACCTCCACTTTGTAGTCTAACTCCAAGCTTTCCTGATGCATTTATATAATTTTGAGACATGACCTTTCTTGCCAAGTTTTACAATTTTATCCTTACTTCTGTCTTATTCAACAATCTCTGGTTAATATCGTCGTCGGCAGCCGTCCGTCTTGAGAGACGATGGTGTAGCTTCTTAAGAGTCTATCTGCACCGCCGAGAATGGTTGTGCAGTCCGACTCGGGAGTGACACGGTGTCTGTCTCCTCCCGTGTTGAATCGACATCTTGCGATGACGCTGGAGTGTCCTCTCCAGTGAAGCTGAAGCTACAGAGCCTCGAGAGACGATGGTGTAGCTTCTTAAGAGTCTATCTGCACCGCCGAGAATGGCTGTGCAGTCCGACTCGGGAGTGACACGGTATCTGTCTCCTCCCGTGTTGAATCGACATCTTGCGATGACGCTGGAGTGTCCTCTCCAGTGAAGCTGAAGCTACAGAGCCTGGGCAGGGTGATATGGAGGGTCTGCTGTTGCCCATGCAGCAGAACCCCCCTCTCTTCGCAGCTGAAGGATCCAAGGGAAAGACGGAGTCAATACAGCTTGGCTTCAGGTGCGCCGCAGGAGTTGCCGGTGTTGACTACAATGTCAAACCGCCTTAGGGACTCCGGCTCCGGATTTTCTGTCGGGGTTTACTCCCTTAGCCTTTCCCCTGAAGAGGTATGCCGCAAGGCAGCGGAGGTTTTTTGGAGTCAGAGTTTTCCTTCTCTGATGCGCCCTGACTGGAAGATCGAACCAGCGACACTTAGCTCGCAGGCCAACGCTCAATCCACTGAGCCAAACCAGCCAGGGTTCTGGTTAATATAACCATGTTGAATCCCCAGCATTTTAGATCGTGTCATAAAAATAGAAGTTTTAGAAATAAAGCATCTATAATTGTTTGCTCTGGTAAGTGACCTACTTTTCCTTTGCTAGCTGTAGAAACCTGTAATGATCATGCTTTTCTTTAGAAAATAGAGAGATGTTTTCTGATCAGATCTAATTTCTGCATAGTTTGCAATATAAGTGCCACTAGCTCCTCAGTGACTAAAGAAGGAAAAAAATTCAAATTATTAAGTAGATAGTATAGGCTCTTATTTTATTTAAAGATCACATTTCATTATTTCTATTATATGGCAACAATGCTACCTCTTGCTTCCATATCTAGATTACTTCAAATAATTTTTCTGCACCTTTAGAAATGAGTAAAACATCATTTCTACTAATACTTAATGGTTTAATGAAGAGACTAGTTTTCCTGTTGAAAATTTTAAAATCCAGTATACATTATTACTAAACAGAATTAAAATATAGCTTTAGTATTGTTCTCTAACGTGGTTCCTTGAAGAAGCAGAGAGAGTTGAAGATCTGATATAAATATTTAAATGTTTTCATAAAGTTCCTGAGAATGAAGAAGGCATGCACATCCTGAGACTGGACCATAGAGAGTAAGTTTAGAATTCTTCACTGTCAAGAAGGCAAGAAAAATATTTTCAGAGGGAGAAGTACCTATCAGTCAAATATGGAAGAAAAATAAACTTTAAATTCAGTGACTTTGTTCTAATAAATGAACAAAGAACTAATAATGCTAGTTGACTGAAATTTTTCTCAAGAACAGAAGTATTTAAAATCTGATTTTGGAGTTTTGTGAGAAAATGTACTAGAAAAAATTTGATTTTAAAAATATACCAATACACCATCTGCTTTCTCAAGAGTCTCAATAAAAGGAACTTAGGAATTCAAATAACCAGTATGATATTTGAACCTACTACTTTTAGCCTCACTCACAATTAACACATTCTATTAATGCCTTGGTGCTTTTGTTAAATAAAATAATTTTCCAAAAGATTTATTTTTATTAGGTATGCATTATACTTCAATCATTGTCTTACAGGGCTTTTCTATTGTATTTCATGTTCTTAGGTGTGGGTTTAGATGTCCCTTTAGTCCATTCAAGCTACTATAAGAAAAAGCCAAAGGCTGAGTAGCTTACGAACAACAGAAATGTATTCCTTACAGTTCTAAAGGCTGGAAAGTCCAAGACCAAGATGCCAGCATGCTCATGTTCTGGTGAGCGCCCTTCCTGGTTCATAGCAAGCTCCTTCTCACCATGTCCTCACATGATGGAAGGGGTGAGGGAGCTCTGTGGTTCTCTTCTATAAGAACACTGATCCCATTCATGAGGGCTCCACCCTCATGAACTAAGTACCTTCCAAGACACTGCCTCCTAATATTATCATTTTAGGGATTATGATTTCAACATATGAATTGTGGGGAAACACAAACATTCACACTACAATAGATGCTATTCGTTATTACACTGACATCCTCTTGGCTCCCAAAGAACTATTCTCTACAGGTCTTCCCTGACCATTGCATGCATTAGTCTTAGTCTCCTACACAGACTCTTCACCTTTCAATCCACATAATCATTGACAATTTCCTTTGCTCTATTAACTCTGTTGTTTCTGGGTGCTCATATTCATTTTCATGGCATCATATACATAGGTAATGACTCTCAAATCTTTATCCACACCAAGTTTCTTTGCTGAGCTTAAGACTTTTATATCTCTCAACCACTGATTATCTACAAGTAAAAATTTTAGGAGGTAGGATCCGGCCAAGATGGAGGCTTAGACGGACACGGTAGGTCTCCCTCTACAACTATAAAGGAATACAACTACTTCAAAACAAAGGATAACTAGAAATTCCAGAAAATAAAACTACACGGAAGTCCAACATATGAAGTTATAAACCAGCGGTGCCATTTGGGCAGGTAAGAGTTAAAGAGGGCAGTGCTGTTTGCGGTCGCACCTGGACAATGGCGGGCGGCGAGGAATCCCGGATCCGTCAAGCCCCTGGCGGTGCGCGACCCCGCGAGGAGTCCCGGCTGCGGCCAAGCCCCTGCCGGTGCGTGACTCCGGCGCTGGGGAGAGCGGCCGCCGCATCGCCTTGAACAGTGAGGCCCAGGGGGGCGGGAGGACGGATCCCGGTCTCCTAGCTGAATAACTGTGTGAATCCATCTTGGACCCCCGCCCCCAAAGAAAGCACCACAGGGCTGCGAAATAGGTCGCGGACAGGCAGGCGCCGGCCGGTCGCTGATTTGTGACGTGTACACAGGCACTGCCCCCGACAGCCAGCCCAAGAAAACAAAACGCATCTGTCAAAATGAGGCAGACAACTATAGAAATCCCGGTGACACAACTCACCAGGCAGCAGATAGAGCACCTGACAGATGAACAGATAAGAAACCTGTCAGAGGCTCAGTTCTGGGCCATTGTTAACAGATGGCTTACAGAATTCACAAAAGAGCAGGAAAAAGATATGAAAGAAGCGAAAAACTTTCATAACGAAAGGAACAAAACCGCATACGAGACAGAAGGAAAAGAAATAAAAGCCAGAGTTCATTTCAACAAACTGGAATATGGAGAAGGAACAAGCAGTCAACCAATGCAGCGAGAGGAAATGGGAAGCAACAATGAAAGGATCAGAAACCTCTGGGACAGCTATAAAAGGCCCAACATAAGAATCATTGGTTTGCCAGAGAATGAGGAAGATGAACTAGAACTTGAAAAATTGAGTGAAAATATAATAAAGGAGAACTTCCCAGACTTGGGGAAGGGAATAGACTTGCAGGTACAGGAAGCAAGGAGAGTTCCCAAGAGACTGGACCCAGGGAGAACCACTCCAAGACACATTATAATCAAAATGTCAAAAATTAAAGATAAAGAGAGAATCTTAAAAGCAGCAAGAGAGAAGAAAAGAATTATGTACAAAGGGGTCCCAATTAGACTATCAGCTGACTTCTCAAGGGAAACCCTACAGGCAAGAAGAGACTGGCAAGAAATATTCAAAGTAATGAAAATCCAAAACCTACAACCACGAATACTCTACCCAGCGAAATTGTCATTCAGAATAGAAGGACAGAGAAAGTGTTTCCAGGACAAAATAAAACTGAAAGAGTTCATTAGATCCAAACCACTGTTATATGAGATGTTAAAGGGACTGGTTTAAAAAAAAACAAAACAGAAGCTAGGGAGATGAAACAAAGGCAAACTAAATAGGCAACGAGAGTGAAAAGGAGCTGTGGGTACGGGAAGCATATTGGGGGGAGGTCAACAGGGAGGGGGAATGGGGAAAGGGAGGGAGATGATATAGGAATTGGGGATCAAGGTAGGAGGGAATAGAATAGACGGAGAGAGGTTGGGAGGAACTGTATGCACAACTAATGGACATAATCTAAAAGGGGGGGACAACTGGAGGGAGGGGGGCCACCAGGTGGAGGGGAGCAGAGGGAAGGGAAATTGGCACAAATGTAATATTTTAATCAATAAAACACATTAAATCTGAAAAAAAAAATTTTATATGCACCTGGAACAGAAAATGTACAACTCTTTATTTTCCTCTTAAATTCTGTTGCTTCTATGGTTTATTATTTTTTTCTTTTACTTGGCCATGCCATCACTGACCCAGTTATCACTACAGAGACCTGATTGTCTTCACTGACTCTTTGCTTTCTCACTATCCCATGTACAATTTCAAGTCTTTATTATTAACATGCTGAACAAATTTTGAGTCCATTGTCTTTCTTTACTACCACTATTATCATTGTCCTAGTTTACACATTTATCATTTTTCCTTGGGGTTACCTCTATAGCTTCCTATTTTGTCTCTCTGAAGCTAGAATTAAGATTTCTAATACATCCCCCCTCACAGCTGTTTGAAGTCCTTCAATGACCCTGCAAGTCCACACTCCTAATAATCTGACCCGTGCCAGACTCCTATTTTTATTGTGAGCTGTTGTCATCTTTTTTACATTTTATATTCCAGAATTACTAAATTATGTGTAGTTCTCCTCTATATACCATGATGCTTTTCACTCTGCACCTTTGCTCATGCCATCCCTTTCTAGAATGCCCCTACCCAATCCAATTCCTATAGTCTGAATTATTTTTTGAGTCTCAGTGAAAATATCATCTCCTTCATAAAGCTTTCTTGGTTATTTTCTCTCTCTGATGTATATTCATAGTATGTCTAGTGCTTTTATAACAACTACTGATTTTTTTTTATGATAGTACATGTCTTGGTCACTTTTTATACCCTATGACTAATACAAGATCTAACAAAAGGTGACAAATAATAAATAATAGAACAATTTAATTAAAGAAACAATGAATAAGTTTTAAAATAAGGCACAAAGGGAATTGCAAGTATTTTCTTTTTATATTTTCTTTATATATGACTTTACTGATCTCCGTCGGCAGCCGTCCGTCTCGAGAGATGATGGTGTAGCTTCTTAAGAGTCTATCTGCACCGCCGAGAATGGCTGTGCAGTCCGACTCGGGAGTGACACGGTATCTGTCTCCTCCCGTGTTGAATCGACATCTTGCGATGACGCTGGAGTGTCCTCTCCAGTGAAGCTGAAGCTACAGAGCCTGGGCAGGGTGATATGGAGGGTCTGCTGTTGCCCATGCAGCAGACCCCCCCTCTCTTCGCAGCTGAAGGATCCAAGGGAAAGACGGAGTCAATACAGCTTGGCTTCAGGTGCGCCGCAGGAGTTGCCGGTGTTGACTACAACGTCAAACCGCCTTAGGGACTCCGGCTCCGGATTTTCTGTCGGAGTTTACTCCCTTAGCCTTTCCCCTGAAGAGGTATGCCTCAAGGCAGCGGAGGTTTTTTGGAATCAGAGTTTTCCTTCTCTGATGTGCCCTGACTGGAAGATCGAACCAGCGACACTTAGCTCGCAGGCCGACGCTCAATCCACTGAGCCAAACCAGCCGTTACTGATCTACATACTAAATAAATGTCAATTATATAGAAATTATGAAAACATGACAAATCCAATGGGTATCCTCATAAGTTGAAGATGAGTTTAGGTCTGTTTCTACTACATTTGACATTTTTGTACCTGTTTCTAATTGAAATGAAGTTCAATGACATGGAAAATAAATATAAAGCACCACATAACTATTCAAGAAATAAATCTATAAGGCATGTAAATCCCCATTGCTGCTACAATTGCTTGCAAACAAAATAAACTTCAGTGAATTTTCAAAAACTTTATTTCCAGTCAACCTTTAAAAAGTATAGAATATTTTTCCTATTTTTAAAAGCCTTGCCTTATGTTTTTCCCAACAGATGTTGTACAACCTTAATCCTGAACTTCACTCATTTTTTCTCATTACTCTCCCTTCTCTTTGACCAAGCTTTTAAACTGATACTCTGAGCTTCATGTCTGCCTGTGTGCTTAAGCTCAGCCTCTTCATGCTGACTCTGAGGACGTTCCCCTCCAATTTAACTCTATCATCAAGCCAGAGGTCAAAGACTACTTCCTCTATTATAAATATTCTTCCCTGCACCTTACGAGAACTGAACTTTCTTCTCCAAAACTCATGGGAGTTTGATTTGTACCTGTCTTAGGAGTTCTACCTCATTTTCACTGGTGCATTCCCAAACAGCTGACCTTAAATAAGCACATATTATGTTGCATATCCTCTTGAAAGGAGATACCCATTCCTGAAGTTTTAGCAAGAGTAATGTATTATTCATTTTTATATTCATATGCATGTGACAGAATGTGCTTTATATCAGACGTATTGTTCAAATAACATGTTGAATGAGTAAATGTATAATGGACAGCTGGTTAAATTATAATTAAATAATTATTGATTAGGTAGAATGTTTCATAGTATGTACGTAGTAGTAGTCTATACTTTTTGAGAATGAACTACTTGGTTCATTTTATTCAGGTTGTAATTTTTTTGTGTGTATATTTATAGAGCTAGCTTGTAGTGTTTCTTTGTCATTGTTTTGGTGTCAACAGGGTCAGTAAAGATATTCTCTGTTTCACTTCTGATATTAGTAATTTGTGCCTTTTTTTCTCTGTAGGTCTTGCTAAAGGTTTGCTGATTTTATTGATATTTTCAGATAACTACCTTTTTATTTCATTCATTTTTTTTATTGTCTTTCTTTGTTCAATATCTTTGATTTCTGAGGTTTCCCCCTTCCATTTGCTTTCAACTTACTTAACTCTTATTTTTCCAGATTTTTGAGTGGGCTGGAGAGCTAAGATTATTATTTGAGAGCTTTTGTTTCTCTTAATGTATGCATGGTGCTATTAATTTCCCTCTCAGCACTGCATTATCTGTGCCCCACAAATCTAATATGTTGCATTCTTATTCTCATTCAGAAAATTAAGTTTCCCTTGATACTTCCTCATTGCCTTATGAATTATTTAGAAATGCATTGTTTATTTTTCTGTTATGGAATTCTAATTTGATTTCATTGTGGCTAAAGAACATATTTGGTATGTTTTCAATTTTTTTTAATTTGTTGATAGACCAGTATATGGTCTATCATATATCTTCCATGGGATCTTTAAAAAAACTGTTTTCTGCTATTGTTAGGTGGAGTGTTCTATAAATGTTGATTAAACCCTGTTTGTTGGTGATGCTGTTGAGTTCTCTATCCTTAATGAGTTTTTGTATAGTTGTTCTATAAATTATTGAGAAAAGTGATGAAACCTCTAATCATAATTGTGAATTTTTCTAGTTCTTCTTTTTTTATGTTTTTTTCTTCAGAAAGGGGGTGGGAACAAGTAGGTTTATAATTATTTGTATGGAAAATAATATGATAATTAATAATACAAGAAAAAGTATGTTTCATGTACTCACAATTGTCAACCTCCTTTTATCCACCCCTGTATTTCACCACTCTGTTTTATGGCCCAGACATACTTAGATAGATTGCTTCTTTTATCATTATATAGTATTTCTCTATGTTTTGGATTATTTTGTTTGCAATGAAGCCTATATTATTTGATATTAACATAGTCATTCTTGCTTTCCTTTGGTTCATGTTTTCATGTTGTATTATTTTCCCATCTTTTTACTTCCAACCTGCCTATATTGTTAAATTTGAATGAGTAACTTATAGGCAATATGTACTTTAGCCATGCTGTTTTCTAAAAGATTTACTCTGCCTATCTCTGTATTGTAACTAGTTGGTTGGAAACACCAGATAATAAGAGTGTAGTCTCTCAGTTCAGAGGATGATGAGATGCATGATTATCAGGGTCTTCAGGTCCCTGGTTACTAGCTCCTGGTATTCAGACTAATGTTAAGCTCAAACTTACTTGATCACAAAGAGTACTTATGAGTTTTGATGTTAAATAGAGGAGTCAAAATCATGTCTCTTGATTTATATGCTTTATAACATTGGGAAAACTAAATCAGCCTAGAGCCTCAGTTTTCTTTACTGTAAATTGAGGAGAGCGTCAGGGAATAAAACTTAATGGAATTGTCGAGGAAAATAAATTAAATAATATAAATAAGACATCTTTCACAGTGTCTGACACCATGTCAGTGCTCAGTAAATTTTTTTCTTTCTTTTGCTTATTAATCAGTAGTGGGAAATATACTCTGTGTAAAAGTTGAGAAACAATATATTTCCTTAGCATTGTGTTCACAGGTTAGTTGTATGCTAGCTATAGGGTTATTTGGAAACTAAATGAATGATCACAGAAGCCTCGGGCAATCTAGGATAAAAAAAGAGAGAGACATATGATCTTCAACTGGGTTCTCTCTGTGCCAGCCTTAGAAATGTTTATATAAAAGGAATGTTTTTTTTGCTTGATCCACTTGTTACGTATTCTCTTTACAGAATAAATCTATATTGTCTATACTTTATGCATATACCAACCTTTTGATGATATTTGGCTTTCAGCTTTCATTCATTCATTTATTTATTCACCCTTTCATTCATTTACTCATGAACTCAAAAGTAGTCACTAAATGCCTATTCACAGCACTGTGAGAGCGAGATGGACTGTTTCTGCCCTCAACATAAAGATAAGTATGAGAAAGCAGATAATTAAACAAGTAGTAACGTAGGACCATAACTTTCTATCATAGCAGTTCCTCAGGGATTCTCTGGAGGACCCATATATGAGCAAGCTATTTTATTGGCATAAAAGTATCTCATAAAATCAGAAATGTGGCTTTATACCAGCTCCAGTTATCTGTAATGCAAACATAAAATATTTTTAATAGTTTTATTGAGATATAATTTATATATAAAATTCACCCTTTCTTAAGTATTCAATTCAGTGATTTTTTGTATATTCAGAGTTGGGTAACCATCACCACTATCTAAACTTGAACATTTAAATACTCCAAAGAGCAACCCACATTCCATTAGTAGCCATACTGAATTCCCTCCTACATTCAGGCCTACAATTAATAATCTATTTTGTGTATCTATAAATTTGTCTATTCTGCACATTTTAATAAATGTGGTTATAGAGAATGTGGCCTTTTATCACTGTCTTCTTTCACTAAACATAATGTTTTTAAGGCTCATTAATGTTTTATCTATAATTCATCCTTTTGATGGTTGAGTAATATTTCATGGCATGGATATACCACATTTTGTTTATTCATTCATCACTTGATTGGCATTTTGGTTATTTCCACTTTGGAAAGTTAATTACGCTGCTGCTATGAACATTCATGTACAATGAATGTGTGAACATGTATTTACTTTTCTTTTGGGTATATACCTAGTAGTGAAATCATAGTCATATGGTAGCTCTATGTTTAACATTTTGAGGGACTACCACTATGTTTCCCTAAATGGCTGCATCATTGTACAATTCACCAGCAATGTATGAAAATTCCAACTTCTCCATATCTTCACCAGCACTTTTGTTTCTGTTGCTGTTGTTGCTGTTGTTGCTGTTGTTGTTTAGCCATCTCAGTGAATATGAGGTGCTATCCCATTTTGAATTTGATTTCCCAAATGACTAATGACAGTTAGCATTATTATATATGTTTATTCATCATTTATATATTTTCTGTGGAGAAATATGTTTAGTCAAATCTTTCAACCATTTTTTGAAAGGGTTATTTGCCTTTTTATTGCCTTGTATGAGTTTCTCATGTACTCTAGACACTGTTGGCATCATATCTAAGATGGTCTTGACTAATTCAAAATCATAAAGATTTTCTTCTAGGAATTTTATAGTTTTAACTCTTAACTGTGATATCACCCATTTTTATTTCATTTTATTTGTATGCTATAAGATATAACTTTATTCTTTTTCTGTGGATATCCTTTTGTTCTAGCACCATTTGTGGAGAAAACTATTCTGTCCTCTATTGAATTATTCTGGCACTTTTCTCAGAAGTCAACTGACCATAAAGGTTCCTTTCTAGATCCTCAGTTCTGTTCTTCTCCTCTATGTGTTTATCCTTATATTAATGCCACACTGCTTTGTAGTAAGTTTTGAAATCAGAAATCCTCCAACATTTTTATTCTTTTGCAAGATTGTTTTGGGTCTTCGGGGTGCTTGACATTTTCATATGAATTATAGGAACAGCTTGTCAATTTTTCAAAAAAATAAGTGTAGTTTGGCATTTTTATAGGGATTTTGCTGAATCTGTAGATCAAATTGAGGAGTATTGCCATCTTAACAATATTAAGTTTTCTGATTCATGAGTATATGATGTTTTTATGTTATTAAGTGTTTTTTAACTACTTCCAACAATGTTTATCATTTTCAGAATATAAGTTTTGCATCTCTTTTGTTAAAACTATTTCAAATTATTTTCTTTTTGATACAATTTTAATGCAATTGCTTTCTTAATTTTATTTTTGGGCTTTTCATTCTTAGCGTAGAGAAACATAATTGATTTTTATTTATTTTGTGTTTTTCAATAAAAGGAAGGTTATTAGAACTTTGACTTATTGGTGCTACTAGTTATTTTATGGATTCTTTAGATTTATTTTTCTATATGTGGGTCTGCTGCATGGGCAACAGCAGACCCTCCATATTACCCTGCCCAGGCTCTGTAGCTTCAGCGTCATCACAAGATGTCGATTCAACACGGGAGGAGACAGATACCATGTCACTCCCGAGTCGGACTGCACAGCCATTCTCGGCGGTGCAGATAGACTCTTGAGAAGCTACACCATCGTCTCTCGAGACGGACGGCTGCCGACGATTTTTCTATATGTCATCTCTCCTCTATGAACACAGTTAAATTTCTTTTTTCAAAACTGAAAGCCTTTATTTATTTCCTAGCCTAATTTCCCCATATAAAACTACAAGTACAATGTTCAGTAGATGTGTGGACATTCTTGTCTTTTTCCTGACCATGGGAAAATGTTGGCTTTCACCAGTAAGTATATTAGCTCTGAGGACTTTTGTGGATGGCCTTTCTCAAACTTAGGAATTTACCTCTATTTTTTTATTTTGTTTGTTTTGTTTTGTTTTGAAGATGTTGGTTTTTTTCAAGTACTTTTTCTGCATCTGTCTCTTTGCTATACTTTTTCTAAGTGTTTTATGTTCTTCTGTTCTACTTTTTGATCCCCCATTCTGCATTCTTTTTTGTTAAATAGATATAATTTGTGTGATATTTTAATTCTTTTTTGAGATATTGTGTTAGTAGCTACCTGGGGATTACAGCTAATATCTTATAATATAATCTGGATTAATACTAACTTTATTTCTATATTATACAAAAACTTTGCTTCAATAAGCTCTATTCCACCTTGCTCCTTTGTGCTGTTACAGTCATACAAATAACATTTATCTACATTATAAACCCATCAACGCTAGTAAATAATTCTTTATGCAGTTTTTTTTAATATGTGAGAAGAAAAGTTATAAGCAAAAATAAAATTTATGGCCATTTATATTTACCTATGTAGTTACCTTTACTATGCTCTTTATTTCTTCATTTATATCTGAGTTATTGTCCAGTCTGCTTTCATTTCAGTCTGAAAGATACTCTTTGGAGAAAGTCTGCCAGAAAAATAAATTTAAAAATAAAAATAAACAAAAATTTCTCTGTTTTTGTTCATCTATGAATGTCTTAACTTCTTCATTTCTGAAGGATAATTTTACTGATATAGAATTCTTGGTTTACAATCTTCTTTCAGTACTTTGACTATCTCATCTTTCTGTCCTCCATGGTTTCTGATGGTAAGTCAGCTGTTAATGTTTTTTAGGCTCCCTTGTATGTGATATATCATTTTTCTAACTTAAAAAAATATCTCTTTGTCTTTCAATAGTTTAACTATCATATATGTAGATGTGGATATCTGAGTTTATTCTGCTTGGAGTTTGCTAAGCTTCTTGAGTGTACAGTTTATTTTCCTTCAAAGTTTGAAATTGTTACTCATTATTTCTTGAAATACTAGTTCTGTCCATTTCTGACTTGCCTCTGATTCTATGATTCCCATTCCACATATGTTGATATGCTTCATGGTTTCCCACAGGTCTCTGAGGCTCAGTTCATTTTTCTTTCTGTTAGTTAGACTTAATAATGCCAATTAACCTATCTTAAGATTACTTGATTCTTTCTCCTGCCACTTTAAATCTGTAGTTGAACCCCTCTAGTGAATTTTTCATTTCCATCATTGTACTTTTCAACTCCAGAATTTTAATTTTTTTATATCATTTCTATCTCTTTATTAATAGTCTATTTCTTTGGTCTACCATCATCTCATACATTCCTTAAATTTTTTAAGCATGGTTTCTTTTTACTTCTTTGAATAAACTTAAAATAGCTGATTTAAATTTTTTGCCTAAGATAACCAAACATGGGCTTCTTTGAATTTTTTTCTGTTCACTGCTTGTTATTTCCTATGGGTCATACTTTCCTGCTTCATTCCATATCTTATATCTTATATTTTGTTTGAGAACTGTAATATAATGTGTCAACTGTGGGAATCAAATTCCTTCTCTGCAGAGTTTGTTGTTGCTGTGTGTTGTTATTGCTGCTGCTGCTGCTGCTGTCATTTGTTTGTTTGTTTCATGATTTTCCTGGGCTAATTCTGCAAAGCCTGTATTCTTTGTCCTGTGCAACCACTGAAGCCTCAGCTCAGTTAGTTGTTCTCTAATGATTTGACAGAGAGTTCTTTACATGCCTGAACCAATAAAACATAATTGCCAGGGGACTCTGTGTGTGTGTGGGCGGGGGGGGGGGGGCATGCATTCAACAATCTGGCAGTTTGTAACTCTCCTTTACCTTCACTTCCTGCTTTAGAAGCATCCTCAGAGAAAACAGAATTGAGAGTTGGGCACTTAATCATGTGTCTTGGGTATATGCACAGCCCTGAACATCAGTGTGGCATTCTAGATCCCCAGTACTGTATCGGAAATTTTCTAAGACCCTCCAAAGATGTATCATGTCCACTTTTATCCTTAAGTGTTTTGGTTGCCTTTTGCTGGCCCCAACAGTTATCATCACCTCTAGCAACTTAGATGTTAAACATTCACCACTGATTGTTTTAGACAAATGTCCTGGGGGAAGTCTTGTTAACACTGATTAAGATATGAGTCCTGTCAAATAAAGACAAGTTCTAAGCATGGGATTTTTCCAGAGAGTTGCCAGACAGGTCAAAAAGTGACAATTCTCTAGAAATGGGACTCTTGAAGGAGCTTCAAACCCATTGTGTTGCCTTCAGTGCTTGATCATTGATTCTTACAGTTACTGTAGTTTCAAGATTGTTGATTTTCTAGGTTTTTTGAGGAACTACACATAGGAGAATGGGAATAGGGAAAGTTGAAATGCCATAAAACTTGATGTTTTTACATAAATTTAACCGTTTTTCTTCAATGGATGCTCCTCAAATTATTGCAAGATTTGGCAAATTTTCAGAGTACTGTAAAAGCTGGTTTTTGGAAAATTTTGCCTTCACAGAGGAGTATATTTTCAGAGATTGTTCCTCCACCATTCCAGTACTACTTCTCCACAATCAAGATTTTTTAAAATCAATTGTGCTCTCTTATAATATGTGTCCTTGATGTTGATAAGCATTATAACTAGAAGTTGTTATATCAATGGCAAGCTCTTTATATGCATGTAAATAGTCTTTTCCTGGATTTCTTGGGGAAGTGTGATATTGACACATGAAGTGAATAGCTTGTCTTTCATCTGTTTATACCTCTAGAGCGTGGTTGTCTCTTTCATAGTTCACACTCTATTTGCACATTGATGGAGGATCGAATAATGTCATTCTTTTGTTGAAACAAGCAGAGACTCATCTTTTAACTTATATACTTACCATAATGTAAAATGTAGTGTGAAAACCAACCATATCCTTTTATTATAACATTATATATGACAATATAGCCATTTTATATACAACAGAATATATATATGTGAAATAATGTCAAGTGATCCAACCACTTTGAGAGCACCAAGCTTAAGGTAAACATAAGTAAAAAAAATCAATGAATTTTTATTTTGCATCCATCTTCTTTACCAAAGGGATTAGTCATAACCTTGGAGAGGATAAAGTAAATAGTAATTAAAGAGTCAAGATCCATGAAAATACTGATGTAGCCAGGCCCAAAGAAGCATTCCTGAATCCTGAAAAACAGTGCCTATATGATCAAAGAACAATGTCAATTACTAATGAAAAACTATGGAGCAGGTGAAAGAAATGCCAGAAAACTGAAATTGGAAAAATAGTTCCATTTTCTAAAAAAGAAGAAACTAAATCCAAATGAAAGACTAAATCTCAGAAACGTGTTCTAGATAGGCTTGCTTAAAATGCGGGTAAAGTTTACTCTATTAGAGAGACTATGTTGATTCTTAAAAATAAAAATAAAAGTGTATGCTATGATATCCTTGTAGACAAGATGGTTGTATAACAATGACCAAAGCAATGAATGCTTTAATGTCATTCTTTATTTGCATTGGGCGCTGCTGAAATCTGTCATTTTTGTCCTCCACTTGCTAAAGGCCTACTTATAGTTTGCAATATTATGGGGAAAATAGTCATATATCAAATGGCAAAAAATGAATGAAGATTATCTTTATTGTAGAGAAAAACTAAGAAGATGAAATTTTAGAGAAGACAATGTAAATCTCCAACATTTAAGTTGCAGTGTAAAATTATGTAAAATCTGAAAATGGACCCTTTCTTCTTGTTAATTATTAATAGTAAATATTGCTGCATGGGATATCTGAAATTTTATTGTCTATGTTTTCCTCTAGGACTTTTATGGTGTCACAGCTTACATTTAAGTCTTTTATACATCTTGAGTTTATTTTGGTGTGTGGTGTAAGTTGGTCTAGTTTCATTTTTTTACATGTACCTGTCCCAGCACCATTTGTTGAAGAGGTTATTTTTACTTCATTTTTTGCTGCTGCTCCCTTTGTCAAATATTAATAGACCATAGAGACATGGGTTTATTTCTGGGTTCTTTATTTTGTTCCATTGATCTGTACATTTATACTTATGCTAGTATCTGATTGTTATGGTTATAGTGGCCTTTTAACATAATTTAATATCAGGTATTGTGATCCCTCCTAGTTTGTCCTTCTTTCTCAAGATTGCTGAGGATATTTGGGGGTTTTTTTGGTTCCATATAAATTTTTGAAATATTTGTTCTAAATCTGTGACATAAGTCATTGATATTTTAATAAGGATTGCATTGAATCTATAGATTGTTTTGGGTAGTATGGGCATTTAAACGTTAATTCTTCCCATCCATGAACATGGTATATGCTTCCATTTATTTGTATCTCCTTTAATTTCTTTCTTCAGTGTTCTGTAGTTTTCAGACTACAGGTCTTTTACCTCCTTGGTTAAGTTTATTCCTAGGTACTTTATTTTTCTTGTTGCTGTAGTAAATGGGACTTTTTCCTAGTTTTGCTTTCTGATATTTCATTGTTGGTATACAGAAATGCCTTTGATTTCTGAATATTGACCTCGTATCCTGCTATTTTGCCAAGTTCACTTATTAGGTCAGAGAAGGAAAACTCTGACTCCAAAAAACCTCCGCTGCCTTGCGGCATACCTCTTCAGGGGAAAGGCTAAGGGAGTAAACCCCGACAGAAAATCCGGAGCCGGAGTCCCTAAGGCGGTTTGACGTTGTAGTCAACACCGGCAACTCCTGCGGCGCACCTGAAGCCAAGCTGTATTGACTCCGTCTTTCCCTTGGATCCTTCAGCTGCGAAGAGAGGGTGGGTCTGCTGCATGGGCAACAGCAGACCCTCCATATCACCCTGCCCAGGCTCTGTAGCTTCAGCTTCACTGGAGAGGACACTCCAGCGTCATCGCAAGATGTCGATTCAACACGAGAGGAGACAGATACCATGTCACTCCCGAGTCGAACTGCACAGCCATTCTCGGCAGTGCAGATAGACTCTTAAGAAGCTACACCATCGTCTCTCGAGACGGACGGCTGCCGCCGCCGACGACTTATTAGGTCAAGTAGTTTTTTGGTGGAGCCTATATGGTTTTCTATGTACACTATCATATCCTCTGCAAGTCATGACAGATTTACTTCCTCCTTTCCAATTTAGATGCCTTTTATTTCTTTTTGTTGTCTGATCATTGTGGCTGGAACTTTCAATACTATGTTGAATAAAAAAGTGAAAGCAGACACTCTTTTCTTATTCCTTATCTTAGGGGGAAAATGGTTAGTTTTTGCTCATTGAGTTTGATGTTGGCTGTAGGTTTCTCATATAAGGCCATTATTATGTTGAGGCATGCTCCCTCTAGTCCCACTCTGCTGAGTGTTTTTATCATAGATCAGTACTGTACTTTATCAAATGTTTTTTCAGCATCTATTGATATGGTCCTGTGATTTTTGTTTTTCATTTTGTGTATGTGATATATTACATTTATTGATTTACAAATATTATATACCATTTGTATCCCTGAAGTGAATCTCACTTGATCGTAGTGTATGATCTTTTTAATGTATTGCTGGATCTGGATTGCTAATATTTGTGGAGGATTTTAGCATCTATGTTCATCAGAAATACTGGCTGATAGTTTACTTTCTTTGTTGTACCTTTACCTGGTTTTGGAATTAGGATAATACTGGCCTTATAAAAAGATTTTAGGAGTCTTTCCTCTTCTTGAATTTTCTAGAATAGTTTGAGGAGAATAGGAATTAGCTCTTCTTTAAGTGTTTGGTAAAATTCTCCTGTGAAGGCATCTGGTCTAGGGCTTTTGAGAGCTTGGAGTTTTTTTTATTACTCTTCAATTTCACTAGTTGTTATCAGTCTGTTCAGGCTTTCTGCTTCTTCTTGATTCAGTTTTGGAAGATTATATGTTTCTATAAATTTGTCCATTTCACCTAGGTTGTCAAATTTCTTGGCAAATAGTTGTAGAATTTCTTACAATCCTTTGTATTTCTTTGGTATTGGTTGTAATCTCTCCTCTTTTGTTTCTGATTTTATTTATTTGAGTCCTCTCTTTTTCTAGATGACTGTGGTTAAAGGCTTGTTGATTTTGTTTATCTTTCCAAAGAATCCACTTCTGGATTTACTGATCCTTTGAATTGTTCTTTTTGTCTCTATGTCATTTAATTCTGCTCTGATCTTGATTATTTTTTTCCTTCTACTCTCTCTGGGCTTTGTTTGTTGTTGTTCCTATAATTCTTGTAGATGTAGGGTTAGGTTATTTATTTGAGATTCTTCTACCCTTTTTAGGTAGACCTGTATTGCTATGAACGTCCCTCTAAGGACTGCCTTTGCTGTGTCCTATAGGTTTTGTGCTATTGTTTCTCCATTTTCTTTTAGGACAAGGGAAATAAAGGAAAGAATTAACAAGTGGAGGCTATATCTAACTAAAAAGCCTCTGCTCATCTAAAGAAAATATGATCAAAATGAAAAGGGAATCAACTATATGGGAAAATATATTTGACAGTGATACTTCAGACAAGTGTTGATCTCCAACCTATATAAATAACTCATACCCTCAACACCAGGATGACAAAAAATTGAATTAAAAAATGAGTAAAGGACCTGATCAGATACTTCTCCAAGAAAAACATGCAGAGGGCCCATAGACATATGAAAGGATGCTTAACATCTCTAGCCACCAGAGAGATGCAAATTAAAACTACAATGAGATACCACTTCACACCAGTCAGAATGGCCATCATTAATAAATCAACAAACAGGGGGAGGGGGGAGGGAGAAAAGGGGGATAAGTAAGGGAAGGGTCTAGTCAAGGAACGTGTATAAATGACTCATGGACATGGACAATGGGGAGGGATATGATTGTGGGTGAAGGGATGGGCTGGGTGGGGGGAGCAATGGGGGAAAAATGGGACAACTGTGATTGAAAAACCAAAAAATAAAAGAAATTATTAAATAAATAAATAAATAAATCAACAAACAACTAGTGCTGGCGAGGATCTGGAGAAATAGGAAACCTAGTGTACTGCTGGTGGGAATGCAGACTGGTGTGGCCACTGTGGAAAACAGTATGGAATTTCCTCAAAAAAAACTAAAAATGGAACTGCCTTTTGATCCAGCAATTCCACTGTTGGAATTGTACCCAAAGAATCCTGAAACATCAATTCAAAAGAACCTATGCACCCCTATGTTCATAGCAGTGCTATGTACAATGGCCAAGTGCTGGAAACAGCCTAACTGCCCATCAAAAAAAAAACAACTGTGGTACATTTGCACAATGGAATACTATGCAGCAGAAAGAAAGAAGGAACTCCTACCTCTTGGTACAGCATTGATGGAACTGGAGAGTATTATGCTAAGTGAAATTAGCCAGGACAAAACAAACAAATGGGCACCATAGAACCAGGGACATGGAAACAAGGAACATACTTACTGTGACCAGAGAGGCGAGGGGTGGGGGAAAAAGGGGAGGGTCTAGTCAATTAACATGTTTAAATGACCCGTGGATATGGACAACAGGGTGGGGATTGATTGAAAAAGCAGGGGTCAGGTGGGGCAGGGGACAGCAATGGGGGAAAACTGGGACAACCGTAATAGAATAACAATAAAATAAATAAATAAATAACAAAAATTAAATAAATAAATTGTTAATAGTTAGAAAAACAACTTTGAGGGAATACCAAAGAATGAAACAATGTGTGGAATAGGATAGTAGACTTCCTGGTATTTGAGTTCTCTTCCAGTGCTAAGATTTGAAGGTTATATATATATATGAACTTTTTATTTAAAGAAAAGCTGTAATATTTTAATATTTTAATAACTGACAGGAATTATATAGGTATAAAATATATTGAATCCTAACATTCCAAGGTAAAGGACTTATTTGTACCTGTTTCATTCTCTCCAATAATTCTTCCTTTATCCTGGTGACCAATAGGAGTAAAACCCGATATTAAATGGGACTATTACTCTAAAAGCAATCAGTACACATGTATAGATGGACTCTGAATCACTCCTTCAGTGCTAGCATGCAAAAGCCTATACAAAAAATAACATGAAAGAAAAATAATTTAATGTTGTTTCTCAGAAATAACTTTTAAGTATTCATTTTGAACCATCACTATCTTAAATTGTAGCTATGTGATTTCATCTAATAAAAGAAACTAAATGAGTCCATGCTGATTCATTATTGGTATGTGCAAAACAAGAAGAACAAATCACACAAATTTTCCCACTTAATTATTGTGCTAGAAATTCATTGTCATATTATTGACCTATTTGGTCATGCCCAAGTTAATCATGTCTGAACCTTTCCCAGTGGGAAATAAGCTTGTTCACTTCCTATCTTACAAGAATATCAACTAAAACTCAGTCGCATATGCCTAGAGCCCTATCACTGCAGCCCGCCGTAGCCATCATCTCCAACAGCGAGAGTGCAGTCTGCAGTGAGCCCGGGAGACCTAGTGTCAGAAACTCATCACTTCCTGTGTCTTTTTCTTTTGCATTCTGCTCAATCATTTGCCACATTAAATTAAACCTGACTCTGTTTGCCAAAGCCCTCCCTGCTTTCTCTTTGCAAGGAGCTGTTTTGAAATACTGAAACAGAGTTTACATGCAGTAGCAGACTAGTAAGCCAGCAACTTTAGTCGCTTATTAAAGTCAAGCATGTGTCTTTGTTTCATGTTGTTAATGATGTGGAACCATAGAGGCCCGAGTATATTTCGCCTGGACGGTGTGGGAGCGAATGCTGAGAGCTCATTACTCGGCTCCCCATTGGAATCCTGCAGGCTTCCGCTCATTGAGGAGACTGTGGGGGCTTTGACAGAATTATTATACTGAATATTTTTAGACTCATTAACTATATCACCAAAGCAAAACATCTCTTCTTTAGATGCAAATGGCTGCAGCTACTGTGGCTTTGCTTTAGTTATTGCAGAAAAAAGGATGAAGCTTGAAAACAACTTAAGAAAAAGACTTTTCATGCCTGAATGTTTGATTTTGCAACTTATATTAGGACTGTCTGTGGCTGTTTTGCCACATGTCAGCCACTTGCATAGAAGTGCTATTCTCAAGATAAACACATTCACTTTCCCATATTTAACAATAATCAAAATCTTTTTAAATTTTCTGTGTGTCTTAGAATGCATTTCTGGATGTAAAGCTCTAATGATTATTCTTTGAGCTGAGGGTTATGATATTCATTCCCAAAATTATAGAATAACTTTTGGTGCCTGACCTAAATCTAAACTGAGAATGACTATGTAGTTAAAATGATAATTTGGGGAATAGCTATTCTTTAATTCGGGAATTATAACATATGCTGCCTAGCATGAAAGATGACACACTGCCTTAGATCATTACAATACCTTAACCCAGCAGTCTGGTTTAAGGTTGAAGAGCAAGAATGGAATTTTTAACCTACTTCCAAATTGTCTTGCTCTTGTGGATTTCAGTACAACTTTAATATTACTTTATTGAGACTTTTGGTGATTTAATTTAGGCTTAAGAGGCCCTTAAAGAAAAAATACGCATGCCTTAAAATTAATTCTTTAAAGGACAGAGAACTACCTTTATGATGCCATTTGCTGTGGAAGTTAATTTGGATCTATACAGAATTTCATAATTCTGGAAATAAATTAACTTTTTGTACTGTGATGAAGACTATTTAAATTCTTATTATATTGTTTGCACGTGTGCCCAAAATTTGCCATCTCCAGCACTGAGGCTGAGATGTTGTCTCTGGACCCTTAAACACTGAGATTTGATCTGAAATATTTTGTACTTTAATGAAAAAATTGTTGTTTATGCACTAATATTCAATGCTTTGGAAGAAATACCCTTTGATTTTATTTGCGGTTCATTTCCCACACTGCAGTGCTTTGACAATGGTGACAGTGACTTCATACATCAAGAATTTCTCCTGCTTTCCATGACCGCCAGGGAATCTGAGGGGAATACTTTACATCTGAAACATGCATTCCATTGGGATTCCACCATTAGAATAACAGGTCTGATCAGTAGCCCATTATCAAATGGAACTTCTACAATGGTGAAGACAGAAGAGAAGGGAAAAAAGGCAAAAAAAACCAAACAAACATGCAATAATACCACTGGGAATTCTACATTCATATTAAATTTATACTATACCTTTTAGAACTTTAATACACGTTCATAAGAAATCCCAACATCCTATTTTCTACTAATATTAAGAGCATAAAGAACATTGAATAGTGTGAGGTGGAAATGTTTAATTTTGATTATTAGAAAACAGTGACAAAGTTGCCAGTGTCATGGAATTGTTTCATGGGTGAGTTAACCTTACTTGGGAGCCCCAAGAAGATGATTCAAAATGTCTATCAAAGGTTCTAACCATTTTGATCATGAGACAGAGTTCCAAAATTCTACTTCAAGTTCTCCAATTTTCTGCACTCCTTACAAATAAGAATTCAAAATAAAAATCTTAACACTACTGAATCTGAACCACCATCATTTATTCAAAAATTTAATGTGAATTTACTGGATGAAAAGCCTTCTTTTAGATATTAGAGCTACAATAGTGAACAAAACAAACATTCCTGTTCTAGTGAGGAAAACAGATAGCAAACAAGATGGAACAAATATATACTGTGTAAAGCATTAAACCCAGATTAGGCATAGGAAATAAATATTGAGGAGTGGGGACAGGATGAGGATAGGAAATGTTGAGGTGTGGGGATGGGATTCTCGATCAAGTGCTCAGAGAAGGAGTATCTGAGACCTGTTCTTTTGAGTAAAACTATGAGGAATCAAGAGAGCTAGCCATGTGGCTATCTGGGGAAGAGTATTAAAGTTATACAGTATACACAAAATCACTAAGACAAGAGCATATCTGGAAAAAGATAAGGAGCAAGGGGCTAGAGTGAAAGAGGCAAAAAGGAAGTAGGGGACAAAGAGTAAATAAGTGCCACGTAATTTAGAGTCTTGCAAAATGGGTTGATAGATAGATGGCTAGATAGACAGATGGATAGAGTTTTGTTATTTTGTTTTGTCGGAAATGTTGGATTTGGGGATCAGTTGAATTTAGGGTAAAGTTTGGGGACTGACTGACTTTCAGAATCTAAAGTACTGAAGTGGAGCTGTTATTGATGGATGGAAATTATTTTAAATTGATTCTGTGGTTTCCCTCTTCAGGCTGGGAATCAGGAACAACAAAGAAAGAGCCTGTCTTTACTTTCATTTGTATTCTTGGAGAATAGAAACACTTTTCTTCAGCTGAATTTAACTAAGGTTGAGATATAAAGAACCAAGTATATAAAGTGTGAAAAACACAATGTGTTGAGATGATATCAACATCATAATTATAACATAATGATTGTCAATGGATTTATAATGATAGAATCAAAGGGTTAAATACTCACATGGGTTTAAAGGACTGTTTTAGTTTGGGTACCAGGGAGAATGAGCTGGCAAGGTAACAGATGTAGCTAAGAGACTGGCATTTTGAAATTATGATAATGGATCCTATTATTGGAAGTGACAAGATTATCTGTATGATCCAGGTAAAGAGGGCAAGCTTAAGGAATCCAGAAACTTAAAATCCAGGAAATTAAAAGAATTATCTACATAGATTTTGAAATATACAAGAAATTATCATGAAGTTATATTGGAGAGAGTGACAGTGAGCCAAGAGCTATCACTTCAAGAAATAATTGTTTGTTACCTGTGAGAGGACAAGATGTCTAAACAAAGAGGTTGGTGAGTTGTCTAGTGTGATGAAATGGTTTTCTGGTTTTATGAAGGATGGAGGGTCAATGGAATGAAAGAGGCAGTGACGACAAACAGGACATCTGCACCACTCACACACACTGGTACCAATGTGAAAAATGTGGGAGGGAAAAAAACAGCATTTGTGAGAGCTATAGAGAAATCGGTGTGATGAGGGAGAACCAGGTTTCGGTTGGAGGAGACAGTGAGAGAGACGTCACAAAGGAGTTTGGGATAAAACACTCTCTATTTACCCCTAGCAACAGTGATCTCAGTAGGGCGTTCAGTGGATCATATAATTATTACAGCAATTTTATCCCTGTTATTAAAGGCAGCATGCAACACATATTATTCATTAAACATCTGTAACTTAATTATATATTGACTCTTCCCAGGGTAATGCCCAAGAGTGGGTGGAAAAGTTTTAATCCCACAGTAATCTCTCTAACTCACTCCCTCATGAAACCCAACCAAGTCAACATGGTAACCTAAGTAAAAATGGTATGCTGCTGATGCAAAAGAAACTTCAAGCCGGGTCTCCTATCTCCCCAGCAACCCAATGGATTGCCATAATTTAAACTAGGAATTTCTGCGGTGCCCACTGAATCCCTCAGTCCTCCTCCTTACACCCATCCTCTGTCCCACTCCACACATGGAGTTTATCTGTCATCATTCTTCAAATCCTAACCTGGGTCCCAGGGGTGCTGCAGAGCCACAACTGCAAACTTGTACTCTGTCCAGTCCCACGTTGTGATTTATTGTATACTTGTTTACCTCCAAGGGCCAGTGTTAAGGAATGATTGGCAGGGATTGGGGACAGTGCAGAGGTGGGTTAGGTGGCTCCCCCACCCAACGCACATGCATAATCTTCAGCTCTTTCCAGAATTTTTAAAAATTCATATACCCTCTAAGAGATTACAATATATTTGTCATGAAAATGTAGCTTTATAACAAATTCCCTAACTCCCTTCCTCCTTTCGCTTGGAGTGTCACCTCCAAACCTCTCCTGTATAGAAATTTGGGACCACCGTTAATCTTTAGATGTGCAAACATTCATTGCAATAGAAGCAGCATTGACATAGGAATTAGAAAACTTGAACCCTGTTACTAATAATTGATTTGTCCACTTTAGGGTCATTGATCCTCAATTTTGCACAACTGTAAAATATAGCATTCATACCAAATAATCAAATTCTGTTTTTGTCTAAGGGTTCACTTGTAACCATTCCATCAAAAATATTTAAGAGAAAACTTGTCAATCAAAATTGAGAACATAATTATAAGAAGGAAGAAGTAAGTTCATCACTACCTGAAAAATCAGTAAGACACCAATTGCAAGCCATTTGTCAGCAAATTTAATATTTAAATGTGTACAATTACAGACTCTGTTCTACAATATTTGCATCTCACTTTTCCATTTGCATACATGTTAGAAAGAAGTAAAATTATCAAAGAAATTTTTATTGATAAAAAAACAAAATTAGCCCTTGTTAGAGCTGAGTCATGTTATGGCCAATCAATTGTCCTGAGTTATGTCATACCAATCAATTGACCTAAATGGGGGAAATACAAATATAGTAGTCAGCAACAGGTACTCCTTAGTAAGTAACTTTATTTTTTACATGCCCCACAGCTCAGTCTGAGAATTTTTTCCCATGGACTGGTGTCTACCACCACCTCCTATTTGCCAGCAATATGAGGACCAATATAATTTGAGTGACTGGATGAAGGTGACAGGGTCCTATCTCCTTAGTCTTGAGTTCAGTGCTCTTGAGCAGATGGTTTATAATGACAATGAAACCAGTCACAGAACTCATCAGTGATTACATAATCCTTAACTTGAAATTTCTATTTATAGCATCACCTGTTGAAAAAAATCTTAAACTTAGTTTTTTTTCTAAGTCAGAGAAGTAATTTTTAACTCCCATAATCACATGTAAGAAATTAAATTTGATTTATATATTTTATTGTATTAATCATATATTTTGCAAAATCATGACAACAGAACACCAAGAACAACTCTTATTATTACAACTGTAACTTTTTTTTCTGAGATGGGAAGGTCACAGGCCTTGCTATTGGGTAGGGAAAGATGTGGATCCTTTACATGCTCAGGGAACATGGGATATTTACCTGACCTCTATGTGTGAATTGCTGCTTCTCCTATTGAGGAACAGTTTGTGATATTTTTGTCTTACTGTTTGTACTAGTTTTCTATTGCTATATATTTAGTAATTTATACTTTTATTTTCACAATTTCCATCTATGAGTGATGTAGACACTGTTTAACTGGGTTCTCTACCCAGGTTATTGTATTGGCTAGAAGCAAGTCACGGCTTCCGACTGCATTCAAAAGGAAGGATTCTACAGGGGTCTGACTCATTGGGGATTGTCTTCGAATACTGCTTACCACAGGGGTATAAGGAGTATCTGTTGGGGTAATGTATCTTTATCTAAGACACTTGACTTATAAAAAGCACTTGCTAAATGTAAACCATAAATTATGACTACTATTGTTTGTATATCTAAACACAAACAGTTGTAACTTTAAGACTAAATTTAGAAAAAATCATCAATTGGGAATTTTAAATATTCATTATTGTCATCAAAGAACATTTATTAGACTTTTATTTGTACATTCCTCTCCAATGGATTGTGCTCTTATATATAAGTTAGCTCACATAATGCATTGAAGCACTAGGAATTTTCTCTTCTTTAAACAGTACCTCTTAATAAACATTCTGAGGTAAGAAACCACACCAAAACAATTCAACCTTAAATGAGTCAAGTTGTCTTAACCTATTACAGTGGCTGAGCAGTAATCAACAGTTACATCCTAAAGGTGATTTGCTCTAAAAATATGATATTGATGCATTAAGAGTGGGATCTCACAGATCCTTATATATGGTAACTAGTAATGTGGGTGTAAATTAACCTTGAGTTGAAAGAGGAACCTTTTTTGAAACATAACCTTCTATTTAAGAAAATACTCAATTTTATACCTAAACTTAAGTAAAGGCAGCAAAATCAATTGGGAACATAGTATATTTACATTCAGTACTATACTTAGTTCTAGTTCTCTCAGATTTTAACAAGTGGCAGAAATTGTGTAGTATACAAAATTAGAACTGTAGAAGTAACATTTATTTATTTTGGGAAGTATAAGAATGAATGAGATGATGAATTTTTTCCAACAGTTTCTCATATCAAAATTGCTAATAGCAACTATTATATTTGCCTTCTTTTAGATAGCTGCTGTATTAGGGTTCGCCAGAAAAATATGGTGCATGTATTTGTGTGTGTGTGTGTGTGTGTGTGTGTGTGTGTGTGTGTGAAAGAGAGGTTTGAAGGAACTACTGTCTCACATGATTGTGGAAGTTAGCAAATCCAAGTGTGCTGGAGAGTCTGGGCAGCTGGAGATTCAGGGAAGTCTTGCAGTTTGAGTCTGAAGGTAGTCTGCTGGCAGAATTTGCTTTTTCGTGGGACACCTCGGTGTCTTTTGATTAAGGCCTTCAACTAATTAGATGAGATTTGCCCATATTATGGAAGACACTCTAAATACTCTTCTGATTTCTATGTTAATCCTCCTTAAAAAATATTTCCATAGAAACATCTAGAATAGTACTTTATCAAATTATGAGTTACCATGACCTAGCCAAGTTGACATAAAAAATTAACTATTCATACCTGCTTTGCTTGTCCCCCCATAAATAGTACAAATAGCATCATGGTTATTTAGTCCATTGAAGAAATTTTATATGACTTCCAAGGTCAGAAAGCTTATAATAAAAATTAAAAATTTTTGAATTATGCTTTTAAATCTTTGTAATTTGGAAGAGGGGTAACTTCTGCCATTTGATATTTCTTTGATGTATGTAGATTAGATATTCTATAATTTTGACATGTATATTCATTTCTATCTTAAACTTTAACATGTGTATTAATATTTCTAATGTTTCTGCTCTTGACTTATTTTTTTCCATTGAGATAATTTTTCTGATTAATTTGTAGTATCTCTCTATGATACATTTTCTTCTTTCTTGCTTCAAATATTTTATAAACTCAGATTTTGTTATTTTATACAGCACTTTAAGTTTTGCTTTCAGTCAAATGCATCCAGACTTTTCTTTTTCTACTTTTTTGTTCTTAGAAACTACTTGCCCATCTCATGATCAATTAAAAATCCATCTGGATTTTCTTCTGGTTCCTGTGGTTTAACTGTTTGTATTTAACTCTTCAGTTCATATTTTACCAGTTAGAAATCATATTATACTTGCAATTTTATATCCTACTTAATTCATATAACTTTATATATTGAGCATTTTTCATTAAAAGGAATATTATTTGGTGCATAATATAAGCTGAGGATATGATTTATAGTTTTGTAAATTTTTAGTTTATCAGTTTTGTTGGTTTGTTCTGCTTCCTTTAACTTAAGTTAAATTTCTTGCATACTATTCCTAACTGAATAAGATTATTAAGATTATTTACTATTTCTGTGCTTAAGTTTGCTTGTATATAATATAGAAATATTAATAACATCTAACTAAGGTTTGTTGATAAGATTAAAAAATAATAAAACAAAGTACTTAAAACAATGCCTGCCAATAATAATAGCACATTAATATTAAGTACTAGGATTATTATATTTATTTTGCAATTATTTGTTCAGATTCATTGGTCCACCTATTCATTCATAAACACAAAATTTTTATTTTTGTTTTTGTACTGTGAAATATGACAGCATCTTCTAATTTATTGTTTCTTTTGTCAAAAATATAACAAAAATATACACTTTGGATCTTTAACATGGCAGATAAATTTTAATTTTACTATTAAATACCTGCCTCCAGAAAGTTCTGTTGATTCTTTGTTTTAGATTGAGTTGAACCTTTAATATGGCATAAGAAAAACTGAGGAGAAAATTGAGAGGCAACAGTGAGGTTAAGTAATTTATTCAATATCACAATAATAAAAGCTCATACTGTGATGAAAACAAAGGTAGTCTTTAATATAAAATTATATTTTAAATTACTCTTTGAGGAATCACATTTAGGACTAATCAACCATTCCATTTACTTAAATAAGAATTGCTTTTTTTTGTAAAATGGAGAAGTCCATAAAAAGAAGATATTTCTATCATATAGTTAAACCCTGAATTTTACTTGCAGAATTGTTTTAATCATGTGTCATAAATTCTTCCTTCCATTGATATTCAATCTCATTTGTTTGAAATGCATGTAGATTAATGAAACGTTATTCCCAGGGATTGTGCCCATGCAATTCCTTTTGCTCAGCAGCTGGTTCAGCACAGTGCCTATTAAAGGGAGTGCAGGGTCATTGCCAAATGTTATCTGAAGTTGTTGGCATGCCTTAGCTCCTGTCATCCAAATAGCTAACAAAATATTACTATCCTCAAGTAAGCCATTAAATAAAACACTGGACCTATTGGTATTAAACCACGAGTTAGCCACTTTGGAAATGCAGAATAATATACTTATCATTAAAACCAGAAATCTATCCTTATTCTTCTTTTCCTCCCTTTTACACCCATGGAAGACATAGGTAATCATTACCAATATATATATATATATATTTTTTTTTTTGCTTTCTACAGACTAATCCTCCACAACCTCCTAAACACAATATTCCAGGTGACCATAGTTAATTAATTAAAATCAATACTTGAGGAGAAACCTATTTATCTACTTACCAACTCATAACTCCTATTGAAAAAAGCAATGAACTTTTCATTATTCTAGGTCAGTTTCAGTCTTGGAAGCTTTTCTGATCAGTTTTATATAAATGAACTCTGTGTCAACCTCTATATTCCCTTTAAGTATTTTTACATAAAACTGTAAGTGCCATGTTAAAGGAAACATGATATTTTCATTTCAGAGGCAAAGTGGAATTTGGGTTCAATGATGTAGGCCTAAATTTATAGAATAGAAGAGTTTAGCAGAAGGTTAATATTATTTTTCCAAGTGTGGAAAATCTGCCATATGAGTCCCTTAATCTTTCCATTTTTCCTGCTTTGACTTTTGTCTCTGCATTATCATGATTTTTCTTCTACATCTCTAACCTCCTTTCTTTCGTGAAATAGTTCACCAAGATAAATTATAGGACTAAAATAAAAACAATGACAATAGGTTTAGAGAAAAGTAATGGCACCCAAACATTTAGGACTTAGAAATTAAGATATTTAGTAACCAATTGGATGGGTACCCCTGAGGAAAGAGAGAAGGTTCATGGGTAACTCTGAGGTTACTCTGAGTCACTCGAGGTAGTATCTGAGAAAAGCAACGGCACTGTTAATGTTATACATAGTCTCCCTGGTCAAAGAAACAGGGGCTCTAACTATAGGGTGAAATTCTAACCCCTGTATCTGGAAGTTAGCACTTTCCACCTCTCATTGCCACCTCCTTTTTTTTCTTTTCTTTTCATTTTATCTTTTCTTTCTGGTCTAGTCAGGCCATGTTGCTCACAGAAGCCCCAAAGACTATTAATTCCATTAATTCCTTGTAGCATCTTTGTGTGCTGATGTGTCCCCTTTTATTAAGATGACCTCTCTTTATGCCCTAATACAGAAGATTTCTCCTAATATAATTTCTGCAAGTAATAGGCAGTCACTGAATATATAAAAGGAAGAAAAGACTGTACCTCCTTCAAATTAGGTGAGAAATTGTCATCTAACTACTCCACATCTTTTCAAGTTGCTCACTTTGAACTGTGCATGCTTCTTGATACTAGAATAAACAGAAGCTTCGTAACTAAAACAACAGAAATCCATCATCATATGATTCTGGAGGTCAGAAGTCCAAAATCAGTCTCACTGAGCTAAAGCTCAAGTGCGAGTAAGGCTGGTTTCTTCTGAAGACTCTGAAAATTGTTCCTTGCCTTTTCTATCTTCTAGAGGCTGTGATAAATTTGTTACCTTACATCCCCTTCCTTTCGGTGACCTCAGCACAGTGTTATCACATCTTCACTGACTGCTTCTGTCTTCATATCACTGCCTCGGCCTTGATGCCCCCGCCTCCCCCTTTTGGGGGGTTTTGTGATTACATTGGGTTTACCTGGATAATTCTGGATAATCTCCCCGTCTCTACATCTTTAACCTAATACATCTGTAAAGTCCCTTTTATCATATAAAGATCCAAGGATTAGAATGTGGGTATTTGGGGGAAGGGGGGATGTGATTTTCTCTACCACAGAATTCTTTCTCTTATCCTCATGTGACAAATGTCAAATCCCTACTATAGTGCTAAGCAACAGACTGCAATTGGGAATAAAGAAAATATCTTCCAATCAATATGCTCAGAATCTACTGACAATTTTCACATTAGAAGAATTTATAATTCAATGTGACACATGTTCTATTGAACATAATATTACATCTCTGTGGGAGCATGGAGGACGAAGCATTTTCTTTCTGCCTAGGGCAGGGAGATGCCTTAGGAAAGTCTTCTTCATAGAGTAGTAATCTCTGTTGTATCACAGGTCTATACTGTACAGGATTAACCCATGGTGTTGGTTCAACAGCTAATAAAATTTTACAATGTATGATTTGGCGCAATTGAAATGAAAATAACCCAGCTTCCTTGACATTCACTAAAAGCCTTATATTTATTAATTAAGTCATTCAAATAATATTTGTTGAGGAAGTCCCATCCACCTGTCCATGAGTGAAATGCAGGGAGCACAGAAATATTCCATGAACCCTGCCTCAAGGACAAATGTTCTCAACCTGTGGGTCGTGATCCCTTTGGGGGTCGAACGACTCTTTCAAAAGGGTCACCTAAGACCATGGGAAAACATATATATAATTACATATTGCTTTTGTGATTAACCACTATGCTTTAATTATGTTCAATATGTAACAATGAAAATACATCCTGCATATCAGATATTTACATTACGATTCATAACAGTAGGAAAATTACAGTTATGAAGTAGCAACGAAAATAATTTTATGGTTGGGTGTCACCACAACATGAGGAACTGTATTAAAGGGTCATGGCATTAGGAGGGTTGAGAACCACTGGTCTAGCAGAGACAGCAGACATACAGCCTTTGGTTGGTTCTTCTCATTTCAAAACTTCTATCTTTCCTGTAGCTCAGAAGTCACCTCATTTTTTCACAATGTCGATATACCTTTTGTCTCTTACTCTAAGACTTCAAGTTTTCTAAGCTTTCTCATCTTGTGACTTTCCCCTCCTAAGTCCCAAAGCAACCTTTGAATGCCCATGAGCCATGGTTTAGGAATGCCATGAGTGGCTTTATGTGTCAGCTTCTGTTTTAAATTTAACCTCCTGATTTTAAGTTTGACTTGAAACTTGTATTCAGAAATATTCAGAAAGTTTATACTATTTTATAATGTATTTCAGAAATGGCATGATCTTATTGATTTGATAATCCCATATATCATGTAACAAGCAGAACAAGCTGTCAAAAAAACAAAGGAATGACTAGATCTCCACTAAGCTCATTTACTCGAAGTGAAAGAGAAAAAGAAAAAACAATTGTTTGATTTGACAGTACTTAAACTAACATGACAGAAAATATAATAAAATTGGTTCAACTATTACACTTTCATTTATTCCAAGGACTATACCTAAGTGTCTAATGTTGAATTTATAGCAAATGTAGCTACTTTTGAGGTATGATTTGAGAAGGCTAGAAGATCCCATTATTTCTATACTATTTACCACAAATACAATATAGTACCAAAAATTGTTATTAGTAGACTTATTCCCTTTGATAAAGCAATGTGCAGGTGTCCTTTTTAAATGTATGAGGTGGTAAACACAAAACTCTTTAAGAGAATTGGTATATAAATAGAAATTGGTTAACTGGACTACCTTGTTCATATAAGGATGTAGCTTGAGATGGAAATTCAGGGGAAAGAGGGTCAAACATAACAAGTTTTGTTAGGAGTGGAAGAAGGAGATCAGAAGATTTCTCTTCATAGGCTTCAAATAACCAAATTTTGGGAAGCAGCCAAGGGTCAGCATGAAGGCACAAGTGGATGGAACAAGTGAAATGAGAGACTTGGAAAAGGAAGAACAATATTTAATAAAGAAAATCAAGAGTTACCAAAGTTAAAATTCTTGACATACCACCATTCTGGCTCAGAAATCTTACAGCACCATGTTTTTCATCTTTAATAGCACAGATAAAATTTTGTAATTACATTCTTATTTGTTGCTTACTTATGAAATCCAGTTTCCCCAATAGGTTGTAAACTTCATAATCCTGTTTTCCTATACTCTTGATCATTGCTGTGCTTCCGAAGCCCTAAAAACTTATAAGCACATGATAAGTACCTAAATTAGCTGTTTATTTTATTCAGCAAATATTGATCAAGTGTAATAAGTAAAAGTATGGGAAATTAAGTAATACATGAATCTGAATGCAGGCTTTGTCACTACATAGCAAGTTATTAAATCTTGCTAAAAAATTCTTTTTTTTTATAGCCTGTAAAGTGAGGCTAATGAAGAATAACTAAAGTATTGTAAGTGAAGGGTTTTAAACAGTGTCTGGCACATAATCGTCGTCGTCGGCAGCCGTCCGTCTCGAGAGACGATGGTGTAGCTTCTTAAGAGTCTATCTGCACCGCCGAGAATGGCTGTGCAGTCCGACTCGGGAGTGACACGGTATCTGTCTCCTCCCGTGTTGAATCGACATCTTGCGATGACGCTGGAGTGTCCTCTCCAGTGAAGCTGAAGCTACAGAGCCTGGGCAGGGTGATATGGAGGGTCTGCTGTTGCCCATGCAGCAGACCCCCCCTCTCTTCGCAGCTGAAGGGTCCAAGGGAAAGACGGAGTCAATACAGCTTGGCTTCAGGTGCGCCGCCTTAGGGACTCCGACTCCGGATTTTCTGTCGGGGTTTACTCCCTTAGCCTTTCCCCTGAAGAGGTATGCCGCAAGGCAGCGGAGGTTTTTTGGAGTCAGAGTTTTCCTTCTCTGTGGCACATAATATATGCTTACATAATAATAATAAATATATTATGTTACATAATATATAATATTAGTTAATAATATTAGTTATTATATAAAGTAGATAATTACCATAATATTACAAGTATAAAAGAATATGTCATTGTGCTCTTAAGTTCCATTTTCCTAGTTATTAATAAGCTATTGGCATTTCTCTTGCAGAGAAATGTCTTTTTCCCATTTTATCACTGGGTTCTATGACTTTCTCATATTGATATTGTTCATATGTATTTAGGATACATAGGTGTGTCATAGAAGCTAATATTCTATTTTTTAATGTATGTAGTAAATATCTTTTCACGTTGTGGCTTGCCTTTTTCATTTTTATGGTAACTTTTGATTTAAAAAAGTTCTATTTTCCTATTTTTGTATATAAAGACATTTTCTTACAATTTGTAAAATTTTAAAAAATTGCCCTTCACATTTAAGTTTTTAATACATATGGAATTCATTTTACATATAGTATGAAGACTGAATCATTTTTCTTTACGTTCAGAAACAACTGTAAAAATAATTAGCTCGTCCATTCCTAATTCATCTGCCTTGCCAACTCTTTTATAAGTCCAGGCTCTCTGTTTTTTTTCTGTGGATTAATATATCTATGCTATTCCAAAACATACTGATGTAATTACTATCTCTGTAGCAAGTCTTGATATATAGCAGGGTAAGCATCTCCTCCTAGAGTGTTTTGACTGACTTTTGCTATTTGCTTTTCAAAATTAATTTTATAATCAGCTTCTTTTCTTTTCTAAGTTTCCCAAAGTGCCCCGTTAGTAAGAATTGCCTTACCGCTACAGATTAATTTGCCAACAATTGACATCATTAGGACATTGAGTCTTTCTCTGTATGGGCATGGTTCCTTATTCTTCTATTTAGATCTTATTTAGTATCTTTAAATAAGTTTTCTAATCTTTTCCATATAAATCCTATTCAATTTTTTAAAAATGTTTGCTTAAAGTTATTTTATAATTTGATGCTTTTGTAAATAAAAATTAATTATAGTTTCTAAAAGTTTATATCCTATGAGTAAAAGTTTAATTGATTTCTAAATATCGATTTTATATGCATGCAGCCAGTGGCAAAGGTTTATTATTTCTTATAAAAGTAAATTCTCTTGCACCATCTGCATAATCAATGCCAGTTTCTTTCCTTTGCTAATTATGTGGTTTTATACACATATATGTATATATGTGTATTTTTTTCCTTTTCTCACTGCATTGTTAAGTACTCAAATACAATGTTGTATAACAGGGGCCAACAAACTACACTTGTTGGCCAAATGTGGGCCTGCAGCCTGCTTTGGTACTGGCCATGATATTATTAAATAGTTGAAAAAAATCAAAGGAAGAATATTTCTCAACACATAAAAATTATATAACATTTGAATTCCATAAATAGTTTTATTTTAATATAGCCACACATTTGTTTGCATATTGTCTATGGCCACTTTCATACTAACTCAACAGATTTGAGTAGTTCCCACAAATGTTTTGGCCCACAAAGCTACAATATTTACTAAATAATTTTTTCCAGAGAAGTTCCCCAACCCCTGTGTATAAAGAAGGGTAGTTGTTGTTGTTATAAATGGGTCTTGGCTTTTTTTCAACAGCATTATTGCATCTAATAAAATGAACATTTAGTTTCTCTCCTTTATTCATTTAATGTGGTGGGTAAAGTGCATGCTTTAAATGCATGATTTTTAAATAAGTTTTATAGTCTTAGGATAAATTCAACCTGGTCATGGTTTTGGTTTTCTAAATCACCATACTCATTTTAAAAATACTTACTAAAAATGTGCACATGAGTTTATAAATATAATTGAATTCTACTTTTTCTAACTTTTACACTACTTATCTAATAGTATCATAATTTGCACGATGTGTTAGCCTTGTAGAATAATCTGGGGAATGTTGCCTCTTTTTCTATTTTCTGAAAGTTTGCATAAGATTGAAATAAATTGCACATGTAAAACTTGGACAAACTCACCTATAAAATGTTCAGGTCTGAGGGTTTTTCTCTATGAGAGTAATTTTTAACTACAGTTATAATTTATTTAATTATTATAAGACTATGTGACATTCTATTTTATCTTGAGTCAGTTTTATTAAGTTCAATTTATTAGGTCTTTGTCCATTTCATTTTAAATTTATTACATAAGATTATTCATAGTATTATCTTAATGTATAATATATTTTATCTCTATTGTGTCTATTAATTTTGCTTCTTTTTCAGTTAAAATATTATTAATTTTAACTTTCTATTTTACTGATGGAAATTTTATGTATTTTACTGGTTTTTTCTAACAATTAACTCTGCCTTGTGAATTCTCTGTATCATATATTTGGTTTCATTACACTAAATTTTTCCCTACATTTTTGGAGGTGTTCATTCTGTTCATTTAACTTTTTAAATTGGATAATAACTTCATCTCTGTTTTTTCTCTTATTTTATTTTCCAAATTTATTGAGGCATGATTGATATATTATATATATTTAAAGTGAAGTATGTAATGATTCCAACATAAGCATAGGAGGCTATAAATGTTCCTTTTAGTATCATACACTTGTGTTCTAGATATTTAAATTTTTATTATCATTTAGTATTAATTATTAAAATCTATCATGATCTATTTTTGTTTCATGTGTTATTTAAAATTATACGTTTCTAAAACTATATAGAAAAATTTATTTTACTTCTAATTTAATTGCTTTGTTCTCAAGAACATGGGTATACATAAACACACACACACACACACATATTTGCTAGATCAAGTTTGTCAAACCTATTAATCTTCATTTTTTTTGATTTGCCAAAACAGATGACTACATTGAAATCTCTCAAAAGTTGATACATTTGTCAATTTCTATTCTTATTGCCTTAGTTCCATACAAGTTTTAGTTAATATGTTTGTAGTTAATTGAACTATTTTTTCTATTATCATCTCAATATCTAAGAATGATATTTGTCTTCAAGATTCTCATACTAGTTTGGGAACCTTGAGCAATTGTCCTGCCTGACACTTATTTTATTTGGCTAACTTATACTAAACTTGACTCTTGTATCATTTCCAGTATGAACCATCCCACTTTGTGCAGAAGTCATTAGCTGCTCCTTCTCTGATATCCTGTAGTCTGCTGCTTTCCATTCATCTACATTTATCTAGCTACATAAAAATTTTATTTATATCATACATATATATGTCTGAGCCAAATTTAGGACAGCAACTGGCTGTCCCATTGGATCCTTAAGCCACTGGATCCACAGCCTGGGCTCTGACACAAAGTACTTTCTCAATATAGGCCTGCTTTATGGATGAAAAGCAGTAGCTACATTACATTCTACCTGGAAATGTCAACTATTAATGACATGATGGGAGTAATACAGTATTTCTGTGCTATAATTATGATGTATTATTAAAATATAGAGCATAATTATGAGTTGAGAATAAATATCTGAGTGTAAATATTTAAGTGTGTCTATAAATTTCCCTCTTAGGACTGCTCTCACTGAGCCCCATAGATTTTGGGTTGTTGTGTTCTCATTTTCATTTGTTTCCAGGTACCTTTTGATTTATTCTTTGACCTCATTGTTAACCCATTCATTGTTTAGTAACACTTTATTTAGCCTCCATGTCTTTTGTGTTTTTTTATTTTTTTTCATGTGAGTGGCTTCTAGTTTCATACTATGATGACTGGAGAAGATCCTTGATATAATTTCAATCTGCTTGAATTTACTGAGACTTGTTTTGTGTCCTCATGTGTGGTCTATACTTGAAAATATTCCATGTTAACTTGAAAAGAATGTGTGTTCTTCTGCTTTGGGATGAAATGCCCTGAAGGTATCAATTAAACCCAACTGATCTAGTAAGTCATTTATAGCCACCATTTCCTTCTTGATTTTCTGTCTGGAAGATCTATTCATTGAGGTCCTACTATGACTCTATTACTGTCAGTCTCTCCTTTTATGCCCATTAAGATTCACTTTGCATATTTAGGTGCTCCTATGTCGGGTACATAAATGTTTACAAAGGTTATACTCTCTTGTTGGATTGCTCCTTTTATTATTATTTAATGTCCTTCTTTGTCTCTTACTATAGCATTTGTTTTAATGTCCATTTTATCAGATATTTTTCTTTCCATTTACTTGAAATATCTTTTTTCATCCCTTTATTTTGTGTATCTTTTGTTCTAATGGGGGTCTCTTGTAGACAGCATATATGCATATATGAGTCTTGTTTTCTTATCCACTCAGCTACCTTAGAACTTATGACTGGAACATATAAGACATTAACATTTAAGGTAATTATTGATAGGTATGTATTCATTGCTGTTTTTGTCTTTAACAATAATTTTAGAATTAACAATATACTTCATTTGTTTTTGAATAGGTCATATTATTTGTGTGTAAAATTTAGTAAGTTAACAAAATATCTAAACAATTATTTTTAAATTTTTAAAATGAAATATATATTAGAATGCAGTAATTTTATTTAAGAATTATATATCTATGAAACAAAAATATGAGTTTTGCAGCTTATTACTACTATTATGTATATAAAAATATTAGATTAGTTGCTGTCTGTTACAAGTCAAAGTAATGTGTTATATACAAAAGAAATACATTTGTATATTAATATAAAGGATATAATTGATCTTTATTCACTACAAGAATTAGAAATGTCTATTATGGATCAGCTTTCTCTCATGCCATCAGAGTTTTTTACTGATTAGAAGAGACTCAAATAAAAAAATTTAAAATTTTTATTCTTTATATAATTACAGAATAGAGTAGTTCTTTATTAATTTCATTAAAGTCCAGCTCCAGGTTTAGGAATGCATGTGAGATCTATTTTTTTTAAGTATACTTATACAGTTGACAAAGGACATTTCTAGAAATGAGCTATGTGATCTTTAACACTAGTCTGTGGAATGGATTTTAGATTTGTATATTGTACATGTGTAGCTTGGGAGCTGAGTACTATAAAAAGATCAGTATTAACTGGGTTTTGTATATCTGTCATTCCTACAGTGCAAAAAATCCATGGAGTAGTTTGTAATTGCCATTGTTCAGCTTATTACAATAAACAGAACTGATAAGGCTTAAGCTATTTGCCTTGTGAGCTGCACGTCACATCACTCTTTTGAATTAAAATCACATGCACATATCTGCACTTAGTTTTATTTATCTGTCAGAAATAAAGAAAGGCAGAATGCTTTCAGTATGTGAAGCCATAGAATAAACAGGTCAGAAATTATTATTTTAATATTTTAGTGCCAGTGAATTGTTATATGCGTTTCTATCATCTATCTCTTATCTAAAATATATTTTTATAGGAAAATACTTATATTTTTTACAAGTGGGCTTTGTCATATTTTGTCAAAGCTTTAAATGAGTTTAGTACAAATGAAAATCTGCAGAATACAGCATGTTTTTTCTCTTCTTTGTCAATTGCACATGATTTTTTTAGAGCTGCTTCTACAATTGGACTATTTTGACTATGTTTGCAGATAGGAAATACAAGTAGATTATCTGAACTGCTTTGATTTTTCTCGCAATGCAAAAGTTCTTCATAATATTTCTACTCTTAGGATGCAGCCTTCTCACCTATGCAATTCTAAGCTCACTGGCAGTCACAGCAGATGAACTTTCAAATTTTTTGATACCTGTGATGAGTTAATTCATGCGTACACAAGGTACTTCCTTCAGAAATCCTGTATGTAACTTCTAACAATTGTCACACATCATCACCACCACATACCTACCCACCCCCAATTCTCACCCCAGTGTACTGAGAAGTGATTTTGACTTCCAGAATTTGGAATGTGCCACACCACTCATATTTTTCTTGCATGTTGTGTTAATAAAGGTTGTTTATTGCAGTGATTCTCTTAATTTCCTGTTTGTTGACTCTAATGGATTTTTCATGTTGCATGCAGAAGTTCTTTTAAACTACTACCAGGTTTTTATAAAGATATTCTTCCTCCAAAAAAGTATAAATCTTAATTAAGTATTGTTTAAAAATATGCTTCACATGGTCAGTTCTTCAGGAGTTGTAGATTTTCATTAGTCCAGTGATGGACAAATTGTTATGCATAAACAAAGAACTTTAAGTGTTGCCCATGAATAGTCAGTGTTTCAATTAGTGTCACCTTTGTATTATAAGGGACTTCTGTGTTTTCAGTAATGACTGGTCTTTGTTTTCTGGCAAAACAATTTATAGTTCATTTTCAGATAACTATACATATGGCATTTGTATTTTAATTAAAAAGGCAGTTATTATGTCTGATTCTTATAAGCAGAAATTCATTATAAGGACACTTCTCATTTCCTTGAGATGTTCTCTTTCCTTTTTTCCAGGGTTCTTAAATAGCAAAAGCCAGTTAAATTATGTGCTTTAGGGAGTTAATTTTTGCCACCATATGTCTCTAAAAATGATTTAATTTTATCTAGAGCATATTTGCAATGATATTTATATTCTGTCCTGCACAGAGACAATAAGGATTTTAAAAAACATTGGCCTACTATTGTTTTAACACAATAACATACAATGTGTGTATAACATTACAAAAAATTATGTTTATTTAGAGTAATATATTTTTAATATATGAGCTTTATTGTTGCCTTTAAAACTTTGATTTAGCAGAACATCTTTATGATATAAATATGGCTGATATTAAAATGTTACTGCTATTATTTGTATTAGAGATGTGATCTTCTGATTTGATAATGGTTAGAAAATTTAAATCACAAAATTAATTATAATCTACAGACTAATTTGAGGGATTATAAAAAAACTTTCTTCAAGTTCTATTAATCAGTTTACATATCCTATGCTTTTTCAAATGGAAGTACCACCAATCCTCCCCTAATCCTAGAAAATTGAAATTCTCATAAAATCTATATATGTGTATGTCTATTTTCAATTTAGTATCCCTGGCTGGTTTGGCTCAGTGGATTGAGCGTTGGCCTGCGAGCTAAGTGTCGCTGGTTCGATCTTCCAGTCAGGGCACATCAGAGAAGGAAAACTGATTCCAAAAAACCTCCGCTGCCTTGCGGCATACCTCTTCAGGAGAAAGGCTAAGGGAGTAAACCCCGACAGAAAATCCGGAGCCGGAGTCCCTAAGGCGGTTTGACGTTGTAGTCAACACCGGCAACTCCTGCGGCGCACCTGAAGCCAAGCTGTATTGACTCCGTCTTTCCCTTGGATCCTTCAGCTGCGAAGAGAGGGGCGGTCTGCTGCATGGGCAACAGCAGACCCTCCATATCACCCTGCCCAGGCTCTGTAGCTTCAGCTTCACTGGAGAGGACACTCCAGCGTCATCGCAAGATGTCGATTCAACACGGGAGGAGACAGATACCGTGTCACTCCCGAGTCGGACTGCACAGCCATTCTCGGTGGTGCAGATAGACTCTTAAGAAGCTACACCATCGTCTCTCGAGACAGACGGCTGCTGACAAAAAAATTTTCAATTTAGTATGAAATAAGTTATACAGTTACTACTCAACAACTATATTAATTATATGAACACATTGGTGAAATAGCAAAATTCTTAGACAATTTTTGAAGCAACTGGAAGTAGTAATTCTTTTCATATTGATGTAAACTCAATATTTTAGGCAGTTCTTTTATTGCTATGTTGATACATAGCAAAAATCTTGTACAAAAAAGCCACTTTGATATTTTAGCAGATAGTCAAGACTGTTTTTTAAGCCAGATTATAATAAATTCCCCAAAAGCTAATAATTTCAAGCCACAAAATATGGAAAATGCATTTCTTATAAAGATGTCATCTTAACCTAGAGTTGTTTTGTAATTGAAACAACTAAACATTCAGAATTATGTATAAAGTATAATTAAGTAAATAAATTTTATAATAAATTTCTGTGTACCTTTACCAGCTTTGTAAACCTTGACATTTGTTTTATCTGCTTTGGATGTTTAAACCAGCATGGATATATTCAAAACACTCTGTCCATTTATTCCTAATATTATTTCTCTACTCCTTTCTCAGAGTTAACTACTAGCTTTCTCTTAGTATTTATCATTTTATTCTGTTTTTTAATATGGTAATAACTTAAAATATAAACTATTCTCATGTTTTACATATATAAATGTTATACTATACATATCACTTGCAACTTTAGTGTATTTATGGTATACATTATATTTTTTTTTCATTACTCAAGTGGTAGACAATTAGATTGTTTCCAACTTTTCACTATTGTAAGCAATACTACAAAAAAATAACATCACTTTATATGTTTTCATCAGAGCATACTATGACTGATTTTGAGACCATTGTCTCTCAGACTTCACCATACATTAGATTACCTGGAGGTCTTGTTAAAACAGTTGCTGGGCCCCAGAGTTTCTGATTCAGTAGGTCTAATAACCGATTTCTACAAGTTCTGGAGTAATACTGATCCAGCTACTCTTGAGAACCACTTGTGTAGAATATGTAGATTTAAGCATAATTGCCTGATCAAAAGGAAACATCTTCAACTTCAATACATAATGACAAGTTGCTCTTTAAAGACTTTGTGTCACAGATTTGAATAGTATTTAAAATTTAGTTTCATTTTTTCCACATGGACAGTTAATTTTGTTTAAATAACTGCCAGTCTGATGAGTGTGAAGTATTTTTATTTGTATTCTATATTGAGGTTAAACATGTTTTTATATGTTTAATGACCAAAAGCTTTGCTTTTCTGTGAATTGCCTCTTTGTATCATTTGCCCATTTTTATGGCATATTGTGTATATTTTTTCCTTATTAATATATAGGGGCTCTTTTGATGTCACAGAAATTAATTTTTTACAGCTTTAAGTGTTATTAATATATTCCCTAAACCTCTGGATTATTTTGTTACTGTTTAAACTTTTAAAATTTTAATATAATTAAATTTATCAATTTTTAAAATAATTTATTTTAGTATTTTGTTTAAAAATCCTTCCCCTTTTAAGGGTTATTTTATCATATTTTCTTCCAAAAATTTTAAAGTTTTGCTTTTCTCATTTTAGTCCCACTTTCTTTTATTTACATGTATATTATGAGTTAAGGATACAATTTCATTTTAGATCTTATATAGGAAAAAATTATTATACCACCCTTTCTCCACCAATTTGAATGCTACCTCTGTTATATCCAAATTTCTATAATTTGTATTACTATCTCTCCTTTTTCCTCTCTTTTCTGATCAAATATTTATCATTCCCATTCCAATACTGATGTCTTAGTTTCTATAGCTTTAAGACAAGTTTTACATATTGCACATCAAGTGATTTGAGCTTGTTCTCCTATTTCCCAATTGTCTCAGGTACTCCCAGTTCTTTGTTCCTCCACATGAATTTTAGATCAAGTTCCAGGAAACCTCATAAAATTGTAGACTACTTTGTGAAAAGTTGGAATGCTTTTGACACTCTTTTCTCATTTATGAACATATTATCTCTCTCTATTTAGTTTTTATATTTTTCAAATTTTAACTGTCTTTATAAAATCTTGTATATTTTTAAATAAATTGAAACCTAGATACCTTATATTTTATATTGTTATTATGAATGGCATTTTTAAAATTATAGTTCAAAATTGGTTATTACTTTTTTATAATTTATTTATTTGTTTATTTGGTTATTACTGATTTTTTAATGTTATTGATATTTTTAAATGTTGCTCTTGTAGGAAAATAGTTCCTACACTCTTATCATCTATTTTTGATTTATAGAGCCTCTTGAGTTTTCTATGTAGATATTCTTTCTAACTTTTATACCTTTTTTCTTTTATCTTCTTATTGTTTTGTCCTGTATCTACAGTAAAATTTTAAATAGAAGTTTTGATTCCTGATATCATTACTTTATTTTCCTGGAATTCATGGTAATGTTTCTAAGTTTCTCTATTTAGTGGGGAATTTTTAATTTCTACCCTTTATCAGATTAAAGACATTTTCTTTTGTTCCTATTCCCAGATAATTTTTCAGTGCTGTTTTTGTTCAGTGTTGAGTCATATCAACATTTTGCGGAGATGATTTTTTCTTTAATATATTGATATGTTACATGAAAATATTTGTTGAGAGTGAACAACTTTAAAATTTCTGGAATTATTAAATTACAGTTCTTATTTACTATCTTCAATTAAAATAATGAGATCCTAGATAGTACAACTTATATCTCATCAATCTTAGTAATTATTAATCACCCTCTTATTACAAATAAGTCATTTTTATTTTCAGTCTTAAACTAAATAGTGAGTTAGGAGAGCACTTTTAATTTCCAGTAGGAAATATGGAGAGTAAATTATTTCCTTGCTAAGCAAAGAGAGAAGAGAGGAAGATAGTTAAGAATCGATTGTTAACTATTGGGGCAAAACAAGTTGCCCCAATCTTGAGCAGCTTAAACCAACAAACATTTATTTTCTCACCAAGCTTCCCAGGGTAAAGGATCAGGAGTTGCTTAGCTGGGTGATTTTGGCCCAGAGTCTCCCACAAGGTCGCAGTCTCGTATTGGTCAGGGTGGCTGTCATCCGAAGAAGCTCGAGAATTTGCTTTTGAGGTGATTCACACAGCTGTTGGTCAAAAAATGCTTCAATTTATCACCATGTAGGTCTTTCCACAGGGCTGTTCACACAACATGGGAGCTGGCTTCTTCCAGCTCCAATGATCTGAAAGAATTAGAGCAAGAGAACACCCAGGAGAGAAGACACCATTGTGTGTGTGTGTGTGTGTGTGTGTGTGTGTGTGTGTTTTGAAAGTGGCATTCTATCTTTTCTGCTATATTCTGTTCTTTACAAGAGTTACTAAGTCCAGCCCACACTGAAGGGAAAAGGACTTCTGCTTCACTTCTGAAAGGAAAGAGTATCAAATGATTTGAGGGCCTATTTTTGAAATCACTCATACGAACACTTTTTTCCCTCAAACACAGTAAATAACAAATATACTTCAACTTTAGTTCACCCCATTCTTCTCTAATGTGTCCTAATTGACTTCTTCAGGCCATATGTAGTAGGCTTTACTTTGTTCTCATATCCTTCATAATGTAAACCAGAAAACTGTGTGCTCCAACCTGGCCCTGGCAAATACCTGAAAAGATGATGCTTTGAAATTTCTCATTTCAAAACTGAAAACATGGGAAAGATGTAAGGCAATATTCTGGTGCTCATTTGTTTATGGGTAAGCCCTAAGGTTTTTGAAATTTGTAATAGAAATATTAAATAGTGGTATTTTATTCTTTCAATTTTTACATGTATAACAGCCCTAATATAAGTCTCAATTTACACTAATATAAATCTCAATTTATACAATTAGAGGTTTTGTGTGACATAATATATGCATTATAACATTTAGTTAAATCCAGGTTTATTGATATACAGGAGTTAGCAATTGGCATGAACTTATATACACAAACAAAATAACTTGCATTAAAAACAAAATCCATATAACTTAGTCTATTAAAGTAGGAAATGGAGAATCATTCTTGAATGTCACAACATTAATTTAGTCTGCTTTACTGTCAAACAGTATTAAGCTTTAAAATATAAACAAATGTCATGAGACCCTAATCAAATTTACAGAAGTTATTTTAACCAAATATATAAATGTTTGTTGTATACAACGTTCACAAATGTACATTGAATGCAATGCTCACATTAACACAAGATTGTCAACTCTCTCTATCTCACTACACCATGTCAGAATGGGCATTGATTGATTTTTCTCTTCATGAATAAGTACATAGTGATCATTATCTCAAAAGAAGTATCAGTGAATTACATCTTTGAGCTTCCTTCAGCAAACAACTCAGAAAGCAAATACTAAAGTCAGCCTTAGCAAGTCTACTACAAATTCAAACTGGTCAGAAACCATTGTCAGAAAACTCTTCCAATTCCTTTTCATCATTTTATTTTTTTAATTTTTCTTTATTTTTATTGATTTGAAGGAGAAATTTGTTTTCCACCTATTTATGCATTCATTGGTTGATTCTTGTATGAGCCCTGACCAGGGATCAAACCCAAAACCTTGGTGTATAGACACAATGCCCTACACAACTGAGCTACACACCCAATGACCCTTTTTACCATTTTAAATGGCTCAGAGTACAAACCAGCTGTTCCTTGATTCAGCTTTCCTGATAAAGATGAATACCCTCACTTTCTCTTTCATAGGACAAAATCAAGGGCAATGAAATAGGATCTTTTTCTAAAATAACTCTCTTCCTGTTCTAATATGCTCCTTCTTAGTTCAGTAAGAATATATCCATTGTTTTCCAAAATTCCTGCAATATTTGTTTGGGGCCAAGCAGCAGCCCAATTTATCTATCAATGACTCTAAATTCCATTCTTATTTCTAAGCACATGGCAAACCCATCCAGTGTGTTTGGGTTTCTCTCTGTCCCTTTTTATTTCTCTACCGCTTCCTCATCTCAGCTCACCTTCTCTAAATTCTGTATCAGAGGGCAGGAATGTAATCATTTTAAGAACAAATGATTACATTTCAGGAATGCAATCATTGGAGTGTTTCGTTCCAAAAACACTGAACTAATCGAGATTGAAGAGATAAAAAACATTCCAGTTCCTTTGGTTATTCCAACTTAATTTCTGCCATCACCTGAAGGATGTATAGTTCTGTGTTTTACCATTACTTGGTTTATTTTTCTCTTCTCCCACTAATTAGTAAGTTCCTGAAAGTCTTATTCACTTCTTCATTTCTGCCACTAAAATTTTCTGAGTTCATTTTACTGAGTTAATTTCAGTAAATATTTACTGAGTGATCACTGTCTGCTGACATCTTATTGTTGAGATTTTACCATAAACACTTTCTTAAAATAGTTGTCATCATGGCCAACTCTTTCTCAACCAACTTTCTGTCATCTTAAATATTTTTTCTATATATTATTGTTTGTCATTTTTGTCATTCATGTGTATATGTATGTGTGTATATGTGACTTCTATTAGATGCTGTTTCTTTTCTCCTTGAGAATTCCTTCATTTTTTTTCCCTTTCCTAGTTATTTTCCCAGAGTCCTGTTAGCTATAGATTTCCTGAAAAAACTCTCTCTCTCTCTTTTTTTTGGAGATACTACTCTTCTATAGTTGCTACTTAAGGAACATTGCTACTTGAATAGCTGCAGATAACACTTGTGTATGGACTAATTTAAGGCCTTTTTGGCTACTTCAAGCTACAACGCAGAAAACTGCATAAATGAGACTTACTGTATACAGCTGCTTCTCCTCATTTAAGATGTCGATGTGGGAAACATTATCAGTCAGTTTGCTTTCATTGATGAGATCCCCTTGTAATAACTTCCACTATTGAAGATCTCCTACCTGAAAAAAAATCTTTAAGATATTCCTCTAAAATTCATCTTTCTCTTATTTGCCTTTTGTCATATTTGTGGATACCATAATAAAGTGTCCTCACATCTTAATGAGTATAATAAGATAAAGCATACCTTCCCCTCAGTGGCTGTCAGAATTGGCAGAAAAAATATTTTAATATTATATTAAAATTATTCAAATATTTATTTATACATATTAAATTATTACAGAAATAAATTTAATATTGCCAAATTTTCTGTTCAAAAAGTGATGTTACTCTTCAATTTCAATAGCTTAAATTATCTAAAATGCCCATAAACTAATTCCAGGTAATACATTTCAGCATTTAGTAGGCTAAAATATCTATAATTTTTAAGGTTTTATTTTCTTCCTAAGTTAACCAATTAGCCAAGAATAGAGGCTTTATTTTTCATCACATAATATCTATGTGTTGCTTGTTACAATGCATAGAGAAGATAATGATGATAAAGTATTCACATGCAATACTAGGTAACTTTTTAAAATTGTTATTTGTAAGTCGTTTTATTGAAACATGCATCTAAAAAAATGTGCAAGTTATATGTATTGTTTGATGAAGTTTTGCAAAGGATCCCTCATGTGTAAACCAGTACCCAGATCAATAAAAGAACATAAAATACTATATTTTGTGACATTTTATTCTGTTATAAAGAAATGTTTGATATGAAAATTTAAATGTTTATTATCGTACAAAATACACTAAAGAAATCAACAAAAGCAATTATCTATATTTTCAAAATTCAAATGAGGTTTCACAGACAGAATATATTATATGTAAATTTTTAATATAGATTTTACCACTAATTTTTATGGTTTATTTCTTTGAAAATAACCTAATTACAACAAGTCTGTATAGTGTCACTATGCTAATTGTTGAAGGGCAAATGTCCATCCTCTTGATTAAACTCCTGTGTTTTTTGTTTGCTTGGTTTTATATTAAACTTCCAAAAGGTATGGAATGTCCCATAGGAGAAGCCTTCCTTTTTCTGTATAGATTCAGTATTAAACGTGTCACTGCTGAATGTTGCATCCACTGTACTTCGGTGCAGTGAGATGTTTCCATGTCACATAGTCAGAGGGAGGTAGATTAATAGGGAGTTCTAGCTGGAAATTTCTTCCCTGTTATTGTTCTCCCTCAGCAGTTGATGGCTAAGTTAATTCTCTTTAGTTTTGTCATGCTCTAAAGCACACATTGCCAAGCAATGGTAAGCTTTATGAGGAAAAAAAGAAGCAACGGTGTCCATCAAAGTCTTAAAGTTGCATTTTTAAACTTTGGCTTGACCTGATGTGCCATTCAAAACAGCTTCAAAAGACTTTTTTTTTAAAGAAAGGTTCAATATGTCCCGAGGCTATCGGTTTTGAGTTAAACTGGGTGAAGTAGAAATATTTTACTCATCAGCTTTGCAGTCACAGAGTTTGCCTCAGCTAGAACAAAACTGCTGAGGCATTTAGAGAAAATTAACCCCCCATCCTGGCGGCCAGATGTGACTGGTTTCTGATGAATGCACATGAGTGGACTGAAAAATCAAGAGACTGTGAAATTCCTGTCAGGGCCGTACAGTGCAGAATGGGCTATTGACTGCTTTCTATATTTCCCTCCATCATTCTTCTTGAACACTGCCATTAATTTCCTCTCCTACTCTGACTTGTGTTTTTTCCCCCTCCCTCTTCCCTGTAGCTCTGTCAGCTGCAAAGAAGGATACAGAAGGTGTGGCAGAAGTATTTCAAACTGGTGGTCCTCTACAGCCGGATGAGGCTGGCCAAGTTCCAGACAGATTCTCAGGAGAGCATTCAGAAAATATTAGCTGTGCAGGTAGGTGATTGCAGGGAAGTAGGAAGATCATTGTGATCTAGATTGAAAAGCAAATGATGGGTGGTGTGATGAAGCATTAAAACCATATCCCATCAGAGTTTTATAAATTTTTAACCTCTCTAATAAACTGGAATTGCATGAAGGATGAATTCAGTAAGTTAGCATATATACCATGCATACTTTGGGGGAGAAAAGAGATTAAACTTATTTCTCACAAACCTCAGAATGGATTTTTATAAATACATTTGGTATAAATATATATTTTCAAATCTTCAAGCTTTGCAGATGGCATTCAGCTGTTTAAAAGATACTGTCAACAGTATCCTTGTATTCCTTTTGTGTGAAAGCTGCAGTGAAAATGACACTCATGTTTATTTTATTTAACTGTTTTCTTTCCACTTCCATTTTGCAAGAAGCTCATCCCCCTATGCAGGTTTGGAGATGATGTTACGTGAAAAATAAGTAATTTGGGGTTAGAATGTAAATGTGGTTTTAGATGCATGTGAAATATTACTGTTCATCCCAGTAAAAACTTTCGGTGGATCAATTATCATAAATTAAGACTATGATTTATATTAGAAACCTATACTGACTATGTGAAGACTGTTTTATTAAAATCACTTAAATATTTTCAAATTACTATTATATAAGATGTTACAATATTATAAAACATGACCACCCAAAGGAAAACACACACAACCTTGTTTTATTAAAAAGCGAAAAACTAGAAGTATCTGTTGTATAAAAAAACAAAAATAATGACACATACTCTTTAGAACCATAATTTTTATTAACTTACAGCATTAACAATGCATGCTGAACCTAAACAAACTAAAATCTTTTTTCTAAATATTTTAATTACATGTGCACTCATGATGCTTTTACCACAAATAAAGAAATGGATTTTGTAAAGCACTCGCAAAACTATTTCAAATTTTATTTTTCTAGTGACTGTTTTCTTTTGAATATTTCTCCTATCTATACTATACCCCCCCATACTTTGTATAAGGGTTCTAGTGAAAATGAATAACACAAAATGTAAAATAATAGGAGAAATTTAAAGTTTTGAAAAGGCAGTGCTTAAAATGTGTAGGTTTAATGGAAGTTTATATACATACAAGCTTGACTGTAAGCTATAACTTCAGTATTTTAGAAGTCAGGGACATATCTTAAAAAGTATGTTAACATACAGTACATTAAAAATTATGAACTGACTATAACCTATGATTTCCTTTTAAATAGTCAAAAGTAATCTGCATGTTCTAAGTTTTGTCTTAGAAAAATCCCAGATTTTTCCCAAATGTAAACATTATTAAAAATCTCACAAATTATGCATTTTCACTGTGAATGAGGGCAACATTTTGAAATATTGAAAATGTCAGTAGAAACTATTAGAATATTGGTAAAGTGAACTTTCAATCCATCACCTTAGATAATCATTATTCTAACTTTGTATTAGAAATGCACCAATAAGTCCCTTACCAAACTTGATTTTAAATTATTTATTTTTATAGCTGTAATGTAACAGTGGAAATGAAGGAGTAGAAATGATAGGACAGTATTGGTAGGAAAACTCAACTCCTCATCTAGAGACACAGCAGCAAGTCTTCACTGTATTTGGGGAACTTGAGAAGTACAACTTAGTGAATTCTTTTCTTAACTGCTACAGATGTCTTCAATTTAGAATATTTATATTTTGGCTTTTAATAAAAATCTGAAAATATAATTTTCAGGATCTTCTAAAATAGAAACATGTGCAATCCTTTGAAAAAAAATCCAATCCTAAACTTCCAGCATGGAGCATACCACCATGTACTCTATACATACCCCACACCACAGTTTTATTTTTAGCAGCTCACACTTCCTACTTGTTGCAGTGCTCTTCTTGCTAGAAGATTCTAAGCTCCTTTGGGACTTTCCACCATCAGTGAAATTAGTTCAATTCTTGCTCAGGTGTTTTTTAGGGAGTATAATAGCAAGGTCACTTATGGAATCTGAAAGTATCCTGTGCTTATCTTGTTTTGAATTATTATGTCCAATTTTGAAAAAAATAAAACATGGCAATTTAATCTGTTTGCAGATTGAGTCTGCAGGTGTCAATCTCTACAGTTTGTCTCAACGATGGCTAAAAATTGTTTAACAGACCAGATGTTATTATTCTCTCCTTTCATATAACTTAATAGCTTATCAATAGTGGGGAATTACTTAATGCTATTTAATATGTAAAGCTCTGTGGTATGTTATTTGGGAAAAAAGACTGGGCATGAACACATCATTTAAATGAGAGAGTGTGATGCAGCTACAATATGTAAATGCAATTGTAGACTGCGTAAGCATGCATATTTTATCTGGATAGAGGATGTGACAGTCCCCTTGCGCTTTTTCAAAAGCTGACTACATTTGCAGTATTTTATACAAGTTTGGAAATCATCGTTTAAGGGTTATAAGTGATACATTAGAGAGCAGCAATATAAGAACGATCCAGGAAAGGGAAGAATATACAAAATTTAGAATGCCTAACTATAGAAGAAAAAGAATTTGGAAGAACAAACATTTAAAGAACTGCCATGTGGAGGTCAGCATATTATAAACATTTATTTTTGAGCTCTAGAGGGCAACGCCTGGACCAGTGATGGGAGAGTTTGGAAGGAGGGTTTGGGCTCAGTAGGAATACGTATTCTAACAAATGTTGCTGTCCAAACATGCACTGCTAGTAGTACTCAAGCAGAAGCCACAGCAGTGGTTGAGGAAAAGCCAATGTCTAAGAGCCAGGAGAACACCTCCCCTTGGGATGTTCCCCTGACCTCCTTGCGCAAACATCTGTGCATGAGTCTCTTTGTCCTCACCCACTAGAATGTGAGACTTCTCAATTGGAAAGCTTGTATTGTTTGTTCATCTTTATCTTTCAGGCACCAACTACAGTTCTGGAAATATAATTACTTTAAAATATTTGTTGAGTGAATTGATTATTAAGTGAATTAGTGAGTTGTTTTATTAAGATTGAATGTGATAACCTCAAAGATTCTTTTGAGCTCCAGGTGCCTACAGTTCTGTAAGTTACTAAACAAAAGCATTCTCTGGGTGCTTCTGATGGGACAGAGAAGTAAGGTGATTAATCATATCTCCCTCTCTCTCTCTCTCTCTCTCTCTCTCTCTCTCTCTCTCTCTCTCTCTCTCTGTCTCTCACATACACACACACACAATACATCAATACGTACAGGGACAGTTCAATTTCCTGTATTTTGAATAGGACTGTACAAATGAAAAGAAGCCAGAAAAAACACTGGACAAAAATACAAAACTATTTAACAATGTGATATAAAAGAAAATCTCTGAAACTATGTAATCTTTTAAAGACAAAAGAAAATATAGAAATTTGGACTTTTAAAATACAAACATTTAAAAATGTGATTGAAAAGTAACATTAAATTGTTAAATCTTACTGGTTAATTCTAGATAGCAGTTAAAAAATGATATTTTAATATAATTGCCAAAAATTCCAGAATATCTACTAGCAGTCTAGAAATAAGATTTGTCATCCCCAAACTACCAGAGTAAAAAAGTACCATAAAAACAGAATAGTTTAAAATGCAGGAAGGAAGACAAGAAGAGTATAAAAACGTACAAAGTCCAAACATATTAGTGAACATAATAACCATAAATGGTTTCATTACACACTTTAAAGTACAGATCTATAGATTGATCATAAAAGCAAAATCCATCTCATTAGAAGAGACCCACCTTAGACAAATAGGAAATGAATGAAAATCCAGTAAAAAAAAAAAAAAGGATAAGAAATTTTAGTTTAAAAAAAGAAAATTTGAGGCAAAAAAATAATTTAAACACTCAAATATAGGTACTGATAAGATATATAACATTAAGACATATCAATCATGACCTAATGCACATGAAAGCATAACTTCAGAATATAAAAAGTAAGAAGTGATTGAAAGCCAGAGAAAACATAAAATTTATAATCACAATAGGAAATATTAGTATATATCCTTTAAAAATAAAAAATGTATGAACATAACATATCAAAACCTGTGACTTTTTATTCAACTGCAAAGAAATTCTACTGTAGAAAATGTATTAATGACCCTGACTTGTGTGGCTTAGTGGGTTGGGCATCATCCTGTGAAGCAAAAGGTCACCAGTTCAATTCCCAGTCAGAGCACATGTCTGGGTTGCAGGCCAGGTCCCCAGTTGGGGCATGTGAGAGGCAAATCTCTTGCACATCGATGTTTCTCTTCCTCTCTTTCTTCCTCCCTTCCCCTCTTTCTATAATTAAGTAAATAAAGTCTTAAAAAATAAATAAAACATCAAATACATGAGCCACATTTTTACCAATATCTTCTTTAAATGTGAAAGCAGCCTTCTACCCTCATCCAAAGCTGACTATAGTTAAGAATTAAAAGCTTGTTGCCAAACATCAATTCAGAGCCAGAAAATTGTGAGTAAAAGAGAACTTACAAGTTCATTTCTTCTATACCCCTCCCTTTAAAACTGATTGTTTCATTATTTTTCTATAGTAAAGTATGCCTTTAGAATTTCATTTTCATTAATAGGGGGAATATAAATCATCATAACATATTAAAACTGATTTTTACTCTGTACTTATCGAATACTATCAGAATGTGTATAATATATATCATGATCTTTGACCTTAAGCCGTTTATAGTTAAGTTGAAGAATTTCAATTAATTTTAAGACACATTTGGGTGGGGAGTGCCTACTATGTGAAAGGCAATTTTTGGACACTAAGAATCCAAAGGTGGAAGATGCAATCTCTGTCTTCAAAGAGTTTGCAGTCTCATAGAGGAGGCAGACAGAATACAGGGTGGGACAAAAGTAGGTTTACAGTTGTTCATCTAAAACATAATACAATAATTAATGCACAATAATACAAGAATAAACTACATTTTGCAAACTGACAACTGTAAACTTACTTTTGCTCCATCATATATGTTATGTAAATATAAATGATGGCAGGAAGAAGAGCACTTATCCAACCTGTGAATATAAGGTCCATTTTCTGAATGGGATAATCCTTAAACTAAATCTTGAAAGGTGAGAGCACATCAGAAAAACTGAGGCAGGGGGTTATAGGAAGAGAAAATAGCTGGAAGAAAGATATATAAATAAATGGCTTAATACATAGTATACAAGGAAAATGACAAATAATTTGATATGCATTAAACACTCAGTAAATAATTCTTGACCACTTTTCAAACCAAGTACTAAAATTTTGGCATATACTTATTAGGTATTTCTTCTTTCAGGGAGGAAGAGAATTGTGGCTGGACAAAATTGGCACAAAGCTAGATTAACTGGAGAGAAATCAATTTAATATGCGTGTGCGGGAGAATCATACAATATGATGCTCAGATCACAAAATGTGGCTTAAAGAAATGATCAAAGTAGGCATCCTTTATATTATTTAGACAAAAGTAATATTAAATTTGTGAGAAGTTAACAGGACAAAGAAAATTAGTGCTCCTTAAGAAGGAATCTAAGCAAGATTTGAGTTTTTTTTTTTTTTTTAAGTAAGGAATTTAAACGATCTAGTAAATTAGAATAGAGACAATAAGAGTTGATTATACAGATATTTGACTTTGAGTTGTTTAATTCTAGTTATAAAGGGTGTCTCCCAGGTGCAGTGAGAACACCTTCCACATAAGATGTCTAGTTCCTACATCCAAGGAGACAAGGGTCAAGGTGCCCTTTGGGCTCCAGCTGTTTGTCAGGTAACTTTACTTCTGAGTAATCCATATGCTGTTGTAGAACATTTAGGGGCATCCAATCTTGGGCCCCCATGGTCTCATGGTGTTATCACAGCTTAACTTATTAGCTACGATAGGGAAGTGCACTCAAACCATAAAAAATATAAAAATAATATGGGCATTTTGGAAAATAAATAAATAAATAAATAAATAAACAAATAAATAAATAAATAACAGATCCAAAAACTCAAGGAAGTCACCAAAAGATTATACATAAAAAACATACCAAGGTACATTGAAGTCAATTTCTGAAAACTAAATATAAAGAAAATTAAAGTTAAAGATAAAATCTAAAAGCATCCATGGGGAAAGAAATAAAAAGTTACATCTAGCATCTCATCAGAAATTATTAAGGCCAGAAGACATAGAATACCTTTATACTGCTTAAAGAAAAAAAAAAAAAAGAAAAAAAAGAATGCTCTATCTAGCAAATATATCAATCCTATAGGCCTAAATTCAACCATGTCAAAAGTTATATTAAGTATGAATGAGCTAAAAATGCCAATTAAAAAAAGATATAGTCATATTAACTAAATATACAAGATTCAAACTTATTGTCTAAAAATGATACACTTTAAATACATGGCACTGATAGGTTAAGAGTGAAAGAATGGAGAAATACATGGCATCCAACACCAGCCTAAGTTGGATAGTGTATATTAATACCAGGCAAATTAAACTTCACAACTAGAAAATTACTAAGGATAAAGAGGGTTGTTTTGTTAAGAGAAGGAATCGATTTATCAAGCACATATAACAATCCTAAATTAATCTAATATGAAAATTTCAAAAATATATTAAGCAAATATTGAGAAAACAAAGTAGAAATAAAAATATGCATAATTATGGTCTGAGATTTTAATACTTCTCTGTAGGAATTAATAGAAAATTCAGAGATAAAATCAATCAGAACATAGAAGAATTAAATAACACTGTCAAACACTGACCTATTTAACATATATAGAGCATTCCATTCAACAACAGCTAAATATACATTATTTTAAGTGCATGTGGCATGTTTCCAATTATAGTCCATCTACTGGGTTATAAAACAAGTTCTGATGAATTTAAAAGGATTGAAATAATGAGGAGTATGTTTTCTGACCACAGTGGAATTATTAGAAATCAATCACTAAAAAATACTTGAAAATATACAAAAAAGAACCTCAAGTCAAATATCAACATGTAAGATGGAAATACATTCATTTCACACATATATCAACAGAAAATAGATTCAAGAGGTTAATAAAGTCTTTGTTAATGTTAAATTTCACAAATTAAGTTGTCCACTTTCTTTTTTCTGTTAAATAATATGTTAAAACCAAAATGTATTGCTCTTTTTAAATTTTAAAACAAAACAAGCATATTTATAATTGTTTTTATTAGAAATATTTAAAATTTTATGTATTCTGGGTTTTTTGGACTTAAACAAAATAATACCCAGTATCTAAATTATTTTTAAACTCACTTTGTATAGGCAATACAGTTTTCAAGTGGAGGAGCCACGTCAGTGGTGTGGGGGAGAGGAGTTTTTCAGAGACATGACTTTAAGTTTGAAAATTAGTGACTAATGGAGCATATCCAGTAGGTATTTTTCATACAACTTAGCATCATTATTACATAATGATGCTGCTTTGATGTGAGTTTAACTCAGACACATGATTTTTCATCCCAAAGTATCAAGATCATAGAACAATGAACAGTATAGTTAGGAGAAAGATATTAAGAGAAAATTTCTTAATAAAATACTAAAGAGATAAAATTTGAAGTAGCCTTGTTATTCACAAATGGTGCAAAGTTTATCATAGATAAAGAGAAAATTATGAAGATGAAAAAAATGAGTCAATAAGTCCTTAATATAGGAATGGGGTGTTACAGAGTTAAGATAAAGAAGTTCTTTTTCTTTTTAAGTTCTGTATAGTGTATACCAAGTGATAACTACAGGAACCTGCAAGGCATTTCCTATCTCAATTCAACACAATGAAAAAAGTTTCATTACTTTGTAGATTTATGCTTGTATAGATCTGCATGTATTATTGTAAAGGGGAAATAATCTAGCATGTTTGACTAAACCTTGACATGAAAACTCTTCTCATTCCTTTCTCCTGCATCATATCCCTCAGTTGGTAAAAAGAATATTTTCCACACTAATTTCTACCTCCTTAAAATGAACTAGAGTCTAAGCAAATACAAGAAATAAGTTGACCATATACTTATATAGAAGGTTTCATTTTCATGCACATCTGATTCATGAACTGTAACAATCACCTCTGATAGAAAAAGAGCACCTGTTGTCCCATGAGAGCGTTTGGTAACTGAGCTTCAGAGAAGCTTAAGGACTTGTCCAAACACTAATGACCAGCAAGTAATGAGTCTTTGAACTAACACCTCATCTACTATGATTTCTACTTCTAATCCCTCTGATTTAAAAATCAGTTTAAGATCTCTAGTAACTAGCCACCCCACTAGTAAGAAGGAAGGTCAATTGACGTCGCAATCTGGGATAGTTCAATCATAAGGAAATATAAAAGGATACTTTCATTACATTATGGAATGTATAGACCTCTTAGCGCCTTTCCTGAATATGAACCTGCTTCAATTACCACAAGCAGGCACTGACTGTATTAACTGTCTATCATTTTGTAGTACACACTTTATTCTGCATCACACATTTGATGATAATTTCTTTACTAAAACAAAGCTGCCTCACAGAAGTCTCTCTGCGTTTGTCATTACCTGAAATAACATCTCCAGTAAATGTGTTGATAGACATATCATAGATTATAAAGACATCTATTGAAATGCTAACCATGGTTGCAAAGCAGATTAGCTTATTTGAAGACACTGATTTCAAAATGTAGACATTTAATTTAATTATTTTATCCCAGAAGTATATAAGGAAATCAGAAACCTAGTGTGAATAAATTATCTTCTCAGAAATGAAAACTTGCAAGAGCATTTTTGTCACAAACTCAATAATTTTAGTATAATCACTAACTATGTTTTTGTTTTACAGAACCAGTATGATTTGGAAAAAGAATAAAATTGCTTTTAAAGTACAAAAATAATTATGAACCACTTGAAACGTAATGTCTGTGTTTTATTTCTCATCAGAATTCATTAGTGTGTAACATCAATAATTTAGCCCATCATTTGCCAACACTGACTTGGCTCAGTAGTTCAATCATGTAACCCTGTAAACTCACTTTCCATTAAAATGAATGTTGCTGACAAAGGATAACTAAAGAGATACTTCATTTATTAACTAAAGAGGTACTTCATTTATCAACATTTTTAAATTAGGAGTTTGGGGCCACAGAAGCTTAGCTGGATGATTTATTTGAAGGATTTTTATACTAGACCTGAAGACTTATTCCAAATCATACGATGCTACCCACAAAGATAATCGCCTTTCATTTGTGTAACATGTGACTCAGGACTCTCTCTTCAGAGGCAGGCATAGCCACCTGCCGAGAATCAAATGACCTACCAAAATGAAAACTTGACTGCTTAGTATAAAATTAGGAAATACGCAGCATTCTCCTACATCCCAATTTTCTCCATTGGGCACATTTCTTGCATAACCTATAATATGATATTCAATATTCTATTATAATATCCTAATTTAAAAATTGAAACATTAAGTAAATAGGCTAAGTTAGTTAACGATGAGTATAAGTCTCCCAAATATTCACAAATTGTACCTCAATACATTCAAATTCATAATCCCTTGCCCCTGACCTCCACCTTTCCAGACATGAATGCCTACAGATGTTGCTGACACTGTTTGAACAAGAGAGTTTCATTTTGCAGAGTTGATCCCATATCCTGCTGCTAGGTTAACATCACACCATTTTGGATGCAAAAAGCAAACAAACAGAAAAATAAAAACATCTGCAGTGCAGTGAGCAAAGCATGATATCAAAATTTCTTATATGCTGTCAAAATGTTCATCTCATAAGCCTTTAAACATATAATTTCTAGCAAATACGGCAAGACTACATGATCAGATCTTTATTTTCTTCTTCTGTAATAGATTAAATACATGTTTCCTACTCCAACCTTTTTATAGAATGAGAAGGATCTCTGCATTCAGCTTCTCGAGCTGCCAGCTGGCCTCTTTCCCTGCCTTGGATCAGAAAGTTCTCAGCCAGCTGATTCATTCAAAAGTCAAAATCCAGGGCAGATGTTGGATTATAAAATGTTATTTTTACTGTATCAAACTGATCCTTTTTTTCTTATCTCATCTTTTTTCTCCCCTTTCAGTTTTCCTTCTTTCTTTAGAAAGATCTATCCTGACAGATTCTAAATAACAGTGATCCCACAGAGAAGTTTTCTCATGGCCTCCTTTATGTTTTCTTTACCTTGTAAAAGTTAAAATTAAAAAAAAAAACCTTCCAAACATTGTGAGTAAGGAGTGACTCATCTCACAATGCTGTGTTAGTTTTGTTCTAGACTTTTTGAGACGAAATAGAGGAAGCTGTACTGTATGAATGTAGACAGCACCGGGGATAGCTACTGAGTTCCAGCAGAATTGCATCAGCTCATATTTCTATAGCATCTTCTGTATTTTCAGTTTGTGTTGATTTAAATTTAACTATCAAAAATAATTCTAGGAATGAAGATTGTATCATGCCTTTTGTAAAAATAAGATAAATTAACTCTCAAAGAGCTAACATGAACCATCCCTGTGATACATCATATACATGGTAGAGCCAGGTTTAGATCCCATGTTTTCTGATTCTCAGTCCATACTGTTGTAAAAGAAACACGCTGCTGCAGAGTGCTCATGTTTGGGATGAGAGATAGAGAGAGACAGAGACAGAGACAGAGACAGAGAGAGCTCACGTGCATGCTATGCATACATTTTGTGGATCTATTATGGAAAACATCAAAAGTTTGGCAAAGGAGGAAAATGGATGCAGCCAACAGTGAATCATTATTTTAAAAGAATTATACTACACAAGTGACATTTTAAAAAGTGAACTCATCTATTCAGGATTCTCAGTGAAAATATTTGAGAAATGGGACTGAGAAGCTACTATTAAAATATGGAGATGTATATTGGTAATATCCTGTACTAGCGTAGCAGCAAAGAAAATAGAAAAGAAGGGGAAATGATGGACATTTCAGAGGCATGAAACCACTGACCTATTAAAACAATGGACTTATTGGGTAAAACAGAGTAGAACAACAACCACCATATGACTCTAAGCTTTGGAGCTAAGGCTAGTCAAATAATAAGAAAGGAGAATTGGTAAGGCTCTTACTTCAAGCCAAGTCAACAGTTTCATTTAGGTTATACGTTGCTTTCTGAGAGTGGGACCCTGTATAGAGGTATCCCCAGAGCAACAGAAATATTGATTAACTATTGATGACATAGAAGGGCTATAACAAGTATTGCGGTCAGATTGTGAAGCCATAAAAGAGGATAGACTCAAAGAAGTTAATGGAAAAAAAGAGAAAATTAGAGGAATGTAGGCATGTAACTTAGTCTCCTAGATTCATCTGGAAAGATGCATGCCATCCATCATAGGAGAAGGAGAAGACCAAAAGTTAGGAGAAAAATTAACAAAGTGCTATATAACAAAAAGCATGAGAAGAAAGTTGTAGCGTAGTGGTGGCCATTAGGGTCTGCAACTGTAGAGTAGAGCTTGTGTATATCTGAGGTATATTTCTTCCAATTGTAAAATATGTGTTTGCCTCAAAATAGCATCTATCAATACTTTTCATTTAAGCATTTGAAAATTTAGCCTGGAATTTTATTAATTTGAAATTTTAACCTCTAATATTAGTGTATTGCTATACAGAGTGTGCTTATTTTTCTTTAAGACTTCTCAAGGCCAATTATTTAGAACAATGATTTTAGCTTTATTACTGGGGGGAGAAGAGGAAAAATCATTCTTCTGTAAGAAACCTGAACTTTGTGTATTTGAATTTTTATCTTACTGACTTATTGTGAAAAAACATGCCATAATCATTGCATCTGTTAAGCTAAGTGGCTGTTTAACTGTATTATATGATATGACATATTATCCAGACTTAAATCATTGTTACAAAAACACTCTATGCTGCATTTCTGAGCTTTGAATAAAATTTGCATACTTATTTTAAAATATGCAAAAAATCCACCAAAATGCATTTGAAATTACCATGAACACATATAAATATCATGCATGAAAAAGAAATACATTGAGGGACAGCATCTGAGCCTTTAAAGTCCTCTCCCACACATCTGGCTTTATTAAATAGAAACATTCCTGATTGCTACTTAATCCTTCTCATTTAAATGTATGTATAGGAAAAAAAATTTTTTTTAATGGAACAGTATACCTAAGTCACTTTTCAGGCAAAGCAAAAGAGAAAAAAATGTGTAAATTAGTACTGGATATAGTAAAATAAATAAGACTTTTAAAATATACATCAGGAGAGAAATTAGATTATCTAATAAATGAAGAAAAATGGACTCTGATGTCTAGCAAATGGGTAAAAAGAGATACTCGAGGGAAAATGGTAATAATAAGCTTTTTATTAAAGGAGAGAATAGAGACTATATTTGTAGTTAAATAGCATCTATTACTGAATACCTTGAGATAATGAAAAATTTCATAAATTCTTATTGATCAAAAGACATTATAGAACCCTAGAAGAGTATCAATAAAAACAAATCAACAAATTCAAATAACACAACTTATAAGGATGGAGCGAAATAGATAATGAATTTACAAAGTGATAGAGAGACAAACTGTTTCTTAAAGTCCTGAAATGCTAAGACATGGCAAAGATCTGGGAGCATATATGTCTATTTGTGTGTGTGTGTGTGTGTGTGTGTGTGTGTGAGAGAGAGAGAGAGAGAGAGAGAGAGAGAGAAACAGAAACTTTTCATTAATTCAATATCAAATATCTGTGTAGGCATTGTAGATATAAAAATGAACCAAAGTCAGTTCTTGCTCTTAAGAAAAATCGAGTCTATGATACAGAAGACAGGCTAAGAGACAATGTCAATATAGCGTGATAAATGCAATGACAGGGTAAAACCTAGAGGTGGGAAGACTTTCCAGACGGAACACAAAGAAGTAAATCTAGACCCGAAAGAACCTTGCATGTTACTGCAATTGCATTATACCCATGTGACTCACATATACGCCATTGGGCTACAGCTACAGATGAGTGCAAGTAATGGTGAGACGTGAAGAAGCTTGAGCTTTCTCTGGTAATATTGGGTGGGAGGAGGGGAGTGGGGACTGATGAGGATAAAGAAAGAGAGGGATATGATAATGTTTGAGTTTCAGAAAGATTTCTTAGGCTGATGTGTGGAAAATAGAAGGTAGGTGGGTAGTGAGCGGACAGTGGAGTAGATAGATGTTTCATGACTGGAGCTGAGCTGATTTCTTAGGATTCTCTTGCAATGGTTCAGTCTGGACAACTAGTAGCCTCAAATAATGTCATTGGAGATAGAGACGGTATTTGAGAGATAATAAAATAGTGCAAAGAGCAAGACTTTTCTTTCTCTTGATGTGGCACTTCTTTCTAACATATCTCTTTTACCTATGTACGAATCCTGTTAATATTTAAATGAAAGCTGCCAGGGTGGAGAGAGTTTGAAGGAAAAGTGATGCACGAAAAGGATATTTTATTTTGGCTTGCTGACATAATAACAAAATCCAAATTCCCGAGTGGAATGATTTGGTTTCATTTTTAGGACTAATTCAAGAGATAATAGTGAAGTTAGAACCAAACCTAACCTGCAAGTCTACTCATCGCCGTGTTGGGTTCTCCTTCATCAATAAGGATTTTTTGAAGGCCTCTGACAAGTAGGGCACTCAGAGCACCTAGGATCACTGCAAGTCGTCTGGGAATTCTAATGGTGTTAGCAGTAAGGTATATTTGATATTATGAGATTTTTATGGATCTTATACCAGTTACAAGTGTAATGTAAAGAGAGGTAGATCATAAATGGCACAGACTGGAGCTACTTTAATGGGCAAGAGATAGTTTTACTAAACCTTGTAAAATAAAGCAAGAGAAAGCTAATTCAACTGTAGTCTGTTTGAAAGATAAAAATTAAAAGAAAACACTTAAGCCCACTTAAAATTGGACCCAACTAAACTAATATCCAGGATACCTCCATTTTTCTGCTATTGACATTCAAAACTGTATGTCAAGTTGAAAATGTAGAATAATAAGTTATAGTTGTTTCTGCACCAACATGGTAAAAAAACAATATACAGACACATCAAAAATACAGGTTCTGCCACACAGAAATTGAAGTTTGTAAGAATTCTAAAATGCACGGTCCTGTCAATTTAGGTAATTTCCAGGCAAATAATTTCATTGATTGGGCCTCTTAAGTGCTTCATAATTTTATGTGGTCTTCTCCAAGTCTTGTTTTTACTCAAACAAAGGTTCACATTGAGCTGAAATATGTTGGTTTGAAAATTGTTGAAATTAAAAAATAATACATAAGAAAATGTAAATCTTCTATATGAAGCAAAATTAAAATGCAATGCTAAGATTGTTCATATAAATCTGTTTTCCAAGTCAAATTTTATCTAGTCAGCAATCTAAATAAATTACAATAATTGACAAATTAAATTTTCAAACTTTGGAACTATCTTCATTTTCATATGTTGTATACATCAGAAAACTCATATGATGATTTAGTAACATGATAGCTTAATATTCTATACCAGCAATTTTCAACTCTTCAATTGTGCTACTTTTCTACTCCTGACCACCACCTTTGTCATTGTAACAAAAGGGGATGTCTTAGATATAACAAGTACAAACAAGTGTTTGTTAAGTGAATAAATGAAAGAGAAAGGTAATCTACACACAGCCCGCACAAGGGCTGAAATAAAAGCACAGACCTTATTTTAACTTACTGTCTTTTTTGCACTGTAAGATGCACCTAGGTTTAGAGGAGGAAAACAAGAAAAAAAAAATCTTTGGAGCCAAATGGTATACTAAAATATTTAATAAAATATAACAATAATATTTCAACCATGTAAAGTGAACAGCAGTCAACAACGGTATTAAAAACCATCATCCTGTCATTAACAAATGAGGAGAGACTTTAAATATCAAGTACCCCTCTAGTTTTCTGGGAACCCCAAGAACTCATCATCGCTAGTGTCAGAATTTATGAAGCTCAATTGCTCACAATCACTGATATCACTTTCTTCACTACCTTCACACTGACCAGATGCCCTGAGACTCAGCAGTAAAGTGGGACATTTAAGCTCCCCCAAGGGTTTTGCGTGGGCCCACTGCTTCCTCCTCTAACAGCTGTCACCACCGCTGACAGGTCAGGTAATACATATCACAGTCAGTGACGCAATATTTGCTCCATAAGATGCACAGACATTTCCCACCACTTTTTTTTGGGGGGGGGGGGTAGAAAGCATGTCTTAAGGAGCAAAAAATACAGTAATTATTTTCTTCACACCAATATAGATTTTTCAAAATACATCTTTTGGGATTGTAATAGGTGCTATCAGGTAAAAGATTAAGTGGACAATAAATTTCTGAAATGCTGGTTGTTAAAATGTTAGGCAAGTTTTTCTTTTTAACTTCAAAATTGCTGAGACCATTTAATATATTATTGTGCTTTATAACTCTTTAAAAAGTGGGATAGAATATTCAGTATTTACCAAATTTTTGAGCAGAGACATTTTGTTTTTCCTCAGATAAAACATTGTACTCTGAGAAGGAAAGCACACATAGAATTAAATTTTTACTAATTAATTTAGCAATAGATATGGGAATAGAAAAAAGTGAAGTAGTATTCCATTTTATTTACAGGAACGATTTGAGGGAAGATTACCTCTCACATTGAATTCTAGGCAGAAGCCTTAGTTTCACTAAAGAAAAAAACAAGGCCTGTTATTAACCACAGATTTTTTTCCAGGAATCTAGCAAGATCACAGAGTGGGGAATTCACATAGATTTCTTTTTTACTTACTGGCTAAAATTGACTCTTGAAATACTTTCTTCCCTTAGTTTATATTGGTTTAGGATTAATAGTCCTCTTTTCTCCCTCTTTTAAAATTACTCTGTTAAATAAAAAATACTAAAGCATCACTTTCTCATCCTCATTTGGTATGTTGTCAAAGATGTGACTATTTTCCTGGTTAATATAAATATTATTAGACCACATTTTCTGAAAGGCAGCCTAGTTATCGAATTAAATAAGGATCCTGATTCTCCCAGTTTCCTCTGTCCTAGCACAAAGGCCTGCAGCTGGTTTGGTCTCCCTGAATTTCTAACTTACTTTTCTAGAAATCTGATAATATTTGAAATACCAGTTAAAATCTAGCAATATAATGTTTCCTATGAATGCTCCCCCGCCAAAAATCTAATAACATTGCATAAAAAAAGACAAAGTAACAATTTTCTTTCTTCGAAACCACTCAGCTATGCAATCTTGAGTTCTTTTAGATCTTCAGAAGGTACGATCAGTATGCATAGGAAAAGTCGTGTTTCTTACTTAACTTTGCAAGAGTGCACTGCAAAGCATTAAGAGCTGCTTTGCCATGTTAATAAACTTCAGTCAAAATGCTCTGGGAGATAATTTGATTAAAAAAAAGAATAAAAAACACCGAAGCTGAAATATTGCTTTTATAAGCTGCAAGATCAATTCACCATGTGCTTTTTTAATCAACTGAAATATATACATTTAAACAGAAACACAGATGATTTAGCTTTCTCCCATATCATGTCAGTGAGCATGATTAGTTCCTTGTAATGTTTTGCTTCTAGTACTCTCTTGTGCTCTGACTTATGGGGGGAAAACTTTTCCATGAAAAATGTGTGCTACTTTTCCACTTTTGGCCTTGTCTGTGATACTTCTCTGCTTAATTACAATATAAATCAAATGCAAAAAGAAAAAGAAAAAAGATTTTCAGTGATTACACCTCACTTAGAGAACCGTGAAGACTGATCTGGAAGGATTGGGTTTGTCAAGTTCTGTCTTAGCCAGTTCTGAAGTGAATCCCAGGACAACACATGGTAGTATTCTAAAAGAAGTAAATGTCGGAGCAAAAGCTCTACTCTCTGTGTTCTCACTAAGTATGCCTAATAACTTACTCCCCAAAACTCCAGGGCAAAAAGACTTTTTAAATAACTGTGAACATCAAACCCATTTACTACATTGGAAGAAAATAGCACCATAGCTACTGCACTGACCCCTGAATATGCTATATAGTCAACTGGGTCAGTTAGTATCTGGAACAGGAACTTCCTGTTTTTAATGAGTTAATTTTTAATAAGAATTTTTTTTATGTTTTTTTTTTTATTTTTGGTTTTTCAATTACAGTTGTCCCCTTTCTCCCCAATTTCTCTCCCCCCCACCCAACCCACCCCCTCTCCCTCAATCATATCCCTCCCCGTTGTCCATGTCCATGAGTCTTTTATACGGGTTCTTTGACTAAACCCTTCCCTTACTTATCCCCCTTCTCTCCCTCCCCCCTCCCCCCTCCCCCCAAATATTTTGTTTGTTTTTTTTTTAGAGAGAGGGGAAGGGATGGAGAAAGAGAGGGAGAGAAACATCAACGTGTGGTTGGTTGCCTCTCGCATGCCCCCAACCAGGGACCCAGTCTGCAACCCAGGCATGTGCCCTGACCGGGAATCGAACTGGTGACCCTTTGGTTTGCAGGCTGGCACTCAATCCACTGAGCCACACTAGCCAGGGCTTAATAAGAATTTCTTAAGGACCTGTTATTCAGGTCACTATACTAGTTTCTTGAAGACACATTAATCAATTCTTACCTTTAGAAAGTTTCTAAGGAAAGTTCATTCATTAATGTGAACACACTAAAGTAAAACACAAGCATACAATTAAGAAACAAAGATGACACAATATACTGTGTCCTTTCATGTTCTACTACCGCAAAAGTTTTGCATTGTGCTGAATTTGGGGTGAAGTCCTCTAGCTTGGCCTCACCTTCCATACCTCTGCAGACATCTGTCCTGCCCACCCATGGCTGCTCAGACAAGCTGGTGCCGCTTTGGTCTAAAGGATCAAAAAGATGAAATAGCATGCCTTTTACATGTCTTTGTATTGGATTTCTTTGAAAGTCTTTTGGTTTTTGTTTTTTTTTTAACTTGATTGCTTCATTTAAAAGTGACCTCAGTGATTCCTTCTTGATGAAAAGTTACAAAGCCTCCAATAAATTAGTAAGACAGTTATTTGCTAATCTGCCAGTATATCCCTTTTAAAAATGGGCTCCTCTTTCCAAACAGCACTCCTGAAAAAAGCATATTTTTTTTCAATTGTTCTCTCCTTTTATTGTTTTCCTATAGCAGAATGTGCCTGTTGACTAGGCAACAGCCAAAGAATTTTACTCTCAACTCATATGAGGACTCAGAAAGGAATGTAATTATACTTAAAAATAAAGTATATTCTCAAATCTAGAAATTAGCTAGTAATTGAAATTATCATCACAGTATTTTAAATGATGACCATTGAACTCTTTTCTGGCAAACGGCTCATAGAGCATTAATTGCATGTCACATTACAGATCTGCAGAGTTAAGTTCTGTCTTGCCCTTGGGACTATGAGGTCTTAAGCAACTTGTGTCTTTCAGGGTACAAAAAACAAATTAAACTGTAGAAGTTCTATTTGGTCTGTGAAGTATGTGCCTCACTGTCCTTTCAAAGGTCATTCCCTGCTCTTCAAACACATATTAATATCTACCACTTTTGGACAAAGCTGAGAAGCTTCCCCTCCTACTTACACCCATGGTTTCCAAGTACCTTTCTAAGAACAATCCAGAAAGCTGTTTCCTACATATAGCAAAATTAAAGTGTTTAGGAAAGAAAGTTGAACTTGATTTCATTTCTTCTGATCAGTGTTCACATTGAGACAACCTAGTTTTTTTTACACTCCTATATACATTTTCATGGATTATTTAAAATAGATGATAATAGTGACTGTTAGTAATATAGGAATGGGACCCTAATTTAGGAACAAAAATATCTTTTTCTCTGGTATCAATCAGCAAATGATATTACTGGATATAATACCTGCATTATGAAGTTTGAATGAATCAAAAGAAGAAAAGTTGATCAAAGTTAATGAAAAGTAGCTTTGAAAATGTGACCATGTAAAAAATTTATACAAACACAGAAATGCAAATCTTACAATTTTAAATTTTACTAATTCCAAAGAGGGTTTCTTCTTTTTCTTAACAATTCATATGGGGTTTGGATTTGACAGTAGATTTGATCTTCACCATGAAAAAATTTTATTTACCTAATGAAAAAAAAAATGTGAAAGAAATATTTATCAACTTAAGCAAAGCAAATGGACTCTTTGAGCACCTTAGAAACACTTCTACATGTAAATGTAATGCTGATTTAAAATTAACAGAATGCAAATTGGTATTTTATTATGCAAATCACACATCAATGTAATTAGCTACTTATTAAAGCAAGTTCTTGCTTAGTTAGATTTATTATATAAAGTTAAAGTTTAGATTCATTGTTTCTCCATTTTATCTATTGAATTACAATATAGTATGTTTCTCTAAATAGGCCCACACAACTCAGATACAAAGAGCTAAAGTTTGATGACTGACAAATTTCTTAAGTAGGAAAGCACAAATAGTAAATCCATCAGCCATGCTCCTATTTACACACTGACTCATACAAGTTATCAGTGCTCATCACAATATGACATTAAGTGTGAAGTTTTCCTGTGTGTTGTCTTTCACTTCCGGGATCAAGGCTCAGTCTCTACCATCATTTCCAAGGGCTGTCTACATAATCAAGACATA